>NC_135538.1:75969322-76279322 GCF_045843805.1 Urocitellus parryii | reverse complement strand
GTTGTAGTTTTGTTTTTCTGAAAACATCTCTTACACTGCCAAACTTGGAAGTTTCTGGGTTACATTTTTTCTTTAGTCTTGGTTAAATTGCTTTAGACAACTGGCACTTTTAAAGAGGTAGCTGGCAATAGTTGTAGGGGAACCATACTTTAAAAAGAAGACTTCATTCTAAGTAGTCCCTTTCTCTACTTTCTTTATTGGAGGAGTTTACTTTCTTTAATTTATTGAAGTAAGAGAATATGCCTGCAGTTAACCAATAAGCCTTCTTCAGATTTAACATTTTATAAAATAGCTGTCAAACCCTTTACCAGGAATAAAAATACATATAACCTGCCCTTTAAAAGAGTTATAACCAATTCACCCATAACCAGTAATACCTTTCTCAATTGACTCTTGCTCCTATATGAAGCAGGATTTTCTTAAAATTTTAAGTCATCTATTTAGAATTTACAGAGCTCCGAATCCCAGAATTTTATCAATTTTTACTTTACCTAACTGGTAGTCTTCTTGATTTTGCAAATTTTAAGCATATTATGTTTCTAATATCCCTTCACCTTGAAATTACACCCCATCATCACCTTTCAGGCTTAAGTTCTATAATCATTTTGGTCCATCTTAAAGACTGCTTCATTCCAATGATCATTTAAATTTGCCATTGCTAGATTTTTTTTTCACTTTTCTTCTTTCTTAAGGTTATGAAATCAAATATGGACAAATTACTGCAAGAAGAATATTATTGTTAAAAAAAATCATCACTTTCCTGGGCTTTATGTGGTAATGTTATAGGCTGTTATCTTCACAGAATCATTTATGAAGACACATCATTTTAAACTATGCTTGATTTTCACTTTACCAGCAAAAATCTTTTTCCAAATGAAATTTTATATAATAGCTCACTATTTAATCAGACCATAAAGTGCAACTGCTCTGATTAGTTTGTAAAGGACTAAAGCCTCACAGACTTGGTCAGCCTTTGTTCCTCTTTACATCCCATCCAACAAAGACCCTTGAGGGTACTTCCAGGCAGCATAAAATACATCAAGAAAATCATCATCTTATAGCATCTTTAAATATTAAAGATACCAATATGCACGGAATATCAAAACTCCAAATGAAATAAAATCAATTACTTCAAAAGGCTTTTTTACTGCAACATAAATAAAACATTATAAAATTCATTTTTTCTCAAACATAAAACTTTTCAAAGGTTCATATTGGAACTGTCCTTTTTAAAGCAGTCTAAGAATGGATACAACATCAACTTAACATATACTGTACATTAATATAGAATATCAAGAGAAAAATTAGTAATTCTTCCCATAACTGATGTTAACATAGTACAAGGTATCAAGCACACATGAGTAGTCAATGAAGAAAGATTTTTTTCTTTTTTTATTGCACATTTGCTTACAGGTCTGCTGCTTCTAGGAGAGCTAAACTTGAAATACTGAGTAAGCTTCTGCCATTTTTCCATCAACTGAATTATAGCAGTTAATTGCCTATATGTTCCCCAGGTTTATTTTCCAGAAACAAGAACATGAACCTTCCCAATTTGTTTACATAATGGAACACAGAGTTAACTTTAAGAAAAATTAAACACTCAAAAGCAAATCAGATAGCATACTATAAAGAAAACAATTTTTACATCCATACATATAATCCAGACTCACAGAACTTCTGATTATACAATATCGTAAAAAGATAACTGTAAACCAACTCTCTTCAATTCTTCTGTGTATGAACAGGGATTTGGTTTAGAAAATTTTAACATTTTGAGAAACTGATGACTTTCAATTAGGCTTCCATAATGTCTTCTCTCTGCACACCCCCAAAACAAACAAACAACCCCATCTACAAGGATTCCAAATTTTACAAAGAAACTACTATCTTGGACTAAATTGTTCAGAAGAGTTAAGTGTTCTTATTTTCTTTCCACTGCAATCTATCACTTAAAGCAAAAGAAACAATGTACTCTCCAAACAGAAATATGTCATTTAAGCAGGTCATGCTTTAAACACACATAAAACATTGACAGCCTGATGGAAAAGCAACAAGAATAGAGACTTAATTTTTATAGCAAACACAAAATTCTGGCCATTTATGGATCAGAAGTAACAACTGATGCTCCTATTTTAAGCTCATCAATGTCATATTATAAAAGCGAAGTAACAATAGATATGTGGCAAAAAATTATTTATCTCAAATGAAAAATTTATTTTAATGAATCACTCTTAAATTTTACACTTCACTCACAGTTTCATTTATAAGATTATTCAGAAGAAACAATCCTATTTAACCTTTACTTAGTAAGTTTTTACTCTGAAATATTCTGACAAGATTTTCTAGGATCAAAATTATGGTGAATTTCTTTTAAATCATACAAACACTATAAACTGTTATCAGTGAAGAAATTAGATCACTGCTTATTCTGTCTAGAATAATCGGCTACCAAATCTTTAAGACCTCTTTTCCACGGCATATCTTTATGTTGTTAATAGCAATCACAATTATGAAAAATGCATCTCAACTCCACAGTGAATTAGCATCCATGCTTATTCCACATAGGTACTGCCAGTGGTCCCTGCGGTGTCCTTTCAACAATGACAAACTCATCAGGGTTGCCAAATGCCTCATAGAAAACTAGTAAATCTTGTATTGCACGCTCCTCAATCTGAAAGAAGAGAGAAGGAAAAATGACTTGTTTTACTCTTTTAAGCATAAATTAAGCCGGATACATTAGTTTTCCAATTTCCTTTTAAGGCACTATCATTTTACATGAATGAAATACAGGAGAATTAAATCAGGTATCTTGTTATCACTTTTAAAGTAATCAGATACTCACTCTACTTGAAATTTAACTCTTAAGCAGAAGGAAAAAGAAACTGAAAATAATTGTTGTAATATATTCATTCTGTTTTATCCTGTAAGATACCTTCTGGTACTGTACAAGTCCTTTACATCTTGCTTCTGAGCTCTTCAATGTAAATATGGGTCTTGTCTGTTTCTATATAAATATGGGTCTTGTTTGTTTCTAAGCCTAACTCTCTGGTCTTTCAATGAGTCTACAGAATCTTAATATCCCTCAAAATAAATTATTTTCCTTAAGTTAGCCAGAGATGGTACCTGTTACTTACAATCTAAGAACTCTTACTGATACAGAAGCTCTGAGAGTATCAATAGATACTGTGAAATTCTCTTATTGGTCACTTTTTTTTAGAGAGAGAGAGAGAATTTTTTAATATATATTTTTTAGTTTTCGGTGGACACAACATCTTTTTTAAATTTTTTATTTGGTGCTGAGGATCGAACGCAGTGCTGCGCGCATGCCAGGAGAGCATGCTACTGCTTGAGCCACATCCCCAGAGCATTATTGGTCACTTTTAAATCCTCAAACAGTCTCAAACACTACCAAAGCCAAAACTGTATGCTTTATTATAATTTACTGGTTCTAAATTAATTATCCTGAATACCGTCAATTAATATTTAAATTATTAAATGCCTCAGTGTAGTTATACCTGGCATTTACATTTTATTTTATTTTTTTTTAAGAGAGAGAGAATTTTTAATATTTATTTTTCAGTTTTCGGTGGACACAACATCTTTATTTTATTTTACGTGGTGCTGAGGATTGAACCCAGCGCCCCGCACACGCCAGGTGAGCGCATTACCGCTTGAGCCACATCCCAAGCCCGGCATTTACATTTTATTGGTAGATATATATATCTGTTCAAACAAATATAATTTTCTTTTTTCTTTCTTTCTTTCTTTTTTTTTTTTTTTTTGTGGTGCTGGGGATTGAACCCAGGGCCTTGTGCATGCAAGACAAGCACTCTACCAACTTATATCCCCAGCCCAAATATAATTTTCTTAAGACTCAAGGATAAAATGCAGTGTAGTTCTTCCCAAGTTAAACTCTAATAAGGATGTTATATACCTGAATCAAAGCCAAGGGTTTCTCTCGACTTCTGATAAGAGCTGCTTCCTGTTGTAGCTCTTCTTCTACAATAGATGCAAAAGTGACTGGAGCTACCATGGAAGAAGTAGTCAATGAAGAAGATAGCCAGGGACTGTAAGAACAATAATAATGAATTTCATTCATCTTCCCAAGTTTCGCCCAACAAAATTTCTTCTGAAATACTCTTTAGCAATGCCACTTTTTGTTTTTGTTTTCCAGTGACTACTAGATAAGGGGATCTGGAAGCTTTTGCAGAGATTATAGAATGATGACTATTAAGAAACAGAAAAAAAGATGATTATTATTTTGGATCAGTGTTATGTGAAATTCTGGAAAATTACAGAAAGTGGGGGTGGAGGAGAAACAATATAACTAAAGAAGAAATTGTGAAGCACAGAGTGTTCAAAAAATAATACATCCCATTAATACCATATTATTCCCAATGTCTTAATATTCTCTAAGAAACACTAATATTAACATTCTTTAAGCAGCAGTTCAGCTTTAGAGACCCAAAAGTAATCAATTAACCTTACTTGGGACTGTCTAAAAGAGGTAAATCTGAAATATGGTTGCCTTCTGGTCCTGCAGTACCATGAACAGAGCATCTGCAAAAGAAATGCAAAAACTGGAGACTAAAGCTGCTTATTAACAGACATGAAGAACTATAAGCTCCTAATTTAGGAGAGAAATTAATGTATGCAAGCAGGCTTACCTTGAAAATTACAAGTACACAATTTATAGATATAGATTTACACAATTTATAATTTATAGATATTTAAAAAATGCTGCATATACAGTAACAAAGAAAGACTGCAAAAAATGATCTACTTTTTCTAATAGTAATATAACTATTTATAGTAATCAAACACATTAGGAAGTACAGAGAACTTTGTGAAATGTGTTTCACAATAATAAAATTTTATGAATTAAAATTACAAATTAGTACTAATTTTCAAAACACATGAAACCAAATAATTATCAGTCAAATCTTGTGAATGGCTAGTACACTGTGATAAGCTAGGGATCATGTATAGAACAGGAATACAAGATACAAGCTCTAAAAGTTCATAAGCTGGATAAGAAAACCAACATATAAAATGGCATATAAAAGAATGAAAAAGAATTTAAGTAGTATATAACAAATCAAGTTCAACTGACTCCATGGACTAAAAAACCAAATACTTTAGTAACTTGATAGGGCCTCAGAGAGAAGAAAGAATTTGAGAAGATTATAATAAAGAGGCATATGATGAGGGGGCAGGAAGCATTCAAGTAAGAAGAAAACACTTTAAAAAGATATTATAGACTAAAAAAATAAATAAATTTTAAAAAAAATTTAAAAAGATATTATAGACTGACCAAATTGTGGATTTTAGAGCTAGACAGGTCTCTAGACATTATCTAGATGAATCAAATGCCCTTTCATCAATGAGAAAATTGAGGCCTACATGAGCAGAGTAAATAAATAAGGACTAAAATATTGACTTTCTGATTCATTTACAAACATTTATTGGGCATGATTTGGGACTATGGTAGATACTGAGAATCAAGCAGATTAAAACTCAATCTCCTCCCCTCAAAAGATTCTAGTGGGAGATATTTTAAAATGCTGTATTTAAGCAATGATAAAACAATGTATGAGAGTAATATAACTGGTATCTATACTAATATGTACAAAGTGCTGAGGATTCATAGGCAAGATTAACATAATATGGAAGAGGGTATATGCTAATGACTTCATCAAAGAAATGACATTAATGTTGAAAAGAGCTGCTCTGAGATATGACTTTGGTTGCACAAATACACCATTAAAGAACCATTAAAGATTTTCGAAGGCAGGCTACTCTCTTCAATAAACACAAAATGACAGGATTGAAAACAAAAAGAGATTTTAAATGAAAATAAAATTTAAAAAACAGTTAAGACCAGGCACACTGAAAGCTAAAATATTTAGACCTGATATGTGTGCAAACAAATTTATTGAGACCCTAAGTATTTTCATGTGTATTATTTCATGTGTATTATTAAATCACATTTAATCTTTGTGATTCTTTGTGAAGAAAGTGTGTATTATTTACATCAAACAGATTAGGAAACAAAGACTCAAAGAATCTGGTATAAGCTCCCTGATTCAAATTGGATCAGGGAGCAAAGACATATTGCAAACCAGAGTCTTTTTTACTCAGAGTACAGTGAGTTTTCCATTACCACACAGCTGCCTTTATAGTCATGATTCCTCTTAGTCTGGAATGCATTCTACTTCAAATATCTAGAATGCTTCCTTAGTGACTGGCTCAAGATCATCTTCTTTGTCCTGCTATAAAACTCCAATCACTATCATAAAGCTCTACATACTCTCATTATTGCTTACATGTTTGTCCTAACTGCTAGACTGGTCTTTCTGAGCATAGGATTGTTTTGTTGTTCTTTCTACCTCTGGATTGTTTTGTTGTTCTTTCTACCTCTATGTCCAGCAGAATACCTAGTACACAGCCATTTATGAGAAACAAAGTAGAATGAAACAGCAACTCAGAGTTCTTCCGTTTATTTGATATGGGATAAAACAAAAGGAGAATTTTATTTTGATTTTAAGTTCCTTATTGCTTTGAATTACTCATAACTTTTTCTTCCAGGTATAGGTATAAAATATAAAATAAAGTGAGAATATCTCTAGCCATATGGTTCTTAGTTTTAACCAAGTTCTATGACTAGAAACCTACTAATTTACCTCATACCTAAAAGAAAAATCCCCTAGGACATAGTAGAGGACAATTTCAGTCCAGGGAAAAAATGAAGTAAAAAAGACGAATAAGAAAGCTGTTGAGATAAACTTGTTATGCAATAATGAGAATATGGACAAGAATGTAAAATAAATAGAGAAAAAAATTTATATTCTAAGGGAACTACTTTAGAGACTAAATGTAAATTCCCTTGGTAGGTCTTAAAGTCAATCTAAGAAGAGAGAACAGAGGTTTTCTTGGGAATTAAAGAACAAAACAGATAATGACTTATATGCTAAAAAATCATCCCATTGTTCTAGGGACATTTCTGAAGAAAAGCAAAAAATTAAAATATTATGTCACTAGCTAATAAAACTGAATAATAGTACTAAAATTATTTTACACAGATCTTATAAAATCAAAGTGAAACAACCAAAGCTCAAGTACAACTTATTAATGTAATGTTTTATAACTTTGATACACACTATCTGACATAGCCTTAGAGTAAACATGCATGATAGTATTACATGAGGTTCAGAATATGATGAGGTTCAGAAAGGGTCACAGTGTTAGACTAAATATCAAATCTGTTTCTTAAGATTATAATCCCAGAACTCTTTCCACTAATAATTTTTTCAATGAATAATCTCATTAATTATAAATTTATTCAAAATAACTTAGGGGTCTCAAAATTTCATCTTAAAATTGAAGCAAATTAATTAAATAAAATTGACAGTTTTTAAAAATCAAACAAATACTTAATAGTATTATTAATAAGTTTTTAATAGTAACAACAAAGAAACATACATTCCTATAGACAATCTCTATAATATTTAGCCTTCTGAAAATAAAAAGCAATATAAAAAAGGTTAGCTAAAATCTTTTTTGAAAGATTTTTGTTCCAACCAGGTGCAATGGCACACTTCTGTAATTCCAACTTCTTATAAGCCTGAGGCAGGAGATCACAAGTTTTAGGCCAGTTTGAGCAACATAGCAAGACCTTGTCTAAAAAATAAAATTAAAAATGACTGGGATACAGCTCACTGGTAGAGCACTTGCCTAGCATATGTTAGGCCCCAGATTCAACCCCCAGTACTGCAAAAGAAACAAAAAACCCATCAAATAAATAAAAGATTTTTGTTCAAACTGAAGAAAATTAACATTGTCAAATTTAGACCTGATGAGAACAACTATATTACTTTTCGCTCCATTTTTAAAATAAAATTGTATACTAGTTTGATTACAATAGATTTTATGTAATATTAGAGCTGATATAATTGTACAGTAATTTTGTTTCATAAATAGCTTTTCTTACTAATTAAAAACACAAGCTCACATTTTCTTGCCCAGAACTACATAAGAAGTTATCTTAAGTGAAACAAAAACTAAAAAAAACACATAAAATAAAAAATAATAAACACATAGAAACTGTGCAAATTCCCCTCTCCTAAATTTTGACATCTCATACAACATTGCCTTTTTTGCCTTAGCCTTGGAAAAGTCACATTTTCTACAATTATAATAAGAATGTAAAATTTGTAGAATTTCTTTAGATGGGCCTCCCACCCCTACCATCCCAACTCCACAAAGGATCATAAGCATTCCTATCTTCTTACTTTAATTCCACTATTTCCTCTGTTTATACTGTCCTTTCTTCTCTCTTTTTAAAAATCTCATCCCAAGTTCAAAAGATTGTGACAATAAAAGGGATCAATAATTAAGTAATTTTTTTTCTCACTGATCTTTTTTTTTTTTTACTCACATGGTCATAAATATAATTATCACATATTTGGAACTGAATAAAAATATTTATAATATTTAATTATATTTATTTTATAATATAATCATATATAAAATATAAAATATATAAATATAATTATATTTAATTTATAATATAATATTTATAATATTTTTATTCAGTTCCAAATATGTGATAATTATATTTATGAATACGTGAGTGAAAAAAAAAAAAACCTTCTTCAATGAAATCATTCCTAACAACTCTAATCCATGGTGGTCACTTTTCCTTCTCTGAACCACTCATTTGGCATTAATCCCATATCATTTGTGACCTCTTTAATATTGCTAAGTTGTATTATAATTTCATTCTTGTCTGTCATTTAACTTTTCTGTGTATATATTTAGATTTATCAACTAGACTTCAAACACATTAAAGGCTGGACCTGTGTTTTATATTTATATGAAGCCAGTAAAACATGTGCTTCTATCAAGTGTTCCATAATTTGGTGATTATATATTTTAATTTATCTATAAGGAAATATAAAACACTGCAAAGAAACAAATTTATTTTGATTATGATTCACAAACCTTCTATAAAGAAATAGAAACTGAAACATAAGCTATGTTTTCTTTTTGAAAATTATTATTCATGATCACTGTAGCTATTTAAAACATTAACTCTCATACTAAACACATATGGATACGTGACTAAGCCACACACTCCAATTCAAACTTCCAAAGCAATATATCTATAATGGCACATTTTTCACAACTAAGAGCCTTGATGTTATAGCACACTCTAGTGATCAACTACGAAACCACAGATTTTTAATATTTTGTGAGTTCCATGACAAATATTCATCCAAATAAAAATTTTATATTTCAATGTATATATTTAACATTTAAAATGTAAAATATTACAAAAACAAACTTAATTTTCATACTTTAAAATTTATACATCTAAAGCAAACACTATAACTCACTAAATTAGAAACAAATGTTATTTGAAATAGCTAGTTTTTATTTATTCATTCAGTCATTCACCAAATGTTCACTGGGTCCTACATGATAGGAACCATTGTAAGTATTAGTGATACAATGACTAGCAAAGAAAGACATCTTCCTTGCTCTCATGGAACATACAATTAAGTGTACAGACATAAAAATATTTATAGTAAACAAACATTAAAGAATCACACTAATAATAATTGTGGAAGGTACAATGAAGGAATGATACGGAAATATATAACAGGAACTTCAGCCAGTAAATGAAGTCAGACTTCTCTAAAGTAGATGACTGAACAGAGTCTGCATGAAGAGTAAAGAGTCAATTAGTCAAAGGATAAGAAGGAAGAAAAAAAAGAAAGTGTATTTGAGAACAAAGAAAAGGCCAAGAAGGTTAGAATTTAGAGATCTTGTTACAAGAGAAAGCGAAAGAGGTTGGCAGGAGCCAACTATGTAGGTCTTAAAGGCCATAATACAAATTCTGGCCTTTGTCCTAAAAGCAGGAAGCTCCATATTTTCAAAAGAACACACTAGTTTAATATATTGGAAGAAAGGGAAAAGGACTATGCATGCAAGACCAGTTAGGAAGGCCATTATGGTAGTCCAGGTAAAAAAACATAGTAGTTTGAATAAAAGTGTAATGGTTCTAGATATAAAGTTTAGTCTATAAATATTTCAGAGTGAAACTATCATGTCTTGATAAAAGACTAAATATTGGTGATGAACACAAAGGTTTTAAAAGATTTCCAAATGTTATTTACTGAGGATTAAAAATCAGGAAGAATAGGTTGTTTTATGTTTTGTCAACATTTTTGATGTTAAGTTTGATTCTGGACATCCAGATAGGATGAAAAGGTCAAGATACTTGGATAACTAAATCTGAAGCTCAGATAGATAGGGGCAGGAGACATAATTATTTTGAATCTTTAGAATATACATGATAAACTGAACACAGGCTCATTAAACAAATAGTGTAGAAAGTACATGATCAATGACCTGTAATTAAACTTCTAGTAAGATGAATCACATAAAAAGTCCATGGTTGGCAATATGAAGGTTATTATTGAACTCAGCCTAAACTGCTTTCAGTTTAACAGTGAGGGTAGAAGCCAGAATTAGTTACAAAATGAGTGGGAATGGGCAGTTCTTTTGAGAAACCTGGTGATGAAGGAAGTGTGGAATTGGTACTTAAAGGACAATTATTAGAATTAAATATGGAAACTGAGTGAGGGATTAATTATCCCACCCAGACCACATGGGAGGAACCTGAGCATATTTAAACTCAGATGGGAAGAATCACACTAATAATAATTAAAGAATTACACTAATAAAAAAATGGTGCCAAGCACAGTGGTGCACACCTGTAATCCCAATAGCTCAGGAGGTTGAAACAGTAGGATCCTAAGTTCGAAGCCCTTAGGGAGACCCTGCCTATTTCAGATTCTATTTTTTTTTTAATATTACAATAAAGGTGAAAAATGAGACCCAAGGTCATTACAGAGGATTTCTTGGTATTTACTTTTTCTTAAATACATTTTTAAAATTAATATATTTTTTAGTTGTAAATGGACACAATACCTTTATTTTGTTTATTTGTTTATTTTTATGTGGTACTGAGGATCAAACTAAGTACCTCACAAGTGTGAGGCAAGAGCTCTATCACTAAGCCACAACCCCAGCCCCAGAAACTAATATTTTTAATACACCAAAGATCATCAGCATCTCCTATTGCCAAGTTACTTTGCTTTAATATAAATTCAGGAATATAGCTTCTTCTACTATCTTTCTAAATGAAGAATGCTCTTAAACTTACCAAGAGCAGATTTAAAACATTTTTTAAACTATTTATTTAAAACCGGATTTCTTAATATTTGATAATTAAAACAAAATGTAGAAACTGAATGATGAGTCTAATACTTCCTCTTCATAATGCTTTATGGAACTATTTATTTGCTTAAGCTTTTATTTTCTTTAGACTGTCAGTTCTATGAGTAGGGGCTATATTGATTTTTTTTTCACCAATATGTAATTTAAGTAGTTAGCATAATGTCTGATACAAAAACATGTTATAAATTTTTGCCAATTTTAACACTTGTATATTTTACATAGCACCCAACTTTTATTTATAAGCCTATCATAAAAAATTTTTACCTATAAATTTTTATGTAAAAAAGCTATAAGCTGGGGCAGGGGATGTGGCTCAAGCTGTATTGCGCTCGCCTGGCATGTGTGCGGCCCGGGTTCGATCCTCAGCACTACATACAAAAACAAAGATGTTGTGTCCACCGAAAACTAAAAAATAAATATTAAAAAAATTCTCTCTCACTCTCTCTTTAAAAAAAAAAAAAGGCTATAAGCTGTTTTATATGTATACACTGAATATCAAAAACAGCTAGAGAAAAAAATCTAAAACTATTAAAGGTACAATCAACAGGGGGTGAGTAGATTCTGGTATATCCATACAGAAAAATATTATTTAGCAAAGAAAAAAAAAGTAATCAACTGCTGGTTAAAACATGGATGAGTCTTGAAATAATTGTGCTGAATAAAATATGACAGATTATAAAAAAAGGTATATACTATATAGTTCCATTGATGAAAAAGTTGAACAAATACAAGCTAGTCTCTACTGAAAAAAGTAAACTGGTAATCGGGGGAAGGGAAATAAGAAAAATTCTGAGAATGATTATGTTCATTATCTCAAAAGTGGTGAGGATTTGACAAATATGCACATATATTAAAACCTCAAATTGTATACTTTAAATACATGCAGTTTATTGTAAGGCAAATACCTCAATACTGTTTTAGGGAGGGAAAAAAAAGATAAGGAGAAAGGGAATAGGAATACTACTTTTAATTTTGAATATAAAAAAACTGCCTCATAAAATTTTTATCATTTCAAACCATATAACAACCATAGAATAGTTTAAGGTAAAAAATATATTGGTTTTGCTTCATTACCTTACAACTTTTGGAGCCTGAGAATTTTCAGTTCCTTTAAAACAAACTTTTTTGACATGATCTCCTGAACTATGACCAGTAACAGATTTTTTTTCTTCTAGTAAGAAATCCCGGAATGACTTGGATGAAGCTGAATGTAGAGAAGATGCCCTGCAAAAGAAAGCAAAGATCATGTTAGAACATCCATTTTGTAAAATGGCATTTCTGGAAATTAAAGGACATACATAGAATATATATATATGAAAAATTTAACAATATAGTTTCCAATATAATGGTCAATCCTTGCTATCAAATGTTAACCAATCAAAACTATGAGTAAGAAAAAGAAATCAGTGGACAATACCACTAAGGATAAATCTAGATGTTGAAAATAGCAAGGATACTGAAATAGCTATTGTAACTATGCCTCAGACAACAACAGTTGCAAAGATATACTCAGAAGGAATAAAAACTGGTTGGGCTGGGGATGGGGCTCAAGCGGTAGCGCACTCGCCTGGCATGCGTGCGGCCCGGGTTCAATCCTCAGCAGCACATATAAACAAAGATGTGTCCGCCGATAACTAAAAAATATTAAAATTCTCTCTCTCTCTCTCTCTCTCTCTCTCTCTCTCTCTCTCTCTCTCTCTCTCTCTCCTCTCCCCCTCCCTCTCTCTTTAAAAAATAAAAATAAAAATAAATTTTAAAAAAAACTGGTAAACTCAGTACAGGAACAGAAACAAAAAAGAACAAAATTATGTTGAAAAGACAAAATTAGCACTTGGATGAACTCTGTAGACTAAGAAGTCAATAGGCATCATATAAACAATAGAAATCTTGGGAGTGAGAAAAAGTCAGCCTTGAGGAATTACAGGATATGAAAAGTACTGTAAGCAGAAGAGAGAGTGAGATGGCAGACCAAAATATTTAAACAACAGCTGAAAATTTTCCAAGTTTGGTGGAAGAAAAAATTTAAAAATCTAAGTTTTAACAAACATCGAACAAGATAAATGCAAAGATAATCACACTTAGGGACATCATAGGCAAACAACTTAAAACTAAAGATAAAAAAATATTTATTGAAGCAATCATAGAAGTATAACACAATATGAAAATGGCTAGCTTGTTATGGAAACAATGAAGTCCAAAAGACTTCACTGGAAGTGGGAAGACATCTTTAATGTGATGAAAGGAGGAAAAATGTCAATCCAACTTATATCCATGTGAGTAAGCTTGGAAGAGGGCCCTTGGCAAGTCAATCCTTAAAATTATTATAGTTCTGGATGAACCCTAAGGGCAGCATTGGGAAGCTTGAAGAGGAACACAGCTAACATTCTAGACTCACAGGTTTTGTGAGAAATAATTGTTTCTTTTAAGCTGCTTTGTAGGGATAATTTGTTATGCTGATTCCATATTAGAAGTCATTTACCCTACATAAAACCTGAGACAATATAAAGAAATTTTCTTTATAGATTTGCATCAGAAGATGACTTACTAAGCTTTCATGTTAACAATATTCCTTCAAGGGAACTAGTCTTTGGCGTTATCACAAAAATTTTCCCCAAAACATACACATATACAGAACACAAAAGTCAAACACACATACAGTTCAAATTTCCTTTCCAAATCCTTTCTCCCCTCAAAAGTTCACTATGATATAAGTTAACTATGATATAAAATACAGTGTGTATCATTAATTGTTGGGAACACTGTTCGCAAATATTCTTACTAGCAAATTCCCTGAGTGTCTCCTGTAAATTATTTTTCTAAATACAGAAACCTGGAACTATCACTATTGAAACGTACAAGTTGTCAAATTCATTCTAGTGGTTAATCTGAATTAATTATTTAATGCATGATTTGTATCCCACAGGTTATTTTTTAAGAAGTTACTTAGGGTAAAAGCTCTCCAAGAATAAATATAAGTAAGACTGCTTATAAAATGTTTTAACTCACATATTCATTAGTTACACACAGTGATCAATTATAAAATGTGGTATGAAGAATTCTTCAAAGAAATTCCAAGTTTCTTTCCACTGATTATGCCATGATTTGATACAGTGTCTGATTTCCCACAATTTTACTTTCCTCATAGGCTCTGGTTATTTTCCATTTGAGTAGCCACAGAAACTTCATGGAAAAATATTTGTAGACATTTATATTCACATGAAAATTAACAAAAATTGTATTCCTCAGCTAAAGTACCCCTGAAACTTTAATGAATACATTTCTAGCTCAAAAAAGTTGAATAATTGGAAACTATTCTATATATGTTAGCTAGTTCTCGATGGAATTTG
Source organism: Urocitellus parryii (assembly GCF_045843805.1). Classification (NCBI taxonomy): domain Eukaryota; kingdom Metazoa; phylum Chordata; class Mammalia; order Rodentia; family Sciuridae; genus Urocitellus; species Urocitellus parryii. The sequence continues at coordinate 76,264,668 of NC_135538.1, read as the reverse complement.
GAAAAATTTGCATTCATATATCAAGCCAGGCCATGAAGACTGTGTATTCTTCCACTCAAGATGACTGATGAGAAATGTATTACTTCTCCAAGTAAAACACTTGAAGATGAAAAGTGGCCAAATCTCATATATACTTAATGTTTTCACATTAGATTTAAAATTCAAATGGTTAGAACTACATTCCTGTGCAAAAACCAATTGTCTTTAATACTTTACTTTGCCACATCTAATTGCAGGCAACAAGAATAAAACTATAATTGTGAATTTATATACTAGGTGAAAGAATGGATAAAAAGGCTAGCAAAAATCCTACCACAACCACAAGCAGATTTAGAGGGCTGATCTGTGATTTGCAAATGATAAACTGCACATTAACTTTAATATTAAGATATAGTATAAAAACATCTTGTAAAGAAATAAATTCTGATTAGATGATACATTAGATGATGATAATGTATATTTAAGAAATATTTAAAATACTATAATCATGAAAAGACTCTGAAACACAATCCACAAATTAGATTAAAATGCTAATTTCAGATCAATTTTTTATTTTATTAAAGTAGAAAAATGTTTAAATTCTTTCAGTGAGTTTTTAAGCCAAGGCGTTTAAGGGATGTTCTCAGGAATTTCTAGCATATATTGCATATGTGCTACTCAGGTACTCTGTGTACCAAAGTAAAAATCAAGTGTTATTATTATAAATAATACTGTGGTTGCTTCATAATTTCAAAGATAATTCTATACATAATATAAAATTAAAATAACTTTTAATCATACAAACCAGCACACCACATTGTATCTACTCAATAATCACAGTTCAATTTAGAATTCCTTGCAATTTTATAGAAATCTCAGAAAGAAAATTATGAATTCCCATCACTACAAAATATAGCATAAAGAAAGAAAATTAACAACCTAATAATTTTATTTCAATTTATACTAAACATGCCTCAAAGTTCCTATATACCAAATATTAACTATTTAATGTGAATGTGTTCTTAAAATTTTTAATGTTTTGATTTGTGCCATTAACTTAGAATAAAATTCTCATAATCTAATAAAAAATATATGTATATATTTATAAATATACACTTACATTTATAAATATATACTTATATATACATTTCTACATATATACTTTACAAAGTTGCTTCAATTCACTCTTTAATAAGTATAAATAAAAACAATGCACATATTCAAAATAATTTTGCAGAAATCAACTTTAAAAGATCCTTAAGATTTAACAAAAATGTATTATCATTATAAAATGCATAATTATTAATTTTATGACAACTCAAGACACTTCTAACCTTTATAATAATTCAAAATAAAATTGTAATTTGCCACAAAATTCATTACTCATTTGTTTGTATTTAAATTTTCCAAGTAGGTTTTCATAAAATAAATTTAAAATAAACATCATTTAGATTTAATAGTTGCCAAATACTTCTCAATGAAAAGTACACTGATTTATGTTTTGGGCCAAATTTCATGGCATTTTCTTCCTATCTTTCTAGACTTCTCCTGAATATTTTCATAATAGACTACTTTTAAAATTTAGAAAGGGCCTTCAAAGTAGGACTCTCTGAGCTCATGTTGCTAATAATTACTGGAGAAACATTTTGCCTAAATTTGAACATTAAAGTCTAAAGTGTCAGATAAATAACTACTCTTCCCTTTAATATTTTTTTCCTGAAATTTCACCTAAAGTGAATAGAAAAGCAACCAGAAGAGTGTAAGCCCACCTCACACAAATAAAGAATAAGATATTAAGAGATGACAGACTAAAAATAGCAACATGTTTTTGGAGAATGAAGAGGCAGAGTGATAGCTGGTAGAGTGGGAATTTAAAAAAAAAGCCTGTCATCAATTAGGTGGTAGTACTGTGAAAAGATCAAAAGCCTTGAAAAGCTCATATATTGTATCAAATACTGAATTAAGAACATGGCTAAAAATGTGAAAACTGGTTTTTGAAGTTTATTTGTTGGCATAATTGAGAATAGTAAATGTCCTAATTTCATGAGGTCACATGACTGCACCTCCTATACCTTATCAAAAGGAAAATCTGATTCAAAGACACTACTAGTAAAATAGAAAGGCAGAAGCAAACTATTTGCTTCTACACAAGTTTTTACAATAAATGGTAAAGTGAGTGAAAATCTATATTCAATGAGAACTTCAGTCTCTGCCCTAAACTATTTACCCTGATCAGCTTCCAAAATGCTGGCAACCAAATTTATAGACCTTCACAACAAATAATTAAATCTGTTCTTTAAAAAAATTGACATGCCCCCAAGCATGGTGGCATAGGTCTGTAATCCTAGTGACTTGGGAGTTTGAAGCAGGAGAATTCAAAGTTCAAAAGCCACCCTCAGCAATTTTTCAAGGCCCTAATCAACTTAGCAAGACCCTGTCTCAAAATAAAAAATAAGAAGGGCTAGAATGTGGCTTAATGGTTAAGTGTCCCTTGGGTTCAATCCCCTGTACCAAAAGAGAGGGGGAAAAAATCATCAACATCCTATGGAGACCAAGGAAAAAAAATACCAAGGAGGTAACCAATATTAGGGTGGTGCTTCCTAAGGATACCCTAAGGATATTGCAAAGCATCCTAAAGTCATACCTATTCCACACAGGCACATGGTGCTTCTAATCAGAACTTAAAACAATCAATAAATCTAAAGAATAAAATATTAAAATGAACCAAGAAATATACAGAAAAGAGCGAATAAAACAGGAATGTAAGTCAATGGCTATTTTTAACTTTTCATATATGGGACCATATTTCTTTTTTCTGACTGGCTTTTTTTCCACAATATTATATCAGTGAGATTCATCCACATAGTATTTAGTCATAATTCATTTTTTAATCACTGGGTAGTGTTCTATTACTTTAAAAATGCATCCATTTAATGCTGATAGATATTTAGGCTATTTCCAACTTTAGTTATTACAGATAATGTTGTTACAAACATTCTTATACATGTTGCCTTTTTTTGGTGATTAAAGATTTTAATAGTTGAAAATAATCAAGGAAATATTTGAGAATATGAAATGGGAAGACAAATATATGGACAGTAGAAAAATTAATTACAGAAATCCAGGAGGACCAATATCTGATTAGTATAAACTCTAGAGAAAACAAAAGGAAAAGTTATCAAAGGAATAGTTCATACAATTTTTCTAAGCCTAAGGGCATGCTGTTCTCAATTAACCCAAATTCTCAAAATAATGTCAAAACAAACCCCATGAAAGTACATAATTTTGAAATTTCTGAACACTAGGAATAAAGAAAACTATAAATTTCTAGGGGGAAAACAAAGATGAAAGAAGGATAATGGGGGGTAACATAAAAAGAAATGGAAATCAAATGATATTAGACTTCCCAAAAGCCACAGGGATAACAAAAAGGAACAAATTCTCCTAAGGATCCCAACTTAGAATCTTGTTCCAATCTAACTAGCAATCAATAATAAAAAAGAAAACAACAAAATGTTCATGTATAAAAAACTCCAAAAACGTAAGCAGTTCATATTCTTTGTCAGCAAACTACTGGAGTTGTACTACAACAAAACAGGGAGTAAATCAAAAAACATACAAACACAAAACATAGAAAACAAGATTAAATACTGGAGGAAAGCAAGGACATTTCTAAGATGACAATTAAGGAAAATCCAAGATGGCAGATAATCCACAGGCCTAGAAAAGACCCAGTTCAGACCAAAGAAAAACACAAGGTTCTAAGGCAGAAGCCTCTAAGAAAACAAATGTATTTTTTTTTCTTCATTTATTTTTTTGTTTAAATAAGGAAACCAATTGATGGCACATCTAAAACAACATTACTAAGCCAAATGCTTCCAAACATAGTGAGTTAATGCTTTCAAATTACATTAATTTTAGTATCTTAATGATTATTTCAATAATACTTTTTTCCCTTTTGCTATTTTCTACACCAGGGAAAACACAACTCAATATTGTTAACAGTTACACCATAAAACCTACAAAGGCAATAAGCAAATTGGTCTTGCTTTATTGTCATATCACCAGAAATTAGAAGAATGTCTTGCATGTGGAAGATATTTAAGAAATAATGAAGAATTTCAAAAATTTCTGCTAAGACCAGTTTCTCAAGTGTCATCCTCAGTTTTTCTTCTACTTCAGTATTCCAATTTCTGTTGTTTACTTTCTTAGGTCAGAAACTGTACTTTAGACCTATTAGCAGCTCTGACTAGCATTATGTTGATTCCACTGGCAACACTCAAAACTGAGTGTCATATCCCCTCAGTAGGAAAAATATTCCCTTTTACAAACAGAATAATTTAGCATTAGAAACACTGAAGGATTTTCCCAAACTAAGGGTGGCTACCAAGATCACCCTCAGTTCCTGTGAAAGAAAGTGGGTTCTACTACTTCCTATATGTGCTTCTCTAGAACTGGCTTCCAGATATTCTGATGTGGATAACAAAGAAAAGGGCAGATAAAAGGGTAGCAGAATACAGCTTATTTTACACATCTCAAAATTGTCATCTGACCTCTTCGAAGATTACTCCTATAATTATGCCACTTTGGGTAAATTATAATAGAGAAAACATAAATAATGTAATGTTAACAGCACTGTTTAAAAAAGTGACAACAAGCTTTGTATAACTATGTAAAGACATTTATGATGCATACAAAAGGACAAAGGAATAAGGGTACTAAAAATAAAGTTTGCTTTTATGAAAATGTCCTGTGGTGTATTTTATTTATTATAAAATGAAAAAGTAAACTTATTTTAAGTCACTTTAACAAGGAGTTTAGCAGAATAACAAGAAGAAATTATATTCACAATGAAAAACATTTGAAAATCATGATATAATGTCAATACATTAAAAATTAAAACAAAACAAAAAAATCCCATTTTTGACTTAAAAGCAAAGGAAGGAATGAAATATTTGCTAATATAGGCAGGGAAAACCTCAGGAGTAAAGAATCACTTTATAATATAATAAACCGATCTAAGCTAATTTTAATAAAAGTGATACATACCATGCATTGACTGGTTTGGGGACTTTGGAAGGAGTGGTTAAAACTGTTTCCATGCTACTCATTCCTGAATTATTTTCTTTGGTAGTCAATGCAATCATTTTTCGTTGCTTCTGAGAAAGTTTAACTCCAGGAGAAACCATTTTGCTGAAGATTAAATTAAATTAAATCAATTAGTTTCACTGCTCCTGAGAAAGTTTAATATCATGAGAAATAATTTTGCTAGAAATTAAACCAATTAGTATGAATTTCTTTAATGAAAGTTAGAGATAAGGATAATATTTCCTATTTATTTGGTGTGACTTTACTATTTGATCAAGATGTTCACAAAGTATCAACAGTGGTGATATCAATTTATACTATCAATCATTAAGTAATAGCTATGATTGATTCCTCCTTCATATACTTTTCAAGGATAAAGCATGTGATACTGTTTTGTATAAAAGCTAGTCTATCAACTTAACTCAATCTTTACACAGATTTAAGAAATATTATAAAGGTTAAATTACCTAGAAAAAGGCTTAAATCTATTAGAGAAATAATAAGGCAGAGAAATAATGGGAACGATCCAACGGATCTTTCCAATTTTTTTAGGACAGGAATATGATTTTTTTTTTATGATTTGTTTAACTAACCCTAAATTTGACTTAGGTGTAGCTCCACATTTTTGTCTACTTTCTTCTATTTCCATGATGGTTCTGAGATCCACGACAGGAGGGCTGACAGGACTAAAAGAAATTAAAGAATTACTTTACAAAAGCCTTCGATTACCTTTAAAGCCCAACCCCAAACTTCAATGAAATTATAAATTATATGTAGATTAATAATGAAAGTATAATTTAGAATTGTTTTGCTGATAACAAAAATTCTTATTAGTATTAACAAAAACAGACATTTTCTAGAAAACCTTAGGATATTCAACAATATTGGAAACCCACCAAAAGTAGCTAGCTATACCATAAAAAAAAAAAAATACTCTATGATTGTTACAGTTTCTAACCTAAACGAAATCTATGATACAGCTAAAAATAAGTCATATAACTATATATTGAAGGATAATCTGCTGTTTTTTCTTTCAAAAAGAAAAATATTTACTATATTTCTGTATTTATTCCCACTAGATGATACTTCAGAATGATGTAGAAATGTTTATGTATCCATTAATATGTAAAATATTGACCAATTTATATAGCTAGGCACTATTTTTAAGACATCTTTAGAAAATATTCTAACATCAGTACTCAGAATATGTTTCCAGATGTCCCCAGAAATTCTTATGTTACTTAGAATGCCAAAACATTTCAGACTAATTTCTGAGCTACCATTAGACCATGAAGCAACATAAACTGAAACATCATATACTTTGTTCCAATACATAACAGAGCACATTCCAAAAAAATTGCACAAATGGTCAGAGTGATAATATAATCAATAAGTGTTAGCCTATAATCAACCAAAGTAGTTACATAAAAATGAAGTACAAGCTCAATAGCCCTACAAAAGAGCAACCTATGCATTCTATTTACAAATACTCCTTCATTTGACTTCTAAATAAAAGAAAAATATGCATAAAATATAAGTAAAAAGACAGTATAACATTCAATAAATATCCTCAGATATACTAACAATGAACAGTACATTTTATGAGATTTTGAATACCCACTAAGGTGCAAACATTTAACTGTATAATAATATATTTTGTGAGATAATAAGGTACTCTATTATGCATATATGGAACAAAGATTATGATGTTCCAGTTAATACTACTTCATGGCCTAAAGGTAGCTCAGAAAGCATAAAGCTTACAAATTTTAAAAAAAAAAATGGTTTTCCTAAAAGGAAGATGGGGTATTTTTCTAATTCTTGGTTTTTAAGTTTTTAACTGACACATAAAAAGTATACCTATTTATGGAATACCATGTGATCTTTCAACATACATATATATTATGAAATATTCCAATCAAGGTAAAACTGTCCCCTCAAACATTTATCATGTCTGTATGGTGAAAATATTCAAAATCTTTTCTTTCAGCTTTTCTTTTTAATAAGCAGCATATTATTATCTATAGTTATCCTACTGTGCAACAGAACAGCAGAACTTCTTTCTTCTATGACTTAGTACCTTACATGTGTATCAGTCTTTCTCCATCATTACCTTCCCCTTGAGTGGGAGTTTTAATTAATATACATTAACAAAGAAAAATATGCTATAATATACTGACAATAATACAAAGACAACTATATTTTCCCTGGGTGGGGATAAGCCTATAATATTGATTAGCAATTTGTATGCATATAGGTAATTTTATGTATAGTAGAGTATATTAATATTTTAAAATTTTTTTTCATTTGATTAAAATTAATGATATTTCTCAGATACAGAACAAAATGAAAATTCTACCTGAAAGAGCCAGCAACCCAGCTGGAAGAACTTGTTACATCAATTCTGTTACTGGGAATGGGCTGTGGAGTAGATACTTTAAGTATTGATGATTTTTCCCATGGTTTGAAATCTTCCCTAGAAGATGTATTAGTTGTACCATTAACATAAGGTTTAACTTTCACCTAAGGGAAGGGGAAAAAAACATTAAAGTTAATAAGAGCAGATACCTAGCTCAGTAGCTAATATGTAGTTGATTCTTAACAAATATTAGTTACATTATGGAAAATCTTCTGATAATAAACCATCTAACATCTTTAATTCATATTCTTCTACAGGTTAATGCTTTAACCAATAACAATCACAATCAGATGATTGTGAGCTTGGAGAATAATTTTTAGGGAGAATCTTTGCCTATTAAACTTATATTTATACAAAGAGTAAACAAGAATGTTAATATATAGAAGCTATACAGTAAGATATGAAGCAGCAATTTTAAATTAATGTCCACAACTTCAGATATGAAACAAAATGAAAATTTGGTATAAATGTCATAGAAAGTCACTGTGAACATAATTAAAGGACTTTGAATAAAATTGAAGTCAAATAATACTGATATTTCAAAAGGGACCTGGAAACTACTGCTATTATAATAGGTCAAGTAAGTTATTAAAATAGTATTTCTATTGCCAGGATGAATTCTTCTATTATTATAAGACATTCACAATATGCCTTCTATATTCCAGACCAATCTTATCTGAATAATAATTGACCCCAAATGTTTACCCTACATTAAAATAAAGAAATCAATCCTTGAGGCCTAGAACAAGACAGGGTAGAAAGCATAAGTTCTATTGTCTTAGGAATTCCTAAAAGTTAGGATTTTTTTTTTTTTTAAAGGCAATACTAGGGATTAAACTCAAGGTCTTGCATGTGCAGGCAAGTGCTCTACCACTGAGCTCCATCCCCAGCCCTAGAATATGTTTTAGGGATGTACAGGAATTAGAGAAAAATAAGTCTATCTCAAATAAAGTAGATATTTCCCTTCCCCATAGATTATAAACTATGGAATAAAATGTCAGGATGTCTAAAAAAATGCATTCCTCAGAGATACCCAGACTAGGAATCCTGCAGCTTAATGTCAATTATGCTAGACTAGAAGAACTCAAATCATTCCAGCTTGTTTTGCTCTAGTTAATACTATGAAAGGGACTGGTAGAATCTGAATTTAGACTTATTTTCAAAATTACTTTACCTTTGATAATTTTTATCTTCTGTTAACTGACATTTCACAAAAGACAATTCAGTAATTCATCTACAAATATAATTTTCACTGGCTACATAGTGTTACTATATTTCACATCATTATATTTTACACATCAACACTCTATTTTACTTGTAGAAAGATTAGACATAACATTCATAAAGGGTTTGAAAGAGCTATTGAATAAAATTAGGAAGGTTATACAAATTTGAGAAACTAACACTACACATATTGTACTAATTTTATCTTATAAACCAGCCAGGACAGTGTTTGAAAGTTTGAGTAAAAATAATGAAAAACTAAAGATAAACTGTATACAGATCTAAAAACTAAAGGTAAGGAAACAGTGCTTTACAAAACTAACCTCAATCTTATCTGAATGAAATCCTGTTGTGAAATCAGGGGACTGTAAATCTCTAGGACTACCCACACCTGCATAGCTTCCTTCAGAGTCTGATGTCAACAGTTCTGGAAGAGATTCCACAGAATTGGTCTTACCAGACTTTAATAATCCTAAAGTAAGAAGTTAAAACAAAACCAAAAAAATTTAAACACATAAAAATTAAACATATATGCAATACAGTCAATGAGCCAAATAGAGAGCTAAAAGCTTCCACTTAACCAGATTTTATAAAATTTAAATTATATTCACCACACCAAAATCTTATCATTCAAGCTAACTGGAGAAAGATATTAGATTAAGTAAAAAAAATAAGATGAAAGAGGTTGTAAAACAATAGTGTTATTCATCATGATTACATGTCAATTATGCAATGAAACTGAGGAAGATAGTTTTTGGAATCTGCTTTGAAGCAATGGTTGAGGACCTTTTATCCACCATAAAAGAAAAAAAAGAAGAAATGAAGGAACTCCAGACTCATCTCCTTTGTCTTTCTCTCCTTGTACAGAAATCTCTACATTCATGCAGAAAAGGACTAATATCATCTGTGTCAGAGGAAGCACATGGCCTTTTTGCCTCTCCTTTATCCAGCAGACTAGCCTAGTAGCAGAGATTCCTAGAGAAGTCGATTATAATCTGTTTGAGAGTTGGTGTTCTTTTTTTCCCCCTGTAAAAAATGTCTTCTATTGGGAGTATTTTAAATTAGTTTATCTTCTGAAGTAAAGTTTATGAAATGTATATACCACTTCTTAGATAACTGAGGAAGCCTAAATGCCTGCCTTTGTTTCACACTTGGTATTCTGCATATTAACACAATACTCATTCCAAATATAAACAATAAATTAAACTTTGGCTTAATTCCAGGTGACCATTAAAACATTTCAAATTATTTAGAATCTGGATGAAGTATCAAAATAAATTTTAAAATAAAGATTATCTCAGTTGTTAAGCTATACAATTGATTTAAAAATAAGTAAGACATACTATCTCTTACACATTATTGAGTGCTTTCCATTGAAAGTAAATCACTTTGACAAGCTATATGCTTTTTTTTTAAATGTTATCACTGCTAAGATGGTTTGAAAATAGATTCTTTTTCCCCAACTACCATTTGAATATTTTTCGAGATTTCTCATCTAACACAGTATATTCAAGTCAATTAGAAATAAACCTAGACAATCAACTGGATATCTGAAATGGCCAACAATTATTTTTGGTCAAAAACACTTTCACAGAATGTCAATCATATAACTTTAAGCATCAACACATACGATAAACCTTCACACAACAGTCTTCAGTGAAATTTGCCACATACTCTTAATTTATTTCCATAATTAGGTCTTTTGTTTAAATTTAGTCTTCTAACCATTATCAACTTTGGCTACAGAAAGAATGGTATAGCAGGAAAAATATAGTATTGGAATCAAGAAAGTAAATTCTATTTCTTTTTGCCACTACCTCAAATCGCTTAAGTTTTCTGAGGTTTAAAGTAAGGAATATAAATTATTTCATTACTATGGTCTCTTTGAGTTCTGACATGCTAAGATTTTAACACATGTACTAAAAATAACATAAAAGCAAATCAAATATCTGCCTTTTTATGTCATTTAGGTGACTAGGATATCACTAAGTTGATGACTGTCTATTTATCCTTCCATCCATCTACCAAAGGCTCTTCCTAAGGGATAGATATAACTCACAACAGAAAATAGAAAACTGCAGTTTTAAGTCTGCAAAGGTCTTCAGACATGTTTTCCATTTACTATGTCTCCTGATTAATATTTTCAGTACTTCATAAACCAACTTAGGCATATTATCTATGCTTTTTATATCTTTTGTTGATCTAAAACTATTACTCTTGATATTATTCCCTGTGAGCTTTATTAACATTTTAAGTACCCCATTTGTAACAGCTAATTAAACAAAAATAAACACCCTCTTTTTGCCCTGCATAACAGCTATCTTTTCCTAAGGGATGTGAAACGATGCTTATCTTTTACTTTTCAAAGTCACTAATATGGAGTTCACTGATAGAAACTGTACAAGGAATGTCTTAGTGCTATAGACAGACACACCTACCATTTACAAAAGCCATACTATAGTCTCATTATTTTATTGTCATATTTCACATTTTATCTAGAGAAACTGTTAAAAATTTAGATAAATCTAGATCATATATACCTAGAATGTGCAACAGTCAATAATATTACCAGCCTAAAATTCTGGGGGAAAAATACAAAACAAAAAGATACTGGGGATACTGTTCTAATTAAGACTAAAGAGATATAATAAGCAAAAGCAGGATTTAACTTGAGAGAACACTGGATTATTTTAAAGATTAAAACTAAAAAGGCTATAAAACAACTTTGAATAATCAGGGAAATCTGGATATAGAATGTAAAACTAAATAATACTAGTGAATTAATGTTAATTGTCTTGTTGTGATAATAGTATTGTGGTTTTATAGAAAACCACAATAGTATTGTGGTTTTATTCTTAGGTGATTCATATTAAAATATTTAAGGAAACATGTCATGTCTAAAACTTATTCCAAGTGGATTAGTACTAAAAAGTATCTATTATTATACACATACGCACAAACTTGAGTATATAGGTGTTAATGGTATTTTTCTTTCATCTTTTCAGTAAGTAAAAGATTTCCAAAGAAAAAACTGAGAAAAGGAATTTAGAAAAACATTGCCTTTTATTTTCAAACCACATAATTCCTAGATTTAAAATGTGCTACATTTGATTAGATTATAACTCTTTATGCACATAAATTGCATCTCAGTTGGAGCATTAACATATTTGAATTAAATCAACATAATAATAATCTGTCATATGTTGCCCATACTAAACCTCTATGCCACTGGACAGAATAGTCTTTCTAAAAACATAAATTTTATTCAATCATACCCTGTTTTAAAATTTCATCATCCACAGCCATTAAAATAAAACTCCAAATTCCTTAGTTTGGCAAACAATAGCCTCAAAAATCTGACCCTATCCAACGTATCTCCTATCTGCACACACACTACATCACTACATGGCTAAGTCCGCTTGGGAATATATTGTCCCCTTTGCTAAGTATGTCCATCTGCCTCATTTTCTTGGTTAATTTCTCTTCATCTTAAAGCTCCAGCTGGGACATCACTTTCCTCTAACAGGTATTCCTTGATTTCAAACTCATTGGAATGTCTCTTTTGTGCTGCCAGAGCAAACTTCAGAGTAGATACCACAATACAAACTGTAATTTTGTAGCTTCTGAAAGGACTATATTCTATGTGCTCCAGCAGATAGCACGTAGCACATAGAATAAGGTAACAAGACATCAAAGACTAAAATTGGAAATATATGCTAAAACACTTTCACTGACCTGTAGATGGTGGACTCTGAATAATATCTGAGAGGTTATAACCTCCAGAACTATCTGAACGCTTACGTGGCTTCTTTTTAGCTTTTGTTTTTGCCTTTTTAAACATGATTTCCCTAGAAAAAAGCACACACAAAAGTGAAAATGAATTAGAGATGAAACAGTGGAAAAACTATGCATTTTAACCAACAGAATATAGTATATTTTGGTCAAACAGAAACTATGAAAGCACAGGCAAGCTCTAGTTACATTCACCAATGTAGATCTGAGTAAATTACTTAATTTCACTGGGTCTTACTGTGATATTATTATTCCCATCCTGGCATTTCCGTGAAAAATTAAAGACAAGATGGTAAAAAGGAAAATATGTGGAAAAGTAAAACTCTAGTCATAGGCCTCAAAAAGTGCTACAAAGAGACTATGAACAGAAGCAGGACAAGGCACAGCCACTACCATGGTGCCTCACCAAATACACCAAGTTCACATCAGACATGATCCAAGAGGTATATAGCTTTCCTGATTATGAGCAGCGCTCCAAGGTCTCCAAGGACAACAAATCTTCAAGTTCACCAAGAAAACACACATGTGCCAAGAGGTAGCAAGAAGAGCTGAAAATACCCTACCCACCATTAAGAAAACTGTTGTCAAGGACTAAGACCCTTAAGCATAATAAAACCTTTACAAAGAAAAAAAAAGTAAAACACTGTTCACATTTATACATACTGTTTTATTAGCCAAGATCTTAACCTAGAAATATCTGGTGACAATTTGTTAAAAATTTCAGAAAATGCTTATTAATTCACTAAATTAAGTACTATTAGGGAAATAACTATTCTATTTTAACCAAAAAATTATAGATCTCATTATATACTTTATCCACTTACAAGGGTCAGCAATGAAGTGTTATTTTGTAGAAAATAATGAGTTATTTATATCAATGTTAATAAATTTATTATAACTTTTAATATAATATAATATATCTAAGTCAGATGTCCGACTTATAGTACCCCAAATGCTACCAAACACTAGGAAGACAGAATTTAAGAAATAAGTGAAAAAAATACCTCTGGAACCCAAGAGTAGTTTTTCAGTGAGGTACACAGTGGCTCTATAAATGACCTGAACATCCAAAGATTTCATTTTAACAGGTTATTTTACTAAACAGAATGAGAGTAATTCTGTAACAAGTCGATAAGTTAACCTACAACAGTGATTACAAATTCTATTCAGGGCTGATCAAGTCAGCTCACTCTAAGGGATTATATAGAATCTGGGATATTTTGTCAGTCACTGTAGGCTTATAATCTTTTGAAATAAGTTCCTTAGAGAGGAATCATTTGAAAATAGCACATCATTTCTGGCTGGTACACTCCTCTTTGGAACCTCTTTAGTTCAATCTCTCCAAAGGTAAATCTCTACTTTTCTACCAAGATGGCAGAGAGGCAATCCCTTGGCTGAATGGGGCTTAGGAATGGACCAGGGATCTAATGCTCCTTAAATTCAAATACTCACCCTAGTCTTCATAAATCTGATACCACTAATTCTTAAGCATTTCCAGAACTGCTTTATTTTTTTTAAGTCATTACTCTTCAGAACTACTTTCCAGATTCCAAAACTCTTAACATATCCTGAGGACTGTTTGCTCCTTTCTTCTTCTCTCTGCTGTAGTACAATATGACCTTTCAAATTTCTTTACTGTAATCTCAGCACATTGGGAGATAGTTAAGATTACTGTACTTATTTGATCAAATATGTTTAAACTAAAGCCTATATTCCTTTTATACTTATACTTGATACATTTATTAGATTTGCAAGGATTAATGATACATTTATTCTATATTATAACAAGACTAAGAAAGAATATAAATTTTTCAACTTCTTCTTCCAAAATATCAAAATAAAATATCAAGTATCCAAGACTGGGGGAGAAAAAAGAAAGGAAGGAAGAAAAGGACAGAAAATAAGACAAAAACAGCTTACGAGTAATTTTGTTCCATATTTATTTCTTCATTCAAAAAGATATCTCCATCTTCTATTTCCAAATAGCTAATATCTGGTCCATCTTGATAAGGTGTAATGATTCGTCTATCCATTGCGGGAATCTGTAGAATTAACCATGTTATTTTTAAGTACCAAGTTTTTTTAAAATTTAAAATATATATATATACTTATGCTAATATTAACTAGAAAAAGTTCAGAATGCCTACTGACCTCCTAAATTTACAACAAAGAAAAATGTGACTAGCTTCATTAAAAAGTATAATTCACAAAATTGCTATTTCCTGATTTTAGAGGAAAACTCTTAGTTTTTCTCCATTCAGTATACTGTTGGCTTTGGGTTTATCATATATGGTCTTTATAATGTTAAGGTAAGTACCTTCCTCCTATCCCAAGTTTCTCCAGCATTTTTTACATGAATGGTAGCTGTATTTTCTCAAAGGCCTTTCGTGTGTCTATTAAGATGAGAGTATGGTTCTTGTCCTCGGAAAAAAAGCTCTACTTTTATTATTAAATATTCCATTTCTTTTTTTGTGAACATCTTTGTGTGTCTATTGAGTATTTCTTAAAATATATTTTTAATTTTATTAATGTAATATAATTATACATAGTATTTGGATCCCTTTTGACAAAATTATTAACATACAAGGAATTAATCAACATACAAAGAATTAGATTTCAATCCCCATTCTCTCTTCCCACTCCCTTTTCTCCCTCCTCCACTCTACTGACCTTCCTTTCACTCCATTATTTATTTTTAATTAGTTCTTTCCCCATATATGATATTTAATATCATTCTGTTAGATTCATTCCATATTTCTCTTTTCCTTCCTTACTTCCTCCTTCTCATTCTCCATTTCTACTCCACTGATCTTCCTTGCATCTTTATGATATCTGATCTTCCTACTCCACTGCCTTCTTTTCCTCATTTTGCTTTAGCGTCCACGAGAGAAAACATTAAACCCTTGATTTTCTGAGTAGCTTATTTGGCTTAGCATGGTTTTCTTCATTTCCATCCACTTACTAGCAAATGCTAGTAATGCTATTTCATTCTTCATTTTGGGTGAATAGAATTCCACTGTGTAAATATGCCATATTTTCTTCAACCATTCATCTATTAACAGGCTTCTGGGTTGATTCCATAAATTGCCTGTTGCTATTAACATTTAGTATCCATATCACCACAGTAGTTGCTTTTTGTGCATTTGGATAAATACTGAGGATTGGGATAGCTGCGTAATATAGTGGTTCCATTCCCAATTTTTTGAGGAATATCCATAATACTTTCCAAATTATACTAATGTGCAGTCTCACCAATAATGTATGAGTGTACCTCCCCCCCACACACAACCTTACCAACATTTATTATCATTCATGTTCTTGATAATTGCCATTCTGCCTACAGTAAGATGAAACCTTAGTGTAGGTTTGATTTGCATCTCCTTGATTGCTAAATAAGAACATTTTTTACATGTATTTGTTGGCCATTTGTGTTTCTTCTTTTGAGAAATTTCTGTTTTGTTCTTTTGATTATTTATTGACTGGTTTATTTGCTTTTATTAGCACTGGGCTGTTTGAGTTCTTTATATATTCTAGATATTAATCCCCTGTCAGAGTTAGTAGCTGGCAAAGATTTTTGCTGCCCAGAAGCTTTTAATTAGATGACATCCCTCTTATTAATTCTTGGTTTTGTTCATTAAGCTTTAGGGGTCTTGTTGGGGAAATCAGTGCCTGCATCTATATGATGGAGTGCTTAGACCCTATGTTTTCTTCTGGCAGTTCCACAGTTTCTGATATAATTCCTTAGTCTTGGAAATATTTTGATTTGTGCTGAATGAAAGATAGGGATTTAGTGTCAACATACTTTATATACAAACAGATATATGAAAAATTGTGGTATATGTGTATATTAAGAATCATAAAGCAAAAAGTAAGAAAGACAGAGATTTCATTTCATTTTTCTACATATAAATATCCAGTTTTCACAGTATCATTTGTCTAAAAGGCTATCTTTTCTCCAACATATGTTTTTCATCAAGTATCAGATGGCTATATGTGGATTTGTTTCTGAGTCTTCTATTCCACTGGACTTCATATCTACCTCAATGGCAATACTATGCCGTTTTTTGCTACTACAGCTCTATAGTATAATTTGAGATGGGGTATTGTGATGCCTCCTGTACCACTTTTCTTATTCACAATTCCTTTGGCTATTCTCAGTCTCTTATTCTTCCAAATAAATTTCAGGATTATTTTTTCTAGTTCTGTGAGGAATGTCACTGGTATTTTGTGGGATTGACATTGAATCTATATATTACTTTTGGAAGTATGACCATCTTGACAATATTAATTCTGCCTATCTGAGAACACCTTCTGAGGTCTTCAATTTCTTTCTTCAGTGTTCTATAGTTTTTATTAATTCCTAGATTTTTGTGTTTGTATTTTTTAGGATAATGTTAAGGGGATAATTTTCCTGATTTCTTTCTCCACCGAGTCACTGCTGGGAGTATAGAAAAGCTACTGATTTCAGTGCTGATCTGGTATCCTGGTACTCTGCTAAATTCACTTATCAGCTCTAGGAGTCTTCTTGTGGACTTTTTTGGGTCTTCTATGTATACTATCATGTTATCAGCAAACAGTGACAGTTTGACTTCCTCTTTCCCTATTTTTTTATCTTTAATATCCTTCCCTTGACCAATTGCTCTGGCTAGAGGTTCAAGTATTATATAAATAGAAATGGTGAGAGTGGACATCTTGGTCTCATTCCTGATTTTAGAGGAAAACCTTTAGTTCTTCTCCATTCAGTATACTGTTGGCTTTGGGTTTATCATATATGGCCTTTATAATGTTAGGTAAGTACCTTCCTTCTATCCCTAGTTTCTCCAGTATTTTTTACATGAATGGTGGCTGTAGTTTATCAAAGACCTTTCCTGTGTCTATTAAGATGATAGTATGGTTCTTGTCCTAAATTCTATTTATGCAGTGAATTATATTTGTTAATTTGCATGTGTTGAAGTAAACTTGCAACCTTGGAATGAAGCCCACTTAGTCATGGTATATTATCCTATTAATATGTTTTTGAATGCAGTTTCCTGATATTTAATTAAAGATTTTTGCATTTGTGTTCATCAGGGAGATAGATCTGTGGTTCTTTCCTAAATGTGTCTTTAATTTTAGTGTGAGGGTTGTATTACCATCACAGAATGTAATCAGCAATGTTCCTTCTCTTTCAATTTCATGGAACAATTTGAGAAACTCCACTGTTAGCTCTTCTTTAAAGATCTGGTGGAACTCTGCTGAGAATGCAACTGGTCCTGTGTTTTTCTTTTTTGATAGGCTTTTAAATGCAGTTTCAATTTCATTACTTGATTCAATCTGGGTAGGTCATAAGTGCCTAGAAATTTGTCAATGTCTTCTAGATTTTTCAGTTTATTGGAGTATAAATTTTCAAAAGTTTCCAATGATCCTTTGAATTTCAGATGTGCATGTGGTGATATCTTTTTCATCTCTAATTTTGTTGATTTGAGTATTTTCTTTCTTTAGGTTAGTTTGGCTACGAGTTTATTAATCTTATTTATCTTTTTGAAGAAGCAACTATTTTCTGCATTGATCCTGTGTATTATTCTTTTATGTCTGATTTCATTAATTTCTGCTCTGATTTGTATTGCTTATCTTTTATTGATTTGGAGGTTTGTTTTTTCTTAAGGTAGTACATATGCTTATTATTGGACTCTAATTTTTATGATGTAGGCATTCAATGCAATAAATTTTCCTCTTGGTACCAGTTTCATATTGTCCCAGATATTTCGACATGTTGTATTTTTGTTTTTATTTGTTTCTAAGAATTTCTCCTCTTATTTCTTCTTCTATCCATTCTTCACTTAAAATAGTATTGTTTAATCTCCATGTGTTTATGTGGTTTCTATTATTTTTCTTGCTGTTGATCTCTAGTTTAATTCCATTAGGTTCTGACAGGATGCATAAGATTAAATCAATTTCTTTGTATTTGCTAAGACTTATATTGTAACCTAGAATATGGTCTATTTGGAAAAATATTCCATGAGCTGCTGAGAAGGCAAATTCAGCTGTTTGAGGGTGAAATATTCTGTAGATATCTATTAGGTCCATTTGATTTATAGTAATACTTAGGTTGGATATATCTTTATTGATTTTATGCTTTGATGACCTGTCTATTGGTAACAGGAATGTAATGAAACAACCAATATTATTATATTAGGGTCTATCAAGAATATCAAGCATTTTTTAATATAATTGAGTGTATTGACATTTGGCGTACATATACGTATTATTGTTATATCTTCTTACTGGCTTATTCCCATTATCAGCCCCTGTGTCTCCTTTGATTAATTTTTGCATCTTTTTAAATAGGAGCCTAGCTACTCTAGCTTGTTTACAAACTCCATTCACATATAATATCTTTTTCATCCTTTTACCTGTAAGTCTGTTGTAGACAGCATATAGTTGACTCTTGCTTTCTGACCCATGCTGCTAACCTATATATTTTAATTGAGGTGTAGAAACCATTTACATTCACTCTTATTATGGATATGTGGTTTACTGCCATTTTGACTTCTTCTTATGTTTAATTCTATCTTGATTCTCATTTAGATGACTAGTCTTCTATTAACCATCATCTATTTGGGAATTTTAGGATTTGTTTTGGCTTTCTCTATGAGCAGTTTACCTTGGAGAATTCTATGTTGCTGGCTTGGTTGTCATGAATTCTTTTAGTTTATCCTTCTAATGGAAAATTTTATGAAAGGGAATTATTCAGAGTATAGCAACCTCAGTTGATAATTGTTTTTAGAGTTTGGAATATCTCATTCCAAACCCTCCTGGAATGAGATGAGAAGTCAGAAGTGAGCCTTATTAGTCTGCCTCTAAATGTGAACTGATGTTTCTCTCTTGCAGCTTTTAATATTATGGTAGGCATTCTAATTATGATGTATCTTGGAGAACTTCTCATCAGGTCTTTTGGGGGTTCTGTTTGTTTCTTATATGTGGATGTCTATCTCCTTTTTGATATTGGGAAAGTCTTCTGTGACTACCTCATTAATAATGTTCTTAAGGCCTTTAGCTTGTATCTCCATGTTCTCCATTAACCCAGTGATTCTCAAGTTTGGTCTCTTGATGGTTTCCCAAATCTCTTGTGTATTCGGATCGTGTTCTATTTTTTTTTCCCCCTTTATGATATTCTACTCAAATTCAAGTATCTTTTCTTCAGGCTTGAGGTTCTGTCTTCAAGCGCTGAAGTTCTATTTTCTATGCAATCTAAACTGTTGGTGATGTTTTGAAGAAAATTTTTAATTTGATTGACTACGTCTTTTACTTCCAGAAGTTCTGACTGGTTTCTTTTCAATATTTCTAAAAGATCCTAAAGAGAATTACTTAGAAAATTATTTCATTAAGAAGTGTAACCTAATATACTGTTTTAGATGGTAATATTATAGCCACTAAAATCTTCGATGGAAAAACATAAATCTTACCATTTTTCTGTAAAATACAGAAAGATCCTTCAAAACATCATCACTTAAAACATCAAGAGACCTAAAAGATAGGAAGTATAATTCTATCTTAAGACTCAAATGACTTAATACTTATCAAGTACATCTACATATTGCCAAATAAGTAATAAAGTTATTTTTCAAGCTTTATATGTACTAGCCTCTACAGATTCTTTTTGGAAATGGGTGCAGTTATGTATTATATATCTAAGTAAACAACAAACATATTATACAAATATCAATAAATCTCAAGCAACTGTTATGAATAAATGTACAAAGAATCATTTCTATCACTACAAAATAGCAAATACTCATTTTATAACCTTCATTTTCCAGAAATTATAATTAACTACAAAAGGAGTGCTATATATTGATAGAATAGTGGGTTAAGTATCTAGATTCTATCAAGAATTATCACTTATACCAATTAACTGTATAATCTGAGCAACTCACTTTTGCTTAAGACAAATCTCATGGACCTCTCAAGTTTCAAACAGGTATTTTAAGATAGCAGTGAAAATTTAAATCAAAGTTTACATTCTAATACAAACACTCTTCTAAAAAAATTTTTTTCTACAATCAGAAATAAATAACTTGTATATACCCTATCAGTTGTCAACACTTTGGAGATATACAATGCATTAATCTGTGATGCTAAGTCAATTCTGGTGCAGCCCTCAGTTTCCTAAATCTCTTCACATACTATTTATATTTCTAGCAAATACATGTTTGACAAAGAACAGTTAATTTTGCACAAATCTTTGTTTTAATGCAAGGTGTGCATCTCCTCATGTTAAGTTATGTAAGTACAGATATCACCATAGCAGGTATTGTCCTTAAGTGGCTCCGTTGACACATCTGTCTCAACCTAGTAGCTGAAAGATATTGACACCATTTTCCAATACAATAATTTAGATAGAGTTGATGTATGTTATATATTTTTTTTGGTTGACAAACAGAATGAGCTTAATTTGGAGATACAGATTAATAAACTGCTATGAAGAGAACTACTAATGTAATGTCAGCAATGGAATTAAATTTAGCTTGAAACTCTAGCTGGGTTCTGACACTCGAATATCAAATGCATTTTAAAATGACATTGTCTAGTATCTCAAAACATTAATGTGCATTCAAAAGAATTTTCCAAAAAATAATAAAAACTGAAATAGCAAAAGAATTTTCTCTAAACTGAACCCTACCTGGCAATTGTTAATAATCTCGTTGTGATTTGCTTCCATAAACCAAAACACTGTATTTCAATCATGTTTTAGAATGTTTCATTAATCATGATTTTGAATTAATTTAAGATCATTCTGACTTTGAAAACTAAGTCATTAAAAAGTTGAAATCATTTATAACAAGCATATACATCTGAATTTTCAATTCTTTCCCAAAAATAAAAGAAAAAATATTGCCTTTGTTTTCGCTTTTGCAACTTAAGGATATTAACAAAATCTACTTATAAGATTTTTGTAAAAATAAAATGAATTAATCTATGTAATCTATGGAAAACTTCCTAGTATACAGGAGACACTAAGTATTAGTTTTTATTATCAGTACTATTGAAATTATATGATAAAGCTTTAAACTAAAACTAAAAATATGGCTTCTAATATTAAGTAACTATGTTCACCAGAAAAAGCTTCATTTTTCCCATTACTGATTTTTATAATAATAAAAAAATATTTTGACCTTATATTTTTTAAAAAATATTAATTTTTTCAATAAAAAATTCCTAAAAAGTTGACAAATTTCCAAATCCCCCTAATTTAAAAATGTTGACTCCTAACTAATTAGCATTTTCAAATTTGTTTACTTCAAATTTCCAAGTAAATATTATTATTATTCACTTTTAAATTACCAACATATCTACTATTATATATAAACACCCATTTTTGCAAAAGTCATAGAATATGTACACAGAACTAACCTTGCTTCTAGTAAAGCTGCCATATTCAGTCCTATGAACTGTAAACAAGACAGTTTCAATTGTTCAGCATTATACAATGCTGCAAATTCCAGAAGCATAGCAGCATTCTTAAGGGTAACTACAAAGAAAGAAAAGATTTACAAAATTACATGAAAGGCATGCTACTACAAACAAATAAATACACTTAAGTTTGTAAGCTTTCAACATTCAAAACAAAGAAAACAATGGTTATTTTGTTTTACCAAAAATACAAAATTTTTTTCTGGGGCAAAATACAGAATTTAACTTCCACCCAAATATGCAAAAGTAATTTCAAAAGATTGGTTATAAGGAAAAACACACACAAATGAAAATTTTAAGCAAAACAAAATATAAAAGAAACACTGGGTGCCACCTAAAAGCAAATATATAAGAATTGACAATCTTCCACCAAATAATTTTTTATTATTAACTTTCATTAATGAACAACTTTCCTTTTCATTTGCATAGCAGAGTAGTCATTCTGTCTTCTATAAAAGTAAAAATGGTATTAAGACTAAGAGGAACTGACGAAATAATTCTGTAAAATGCACTAGGTTGATTAATCTATCAGAATATATGTATATATTTAGAAAATGCATCTAAATCTTACCTTATTCATGCTAGTGCTGAATCTAATATATTCTGTGAAAGACTCTAGATAGTTATAATACTAGGAACTTGATGTATGAAGAACCCTATTTTGCTAAGATATTCTACCTATGTAGCTTCCTGAACTTCTCTATTCTTTTTCTCAGTTACTCTGATCTGCAGCCAGCAGATGAACACAAGTGCTTTCTACACATGGCCTCTTCCATGCTTTTTTAATTCTTTCTCTGTTATACTCTCAAAAATTGAAACGGCAGTCAATAAAGGTCTCTACCTTACTGGACTAACCTTTCAGCTAATGATAAAAACATCTCACATCTCTCATAAATAATAAAATTGGATCATATAAAAACTTCTCTAAAATTATTTATTTGGGAACAAAGATTGACCAATAATCAAAGACCAAACTTCTATGGAACACTTCTTTTGCTAGGTTCTAGGAGTATTAAAGAATTAATAAAGGAAACTATGCAGAATAGCCAAGGAAGTTCAGGAAAGTCAACTGAACAAGTGAAAATATCACCTATACGTATATCTTATACCTACTATATGTTGTGTTCTTTATTTTAACGTATTTTCTTTTCTTACTATTAAAAAAAGATCAAGGCTATTGTTCTCTTTTTTATAACCAAGGAGAAGATGATCCACGGTGCTCAAGGAAAGTGAGCAAATAAGAACAACAAGGCTAAGAAAACTCCTAGCAAGTACAAAGTAGAAAAATTTAACTACCTCCATACTACCAAAGCATCAATAAAGCAAAATAAATAGAAGATTTTAGAAAGTAATAAAATCTTGCATATCAGGCTAAGAAATTCAATCTGCATTCTAGAGAAAGCAATTAAAAATATCTAAACAAAGAAAAAAACATTGTTACTTTCTATACAAAGATTAAAGAAAGTAGAAGGGAGAGAAGCATTTTAAAGACTACTAGAATACTACATAGAAGGGATGATTAACAGTGACCTCAACTAGCATAGTGACAGTGAGAATCAAAAGGTGAGAGAAATGTAATCAGCTTTGATAGCTAAAGAATCTGGGCATAAGGGACAAATTACAAATAATTTGGAATTTCAAAGTTGGAGTATTCAGGAAAAGTCATGAAATTAACTGAAATAATGGATAGAAAAAAGTTTGAGAGATGAACCAGGTTGAGATACATTAATGGAAGAATCATGTAAAACTTCCACCTTCAGTAGAAAATGAATAGCTAAAAACTATACCCAAGACCAGCAAAGTAGCAAAAAAAAAAAAAAAAAAATTTAGCTTTCAAATTCTTATTCCTGAAATTCCAAAATAAATGACATTATTATTCTTGATTTTATGACATTGCAATAAAAATTAACATCATATTTCAATTCAAAGATGCATATTATCACATATTTCTGAGATAAGAATATACTTATACATGTAATAAAGTTTTGACACTTTTCAAGGTACAAAAAAATGATGTATTTTACTGTAAACATAAAGAGTCATAGTTATTCGTCAATCTGAAAACATATTAATATTCTAATTTAAAATTACTCACGTTTTTCAGTTAATGCTACTTCACAAATCTCTTTCAATCGAGTTATAAGAAGCTGATCAGCTACCACAAGAACACTACAAATAAAATCCACATTTTGACATTCTAAAAAGAAAAAGAAAACAAGCATTACTCTGTTAAGCTATAACAATTATACCTTCCTAGGGGAAAAAGTGATGTAAATAAGACATTAGGAAAGAGAAACATGATTACTTTCCACACGTTGGAATAAGAATTAAAATAAAAAATAAATAGATTAAAATATTTCAAAGTTTTAGGTTGAAAGCTGAAAAAATACACTAAAATGCCTTGGCTCACAGGAGACCATAAAATGTTCAACTACTACTAGAAGGCTACGAAATAGCTGACTTGTTTACATTACAATCTCCTATGTTGTTAGAGAAAGTCAAATCTCTGCTCATATTTAAAATAAATTTATCATTTAACAACACTTTAAAAAACACCTGCCAGGTGCAGTGATGCCCGCCTATAATACCAGAAACTCAGGAGGCTGAGGCAAGGAAGATTCCAAGTTCAAGGCTAGCCTCAACAACGAATCAAGACCCTCAGCAACTTAGCAAGACCCTGTCTAAATACTACCAATAGTCTATAAAATGCTCCTAGGCAACAGCCAAGTAACAACAGAAACAGGGAGAAAAGGGGAAGGAAGAAAATGATGAAATGAAAAAGAAAAAAATAATCTCTAACGACATAGGAGGAAAAAAAGGGAAAAAAGGATTAGGAAGGAATAGCAAATGGATTTTAAAAATGGAGGAGGGAAGGTCATTGTGAATGATAATCTAAGAACTTTTAGAAATCCTTTCCTCCATAAAAGCAATGAGAAGACTCCCAATAATTATCTAAATCAACTTTATCTAGAAATCAAAGGCTTGCAATAATTTGGGGGTATGTTTACTCAAGAAAAGGGACTGAATTTTTTCCAAGAACAGTGACATTTGGGATATTGTAGCTTTTCCTATTCAATTCCTCCGCTCCTTTTCTACATGGTATAACAGGTTAAGTATCCCTATTCAAAATCCAAAATCCAAATCTTTTTGAGTACTTATAAGGGACCAAAAGTTGAAAATTCCACACGTGACCTCATGAGACAGGTCACAGTCAAAACAGAAACAGACTAAAAACATTGTGTAAAGTTATCTTCAGGCTATCTGTAATAGGTATGTAAGAAACATAAGTGAATTTTAGGTTTAGATTTTGGTCCCATCTCAAAAGATAACTCATTACAATACAGAAATATTCCAAAAATTTTGAGACTATAAATAAAGAGCACATACATTCCCAAACACTTTGGATAAATGATACTCAACCTGGACTGAAAACCAATAGATCCACAATTACAGTGAAAATGAGCAGCCTAGTAGCTGCTGGAGAAAACAAAAGTGGTTATGAAGCAATATTATCAAAGAACTATCAATATTTTGATCTGTCAGCTCTTCCCTTGAAATTCAACTAGAATAACTTGTCTTTATTTGACCTAACTCAAAGCTTCCCTAATGAGACCAACATTTTCCTTTATTGAAAATAATTAGCAGTGGGGCTGGGGATGTGGCTCAAGCGGTAGCGCGCTCGCCTGGCATGCGTGCGGCCCGGGTCCAATCCTCAGCACCACATACAAAAACAAAGATGTTGTGTCTGCCGAAAACTAAAAAATAAATACTAAAAATTCTGTCTCTTTCTCTCTCTCCTTCTCTCTCTCTTTAAAAAAAAAAATACAAAAAGAAAATAATTAGCAGTAATCAAAAATACAAAAAGAAAATAATTAGCAGTAATCAAACACTGAGTCTGCCTGAGATGACAGTTGGAGCAAACAAGCAGCAGATAGAAAAAACCTTAAAAAGAAATACTAGAGAATAGAATGTTGTTAGACAAAATGCTTATAATGCCCCTCAAAATTCATATGTTGACGTCCTAATCCCCAGTATTGTATTTGAAAATAGGGATTCCATGGAAGTAATTAAGATTAAATGAGGCTATAAGGTTGGAGCCCTAACTCAACAGGATTAGTATACCTCTGAGAGGAGATCACAGACCTTGCTTACTCTCTTTCCACACATATGCATTAAGGAATGGCCTTGTGAAGACATAGCAAGAGGCAATATGTGCAAATCTAGAAAGGAGCTCTTATCAGAAACCAATGTTGCCAGAAAATGCTCTAGAATATCTAGCTTCCAAAACCATGAGAAAATTACTATATGTAACTTAAGTCACTCAGTTTGTTTGGTTTGGTTTGGCAGCCTAAGCAAACCAATACAGATGTCTACAGGAGGTTTTGAAAGCTTCCAAAATATTCCTGTGAATCTAGCTATACACAAGTAGAGGGCTAAAAACATACCCAGCAAAGACTTTTTAAGGCCCTACCTCTTACCTCTGGCTTACACTGAGACTGTGCACAAAAGGAAATAAATTGAGTTGTAAACTGCCTGCCAGAACAATGACAACAAGTCCTCAACACACAAAAGCGAGATTTATTATTTCCAGGCATTTACAGAAATGTCTCTCAAATAATTAGCTGATCACTAACCTAACCAAGCATTCATTTCAGTGTTCACAAAGGATGAATAAAGAAATTACAGAATTAGTTCAGGAAAGTTATTGGGAAAAAAAAAAAAAAAACCTTGTGGATGAGGGAAGAATCTGGATCTCCACAGCTGCTACACTATATTATTTAAAGTCCAATTTTCAACAACAAAACTTTATGAAAGATGAAATGAAAAAAATTCAAGTATAACCTATGCACACAAACAAAAAAAAGTAGGCAGAAGAAACTGTTGCTGAGGAAGACTTCAGATTTACTAGATAAGACTTTAAATCACCTATTTTAAATATGTCTGAAGAACTAAAAGAAACCCTGTCTTAAAAAATTAAAGAATGAAGACAATGTCTTATAAAACTAGAATATCATTAAAGAGAAGTTAAAGGTCAGTTGAGATTACCTAATGTAAGGAACAGAAAGAAAAATGAGCAAAACCCAAAAGTCCTTATAGAGAACCACTATGCATACCAAGATACAAATGAAAGTCCCAGAAGGAAAAAATGAGAGAAAGGAAAAAAAGAATATTAAGTAATAATGACCGAAAACTTTTCAAATTTGATTTCTTTAAAAAATATATCTGCATATCCAAAAAGCACACAAACTCCAAGTAAGGTAAATTCAAAGGTATTCACATCTAGATACAATAAACTGTTGCAAACTAAAGAAAATCTTGAGATCAGCAGGAGAGAAACAACTAATCATGTGTAAGGGATCCTCAATGAGATTAAGATCTGAGTTTTTCATCAGAAACCATGAAGACATGAGAAAGCAATGGGATGGCATATTAATAATAGTAAAACAAAAAGACCATCACCAAGAATTCTATTATCTAGCAAAACTATCCTTCAAGAATGAAGAAATTGAGATGTTCACAGATTAATAACAAAAAAGGAGAATTTGTCTCTAGTTAATCTGCTCTAACAAGAAATGCTAAAAGTAGAACTTCAAACTGAAAAGGGCACTTCAAAGATAATTCAAATCCATCAAGAACATCCGTAAACCTAACTACACAAATAAGTAAAAAAGACAGTATAAAAATATAAATGTATTCTTCTTCGTAACCTTTTTTTTACAACTGCATAAAACAATAACAAATCCATGTTGAGGGCATGTAATATACAAAGGTGTAATATGAATGACAAATAGCACAAAGGAGTAGGAAGGAAAGGGTGCTATAAAGAAACAACCTTTTTTTAAATGACACTGAAATTAAGTTAGCATTAATACGAGCAGGATTGTTTTAACTTATGATATTAATTACAGTGCCCAGAGTAACCATTAAAAAAATACTTCTACAAGAGCATTTCAAAAGCAAAGGAGAAAATATCCATTTGATACAAAAGGGGGCAGTAATAAAGAAGAAGAAAGATCTCCAACCAATAGTCTGCTTCCATTTTAAGAAACTACAGAAAAGAAGAATAAGCCAACACAGAGCAAGCAGAAAGAAAACAATGATAAAAATTTCAACAAAATTAAAACTTTTTATATTTTAAAAGACTATAAAGAAAATGAAAATATAACCCAGAGAACAAGAAAAATATATACATATGATAATTGACTTGTACCCAGGGTATATAAAGAACTTTTACAACATAATAAAAAACAAGCAAGGCACAGTGGCGCAAGCCTGTAATCCCAGCAACTCGGGAGGCTAAGGCAGTAGGATCACAAGTTCAAAACCAGCCTCAGCAACTTAGTGAGTCCCTAGGCATCTAAGTGAGAGCCTGTCTCCAAATAAAAAGTAAAAAGGGTTGGGATGTGACTCAGTGGTCAAGTGCCCCTGGGTTTAATCCCAGGCACCAAAAAAAAAAAAAAAAAAAAAAAAAAAACAACCAAAACCAACTAATTGAAATAAAAATGGCCCAAATTTTTAAACATTTTTCAAAAATGATACACATTTGGTCATAAAACACATGAAAAGATGTTCAACATCACTGGAGAAATGCGAAACAAAATCACAATATTATACTACTTTACACCCACTAGAAGTTACAAGAAAACAAACATTAAAGAGTATCGGAATGATGTGGAGAAAATGGAACTTTGATGTGCACTGCCAGTAAGAAAGTTAAAACAGCCCCTTTTTAAAGTTCAGCAGTTCCTAAAAACTAACTTAAGAGTTACTATATGACCCAGCACTTCAACTTCTAGGTATATGGCTTAATAAAACAAAAACACAAGCCCACAAAAATAATTCCTTATAGCTAAAAAGTGAAAATATCTCAAATGTCCACCAACTGATGAATGAATAAATAAAATGTGGTATATCTACAAAAAGGATATTATTTGGCAATAGAAAATATGATGTGCTAGTATATGCTATAACATAATAATTGAAAACATTATGCTAAGTAAGAGAAGTTAAACATAAAAGGGCACATAATGTTTCATTTTATTTTTATGCAATGTGCAGAAAAGGCAAAGAGAAAGAAAAAAAGTATATTAGTCATTATCAGGGACCAGGATGTGGATGAGTGGAAAGTATTTGCTTACTGGGTAAAAGGTTTCTTTATTAGAGTAAGGAAAATGCACTAGAATTAGAAAATGCTGAGCTATACCATTTTGAAATATACTAAAAACCATTTAATCATACACTTTAGAAGAATAAACTTTATGGTATATAATAATTTTTTTTTAAATGACAGAAATAGAGGAAAAGTACCAAGGTTTCCACTATCCTCTTAAAGTACACAAATCTTTAGAAAATTTGTTCTCAGTTAAATATTACCTCCTTTACAAACACTGTTCAGATTTCCCCACATATATTTAGATGTTAGTTTCTCAAAAATGTACCCATTTTTTAGAGGGTTACTCTGTTTAGTTATACTTGTTTTCTTATGTAGTTGTTTTTTACATTTGATTGTAGGTTTCTTAAAAATAAAGACAGGAACTTTAAATTTTTTATCCTTAATATACAGCTAAGGCTAAAAAACAATGGTAAAATAATATCATAGAACACTCAATACCACTCCAACAACTAAAGAAACCTGTTGTTGTACAACTAAAATATGGTGTCTTGCCTGACAAAGCATATAAATGTAGTCTCTTCATAAATTTTGGCTCAGTTCTTCATCTACTTCTTTCACTTCTGGTGTGTTATTACACGGGGGGAAATAGGCATGAAACAACTTAAGTAAGGAACTTGACAAAACTATATTCCCTGTTCTCCATTCATCTCAATTGTAGAGTAGCTGAAAATGGAACTGCTAAATATAATAGAAAGCCTAGGTGTTTTCTATTTAAGTCTTGGCCTCAATCCATACACCATTCAATATTACATACAAGTTTCAAAGAGTTCAAGGGATATTGAAAACTCTTTCTGTTCTTTCACTGTTAGTAATCATCTTACTGCTTATTTTAAATTAAGCCTCTAATGATAGTTTATTTAAAGTAGTGTCAAAATTAAGTCTCATGTTTATTTTATCATTATTTTATTATACACAATCTAAAATTTTCTAAAAGTACCTTTTATCACCACAGCTTCATCAGTATAGAGGTAGTCCAAAATAATTTTCAGTATGTCAGAATGTATTGGCATTTCCAGAGCTGCACAACTGGAAGCCTAGGTAAATTAAGATAAAATAAAGGAAAACAATTAATTTTAAACATTATTGTAAAGTTTAAAATAAAGTACGACTATATTCTAACTTGAGTTATTTGATATAAAAAACTCTGGATAAGAAATCACATTA
The DNA here is from genome assembly GCF_045843805.1 of Urocitellus parryii. Classification (NCBI taxonomy): domain Eukaryota; kingdom Metazoa; phylum Chordata; class Mammalia; order Rodentia; family Sciuridae; genus Urocitellus; species Urocitellus parryii. The sequence continues at coordinate 76,234,375 of NC_135538.1, read as the reverse complement.
AAAGCAAAAAATAAATCTATAAAACACAAAGCTAAAATTACATTCAATATTAAAATAACAAAAAATGAACAAAGAAAATTTCAGAAAACAAGGAACACACTAGCATTCCTAACACATTTCTAGATAAAAATAAGACTATTTTGATTTCAAAAGCCTTTTATCATCAATTCTAACTTCTAAGTGTAAAGAATTTTAGTTATTTGCCTAGGTGCTTTCTATTTAAGTCTTACCTCAATCCACGAGCTGCTCAGCATACTATGAAAATATTCTGAAAGGGAAAAAGTCTGATGTAATAAGAATAGTGAAACAAGACTAAAACAAATAAATCAGCAGTTAACAAAAAATATACCTACCAAGTCTAGCACAAAGAACACATTTATGACAAGGAAATTCCTTTCCATCCACTGATTTCATGGTCACATCACACAGAAATGAACTGCAAAATAAAAATAAAAATGTTTACTGAAGCTGGGTGTGGCACACACCTATAATCCCAGCAGCTCGGGAGGCGGAGATAGGAGAATTTCGAGTTAAAGCCAGCCTCAGCAAAAAGCAAGGCACAAAACAACTCAGTGAGACTCTGTCTCTAATAAAATACAAAATAGGGCTGGGGATGTGGCTCAGTAGTTGAGTGCCCCAAAGTTCAAACCCTGGTACCAAAAGAAAAAAAAAAAAATGTTTATTGAAGCAAGAGTGATTTCTTTACATTATTAAGCAAATAAAATATATCAAAGGATTTGGCTTAACTTTATATTTTATTTTAGATAAAGGTGGCAGAGAATAAACATCTTGTGGATATACATATAAATAAGGTACTTCATCTCCCTCCACCTCAGGGAAAACAATTAAGTCTTAATAAAAAGATAACATTTGAAAAGAAAACTGAGCACAAATAAATATTCAAAAAAGACTTTCTCCTGGTTTTACTTTTTTATTTCCATGTAAAGTATTAACAAGAGTTAAAGCAACTCCATGTTTAAAGTTCTTTAATTCAATTACTTGTACCTATTTTGTGCCAAGCAGAGTCTGTACACCTACAGTTTCTTTTTCTCCAAAACTTTTCACCTACAAATACTTAAAATGAAACTTTTGATAATAAATATACTTAGAGTAGCATATTTATTCATGGAAAAAAGTATACTAAAGGAAATAGTCATCATAATGATGGAAATATACAATTTGGTTTTTAGGACTACATCAAATACTACTAACAATAAGATAAAATTCAAGCAAGGAAAAAAAATTAAATTCACATCAGAAAGAGTGAACTCCTTCAATGTCTTATTGAGCAGTTAATGTTTTATCCATTAACTCAATAGCTCTCTAAAATTTCCAAAAATGAAGACTAGAAAAGGTAAGAGGATATCTACCTAAGATCTTTGATTTCTACATTTGTACACCAAAATCCAGACATGAAAGTTTATCTTCATTATCTAACTTACCATTTTTTCTGATTCAGTTTCAGTTTATTACCAGTTTTCTTAGCAATAACATTAATTTTTTCATTTTCAAATCTGACTTCATCTAACCTATCAAGAAAAGAAAAAAATCAAAAAGTGGATACACTCCACTACCAAGATTAATACACAAACATACAAAAATCAAACAATTTAGTCCATATCTAAACATAATCATATTATCATTTAGAAAAATATCTCAACAAACCCCATTATAATATTTAAGAATAATTAATTTTTCTTTGATTTTAATTAGAATTAAAAATATATTAAATATATTTATTGAAAATAGCAAATCAAAGATATAGCACGAAGTCCTTCAGCACTGTTAAATAGAAATATTATATATACTTCTCCCCTTCTCACAATCCTCAATTAATGTTATTCTTTTGCAAGTAACAAAAAGGTCTTAAAATAGAGAATAACAAAGAATCTGATTTATAATGTGACAGATACTGTTTCAGGCACTTTACATATGCTATACAACAAAACTTTGCCAATAACATGAGGTGAATATTATCCCTACTATATACAATATACAATACTATATACTATATACAATATCCCTACTATATACAATATACTATATACTATATACAAGCAAACTATTAAATATGCCCCAGCCAGCAATCCAGTAATAGTAGACTAAGGAGCATAATTTCATGAGTCTTTCTAATTCCCAAGATCTTTCTAGCATACCACATTGCTTGTCACTGTAGATCCCTATTAGAGAGCCGTACCACAATGGGCAGAAATCCTCTAATAGCCTTCCTACCCTTTAATGTCCAAACCAGGGAGTCCCACAGAGATGTCTCTACCAGAAAACAGAACACATCAATGAACCTCTCCCAAAAAAGGAGTGGGAGCAGTGGGGATAAGAAAACAAAAAAGAAAAGGTAAAAATATTTAAACAGGAGAATTCAGGTCCAAGACAGATATTAAGGAGTCATACCTACTACTCAGATTACTGAGGCCAAATTTCTTTGCAACATTTTGCAACATTCTTACAGGATCATCTTCCCCGGCACTTTTTCCTTTTTTAGCTTTAGGTTTGCTCTTCTGCCTTTCACTAATTCTATGAGTTTGATTACTTTTGTAAACTTCAAATGCTGTCTTCTGATTATCATCTTCATGGCAATTCATTTTATTCATATGAGAATTCAGAGTACTCTGATATTCTTCTGGTTTTCTGTTTAAGGGTATTCTTGGTTTGAAGCCATGAGTTAAAAAGTCACAAGTTTCTGTATATATGAATTGTAAAAGGTACTCAAACAACTCAGGATGAACTTTCTCTATCACAAAGAGAGGGCATCCTGCAGAATCTTCATCTTTCTGGTAAACATCTGAAAATTCTGAAGTGGCACCATCTGAAAGAAACAATTTCTGAAAAAAGTCAGAACGCACTGCCAAAATATATTTATGTGCAGGAAAGATTCTGTTCCCAACTTGAAATGTTACATCGTGAATGTTGTCCATTTCATCTGCTTCCCTCAACAGTTTGCCAAATTCTTCAGAAAAGGATGATGAGCACACAGCTGGAATTTCATAAAGGCTAGAAGTAGAACAAAAATAATTTTTACTTTAAAGAAAATTGGGAGAAAAAAGCATCCCTGGTTGATTCCTTTGAAAATCAAATGACATGTTATTTATTAAACTTAGAAAATTTTAAATTTGGTAGTCCTCAAATATAAAAATATCACAAAGACTCAGAAATTGTATCAACCTTATTTCTTTCTGTTCCTTTTTCTATTTGTATTTTTCTCTCATACTAAAACAACAAGAATTAAGTTTTCCTTTGAAAGCAATATTCCCTGTTGCTACAATGAAATGCTAAGCAATGTAAATTCAAATGGATGTTTCACATAAAGTTTTTAAATTACTGAACATAAAAACATTCAAAAATGAGTAAAGAGTATTTTCTCAATTTTTCCTCTTTCAAATATCTTATTTTACAAGTGAAGAAACACAAACCAAGGACTGAGTAAACACTTCAAGTCCCAAATCAAAAAATATGTTACACACTCAAGTCAAAATAAATATTAAGATACACAAACAATTTGTAATACTGGTTCTTTCAGAACTACATCAATGTAATCACACATTCCCAATTTACCCTTTAACTTTCCTGATTTGACTGAAGGGTTTCCCAGGAGATGAGACTTTCACTGCTAAAACTAGGACAGACCTGAGCAAACCAGAATGGATGGTCATCCTACTGCCAAGACTACTTCTTTGTTCAACAACACCCTTGGTGCTTATCTTAACCTATCTGTCTATTAATGTGATGTAGGAAATTTGCAGTGGGATTCTATGTTATAGATGATTCTACTCCACCTCTTCTTTTTGTCAATTCCCATCATATGCAAGAGATTTTCACAAACTGCTAAGAAATATTTATAATACATTTCTCAGAATTTGAGAATTCAAGAACACAGCATAAAGTACTAAAAACAAATTATACATGTGCATGTATATATATCTTCAATATTTTCAATAGGCATTAGGTTACAAACTAAAGGGAACACTAATCATTCTTATCTAGTATGAACAAATTCCACCTTTGGATTATCCTGGTAACATGTTTGTCTTAAGGTCTCTACAGGACTTGGCAACAGCACTCAAATGTGTACTAGGAACTACTGAAAACAAAAGAAAATCCAGTCATCATTCCTTCTAAAAATGAAATTTAATAATTACAAGTATACCTTGTTTTAGGATCTGACTGCAGGATTGCAAAGTTGCATCCACTTGGGTCTGTGCTGACACTAACAGCTCTATGAGCAAAAGAAAGTTTCTCAAGTCGAATTCTTTCATACACACTATTTGTATCAGAAGCATAAGACCCATCTGATGAGGGATTATGTAGGTTTGATAAAACGTCTGCCAAAAAAAATAATATGCTACAATTAATCAAAGCTTTACAGGAATTATTAAAATGATTTAGGAGTAAAAGGAATAGAAAAACAATTGGAAAAAATATGGAATATCTTTTATATTTATTATTTTGAAGCATTACATACCCTCTTCAAAACAACATTTTACATCAAATATTTGTTGTATTACAGAGAATTTTTAGTTATTGAATTCTTAATTGGTCTTGATTTCATTTCTTTGAGCAAAAACATATTGTAACCAAAATTCTTTCTAAAAGGCTAATGTAATATTTTAGTTTTTAAAACTCTTCAACCTACATTTAAACTATATAAACTTACTGTCTTCATAATCTGCCTACTTATTCCCTTTCTTTTTTCTTTTTCTTGCATTTATTCAGCAAATACCTAAATGACTATACTGTACTACTGTGATACAGTGATCATGTGTTGACCTGTAGGGATACTTTAGTGATCAAGAAAGAAACACCCCTACCCTCAGTAAGTACACAATCTAGAAAGATATTAAACAAGAATGTACCATTACAGGTCAAATCAAAACTATGAAAGCAAATTATATAGTGCTTCCACAGAGTCATAAAATCTGCATATGAAGAAATGACTCTAGCTAAAATGTGAAGAATTTTTAAAGTACACAAAGAATAAAGAACCTGTATTACTTTACATTCCAAAAAATGAATAAATGATATAGACTGAGTTGTCAGCAATTGATGTATAGAAAAGTAAAAAGATTTCAAAAGCATTTGAGATAGAAGAAACAAAATTCAGTAACTCATTAGATGTGCCAGAGAGAGAGAATATGAGGTGTTGAAAATAACCATTTACTAAAACTAAAAACCAGACATGGGATCATGAGACCATGAATTCAATTACTAAACATTGCCTAAGACACAATTCTAAGAATTTTCAGTATTTACAAGTGAAACCTGTGTTCTAGTTACTCTCTCAAATTCCCTCTATTTCTATCTTAGGGAAGCTCTACTAGTTTTTCTCAAACACTTGTTCCCCCACCACCAATTTCTAGGTTCTTAAGAAACTTACGTGCCTATTTATATATAACCATGTATATACAAACTTAGGAGTCCCTGAGAACAGGGATTCATATTTTCACATCATGAAAACTTCTCTGGCCAGGAGCAGTACCACACACCTGTAATCCCAGTTGCTCAGGAGGCTGAAGCCACGAGCATTGCAAGTTCAAAGTCAGTCTCAGCAACTTAGCGAGGCCCTAAGCAACTTAGTGAGGCCTTGTCTCAAAATGAAATACAAAAAGGGCTAGGGATGTGGTTCAGTGTTTAAGTCCACTGGGTACAATCCCTGATAACAACAACAAAAAAACTTCTCCCTGTCTCTAGCACACAGTAAATATACTTTAAATGTTACCAGATTTGAATAATCTATAAATAAATAAAATACAAAAATAATAAATTATCCAAAATTAAAATGTTTATTACATATATTTTTAGCATTTAATAACTAAATTATTCATTCAACAGATGACTTAATGAGGAACTACAATGTTCCAGGAAATAGGACAAATGCTAAAGGTACAGTGGAATGTGCCCCCTTGTCATCACTGAACTTACAGTCCAATAGAAGACAAGCATTAAGAAACAAATCACAAAGATATTGCATAAATGACTAAAGGTAAAACCTAATAATATTGTTAAGTTAACTGAAAGGGACTTTAATGTGCTGTCCACATATGTGAACTAACCTTTCTTTTCAGAACTCTTTCTTTTTTCTTCAAACCATTTCCCTCTAAATCCTTCCCCATCCTGTGTGACAAACAGAATTTCATTTCTATTTAAAGCAATATCAGAAATGAAGACCTGGCGTGGATAGGCCCATCGACACTGCTTCAGAGAACTATTGACTGATCTCCAGCAAAATACCTAAAATAAAACCAAATCACATCAGAATATAAAGCAACACAGCAGCTGAACAAGTAAAATCTGAAGTCAAGGAACAATATTGTCAAAATAAAAGCTCTAAATAGTATGTTTTAATGCTCATTTTTCTACAGAATACATACTATAAAAATCAAGCTGATTTGAAAGAACTTTCAGGAAAATACATTAAGCAAACATGAAGCATTAAAAATTACTTCAAAGACACTCCTCTTAATAAGAAATAATTTGGGGCTGAGGATATAGCTCAATTGGTAGAGTACTTGCCTCACATATACAAGGCTCTGGGTTCAATCCTCAGAACCACCAAAAAAAAAAAAAAAAGAAATAATTTTCAGTATTACTTATTGGGGACAAATAGATTTGCTACAATGCTATAGAAAAACAAAATCTTAAAACCTGAATTTCAGGTTTACTATAGCTATCTATTTGCAAGATTGAAAATCACCCTATGAAAATCCAAAGTAAACTCTCAAAAAAAAAAAAAAAACAAGTAGATGTGTGCTTAACTCAGACAAGTAACTTTCAAACACAATCTTGAGAGAGAGAAAAATCATCAAAGAGTTCAATGGTTTCAAATGGTCCTGGCAAAACCCAGTGGTCCTGAGAAGTGGATCTGGGACAATCGCTAAGAGACAGAGAGAATAAGGAAAGGTAGTTTATTAGGTTTCCTAATCCAGCTTTATGCAGGGAAGCAATTCTTGTATCTGTTTCTATACTGGCATTCCATGTATGCTTTCATTTGAAAAATTAAAACTGCTGATTTTTGAAACTAATTCCCACATAATCAAATTTTAAAAACTAAAGCACAAACAGTAACCACCAAGATCATACATGTTACTCTCATGAAAAATCTATAGAATTATCAATGACAGTAATTTATACCAATAATGAACCAGACGTAGAGATTTACGATTAATTCTTCAATTTCCAAAATGTCTAATTTTACAGCACTTTTTAGACAGAAAACATTCCTATTTTTTACTTCATAAGCAAAAAAGACAGAAAACTATGAATTTTTTGGCCAAAGTCTATAATTTTTTCAGTGTTACCAATGCATTTCTTTTTAAATGTAATTTGTAATTTAGACACTTCTAAGTTTTATTATAAATTTAAAATATTATATATGGTATACAAATATCAATGCATATTTAAGTATACATTTAAACATACAAATTGAAAATATATTTCAAATTAACCATCTTATTAGATAAATGTACAGCTATATTTCTACAGGGAAGTAAAATTAAAACTAAGGGGTGAGATTCTTTATATATAATGATCTGAAAATATACTAGCTTTTACATACATAATGTGAATAGTTATAATCTGTGCATTTATATAATGTGAACATTTGTATAACACTAAATCTGAGGGAAAATTTTCCAATTATGCACCAAATTTGCAATACTGGCTGCTGAGTCTTTACTTTTTAAGAGTAGTTACATGACATCCCTTAGCTATGCAATCCGACACCATTTATCAATACTCAGTGTGCATACCTAATAATTCATCAAAATTCTTTATGTTCATTTTAAGAACAATAAATGGAATTTTAATTTACAGTTTGACACTGCAATACTGTGAACATTAGATTAAATGTTGTCATACTTCCTCTGAAATACTAGCTTATATTAAATAGTATCAGATGTCAAAAATAAGTAAGAAAGTCAACAGAAATCATCACAGAAACGGTAAAACATTCTCACACTGTTAGATCTCCTATGCCTGTCAAATGAGCTTTTACATAAATACACTCACCCTTCCAGCTCCATCCATTGCAAGAATGCAGATTTTTTGACCCCCATTTTCTTTCAAATGTTCAGGATCAACCTTATATTCCATACAACCCCCAGACACAAGAACCTTTTTCAAGTTTAGTTGTCTGGATGGAAAAGAAAAAAATTCCTCAATTAATATATTCTCTAAAGTAAACATGATTAACTTTAAAGATATAACTAATCAGATAATAATAAATAGGCAACTATTATGAAAGATGAAGTAAAATGATCTGGTCCCTGGAATCACCAGTCTCTCCTTTCTTTAAGTTGGTGGTTGACTTTCGTAAGGCAAGTTCTTCCCTCTCAAAGCCTCTACTCACATACACATTCAATACCTAAACCCCACTTGCTAATGCATACATTCATTTAGAGTTTAAGTAAGGCTACAATCTCCTATATGTATAACCATTTGAATAGAAAAATATGTAAAATTCAAAATTAGTGGTTGGGGATATGGTTCAGTAGTACAGTACTTGTCTAGTATGTTCAAGGCTCTAAATTTAATCCCCAGCTCTGCAAAAAACAAAAAAGTTCAAAATGAGACATGATTAATTTTAAACATGGTCAGTCTTAAAATAGGAACTCATCACTATTGCTAATTAAAAATTTATACATTTGTCACACACTTCACTGTATCTGTATATCTGATGTGCACAGCATCATTGTGAAAACTACCTTCTGCTATCCCAATGACTATTTTCCCTTTCAAATAGTTTACCTACATTAAAAAAATTATTTTCAAAATTACTATGTCCTAATAATCTACAACAAAGGAACTGTCCTAGTGAAAACTTGGATATATGTATGTAATTTAATGGTACAAGGGCAATTTTATAAATGTTAACTAAAAACACTAACTAATATCACCTCATGGCAGGAATAAAACAACCTAGTCAATTTAAAGAAACACATTTGTTCATATTTTCATGTTTCTATTAATGAACTATGACCTACAATTAATGTCAAAAGTAACTTTCTAATTATTATACAGAGAAGATAAATTATGACAAATTGATGCTTGGCATTTTCTGATCATGTGTTAATTTCAAGTATGGTATCTGTTTAAGCTACCACCTCTTTACATGAACAAAGTATATTTTGTTGCATTTAAATTTAAGTCCCTAATTGCCTTAAAAGTTAGATGGCTGTTCTCTAGAATTCTTGCCCACAACTGCTTCCATTAGTTGAACTATATTTTCCCACGAATCTGTTGCATTTGTGCAAAAATTAATTCTGTACTTGTATTTATTTCTATAATTGTACAATATAATAAAATATTATCTAAATTAATAAAATATTAGTCTGAAAAATATTTTCCATAAGAGTTGTATACTTTGGAATGACACAATGAATACAAGCAGCAGCACAATGCTATCAAATCAGATATGCATTAATCAACTACAAGAGACTGAAATATGTAAGTACAGGATTCTGCATTTACATAACTTCACAGTTATTTTTAAGCAGTTGCTCCTTCCATCATTCAAACTGAAAAAAAAAATCATAGGTAAAACATTAGGAGTGTGGTTTATAAAATTAAGAAAACTCCAACTGGAAAAAGTATCCTTGCTAAACACATTGTGATTCTCTATTTTAACTTTTTGTTTTTTAACCGACTGCTAGTTTACTGCATGTTACTAAAACATAACAAGTTACAAATACAAATAATAAAATATATATCAATTAGATAAAACACTGAGCATGGATAAAAGATTTATGGTACACATTAATTATTTTTTAAAAATATATAAGTTAATAAGATATAAAAGGCTACAGATAAACCAATGATAATAGTAGCACAAGCCAAGAATTATGATTAATCTAGTTCTGTGCACCAGATGCATTAAAAAAGAAAAAAAATTATAAGGCATATTTAAACATGTTAAATATAACTTATAAATATTGTTTTACAACTTACAAAAATATTTTACATATAGTCACTGGATCCTTGTCAAAATACAAAGATCATCAAAGGCAAAACTTCCTGACTTTCCTCTCAATTTTTCACTTAACATTTACAGAGCACAATATAAAGTGGACATTCCATACTTGCTGGAACAGTTAATATGAAACTTAAAGATCTGTTTCTTCTACACATACTTAGATGCCATCTTTTTGCACTGATAGTCTGCAAGTAGGTAAATATCTCCCCTGGTAGTAACACAGACTGTGGCTCCATCACTTGCAGCAACCAAAGACAGAGTGATATCCTTATGATGAAGGGCAGAGACTTGACGAGGAACAGTTACATACTTTTCTCCATTGGGATCTAGTAAACATCCTAAAAAAATTATACAAATAAACAAATCATAAATTATCTGTTTTAAGCCCCCACTGATTTTTTAGTAATTGTCAAGAAATATTTCTTACCCAGTTGTCCACCATTTAGTCCCATGGTATAAACAGCTTCTCTAGTCCACAGCACTGTATGAAATCTGCCTGCTGCTACACCAATGATAGTCCTTCCCTTAAGATATTTTGCCTGCATCTGTTCAAAAAGACAAATGAGACTGCATTTTATATATATCTATGATCTACTACAATTTTTTCAAAGACCCAGTAGATCAGGGTAGCAAATATACATGGCATACTTGCTGCTATCACCCTCACAAGTGCTAATGGCAATTACTGCTAATAGATTTTAACACTTGTACTGAGACCTAAACCCTTCTCAGAACACAAGATATTCTCATGCAGCACTTTCACTAAGCAGATTTAACACAAAAAATTGACATGGTATAAAAACCAAATCATTAAACTTTTGCCTATTTATTTTTTTCTAATAAGCAATATGCAAATAGGCATTAGCAAAAAGAATGGTACTTTTTAATTTGACATTTACAGAGTCTTTTTCAACAGTGGCACTACTGACATTTTGGGCCAGATGATTCCTTGTTAAGAGGAATCATCTAGTGTACTATAAGATGGTTAGAAACATCCCCAGACTCCACTCACTAATGTGTATAGTTGATGTACATACACTCCTTTTTTTCTTTTTTTTTTTTTTTTTTTTTTTTGTGGTGGGGGGACCAGGGATTAAACTCTGGAGCACTCAAGTGGTCAACCAAGCCCTTTTTTTTTTTTTTTTTTAAGAGACAAGATCTCACTGAGTTGCATAGGACCTTGCTTTTGCTGAGGCTGGCTTTGAACTCTCGATCCTCCTGCCTCAGTCTCCCCAGCTGCTGGGATTACAGGCATGTACCACCACCCAGCCACATTCTTGTTCTATTAACTAAAAGTCTCCAGACACTCCCAAACAGCCTCAGGAATCAAAACTGCTCCCAGTTGAGAATACTCCACATGTGTATCAACTCACAGCTCCAAGTCATATACAATACGAAAAATGGGAGTAAAATTTATTTGCCATTCCTAGAGAAGTCTATGAAATGATTAAATATCCACAGATCCCAGTTAGACCAGTTAGAGAAAAATTGAAGACTACTCCCAAATATTTTGAAATAGTTCTTATTAATTCACTAGTCATCCAGAATAGGAAGGTGTTGGATTCAAATACTTAATAAAACATATGTGTAGTAAGAATTTTAAATCAAGAAAATTGCTGAAGAATTTTAACATTAAAATGCAAAATTGTATGAGCTGAAAACACACTTGTTATAGGTGATGATTCTAATATTAATTTAGAGCACTAGTCCCAATTCTATATGCCAGGTTGCTAAAAGTGAAGAAAGAGCATCTTCTGGCAATGGTTGTACAGACAGAATTGGAAAAGTGGAACAAAACATGGTGGGTTATGGACCCATGTTTCATAACATCAACTCACCAGTTGTCACATATGTGATCAGATTTAATATAGCTGGTAAATTAGGTTATTTAGTGCCTCACTTGCACAGGCCCAAGTTGTACTGATAAATTTCCTCTTCTTAAAGAAGACCTAAAAATGGTTTGAAGTTTCAAACCTAAAGAATCTGGGCAGAGCACATGCCTAATATGTGAGAGGCTGGGTTCAATTCCCAATACTAACACACACACCAAAAAAAAAAAAAAAAAAAAAAACTCACAAGGAACAAAAACAAACAAATAAGCCCAAAATCTAGTTCATCTTTTGCTTATGAATACTTAAAGATTGAATCTATAGTTTGGTAGCTAATCTATCAAGTGCTTGATTTCCCTAGTGCTTTCTTTCTTGCTCCAAACAAATGCAGGTTTGCATAATGCTTAATTTCTTTTTGATGGGAGAATATACACACACACACACACACACACACACACACACATGCACAAACATACACATATCAGCACTACTCAATTTCTCCTTAACAGATACACATACAACATTGAAGATGAAGTTAAATAAGTAAAATTTAAAAAAAAAAAAAAAAGTTGCTCTGTCAATACATTACACCTTAATGTCCATGTAGGTTTTGTAGCAAAAAAGCAAATGTCATCTTATTGTTTAAAAAAGAGAAGTTTACCTGTCTGGGTACATTACAACTGGAAGGTGGAGGAACAATTCCTAATTGATGAAAAATATTTAGACCAAATGTATAAACACATCCATCTTCAGTTAATACAACAGTGTGATCATTAGCAGCTGCCACTTGGGAACAATTATGACCACTCAGTCCTTCCACAAGCCTGGGAACCTATAAAATAAATTTTATTATTTAAATCATTTATATGAAAATACAAAAGAATCTGATGATACTTTATCCAAAATGTTATAACTGATATGACTGTATCTAACATAAGTAAACTTCAAATTTCAGCAACGGGCAGTTTAATTTAAAATTATATGGTCATTGGTTTATGAGCAAAATACATAAGCTGAACAAGAAATTTCAAAAAAATAATTCAATTCAATAAATTATTTCTAAGTTCTTACCAAATACAAAGTACAGATTTGTTTTGTATGAATAAAGGGAAGTAATCAATGAAATTATATAAAGAAAAAACACAAAATAAAAGAATCAATGCTTCCCTTCAGTGAATAACCAACCATATAGTATCATGCTCCTTCAGAGTTATCTGCACTGGGTCCAAATCTTCTGCCACTCACTAGCTATTTGATCTTAATCAAATTTTTAATCAGTTAGTTCCTAGTATACAATGTTTAACTTAAGTATTTAGATATAAAACAAAAGTATCAAAGGAAATATAGCAAATATTGAATCAGAAGAGTATCTAAATAAGCTTTATGATTATTACCAGGGTTGAACCATGAAGGCAGACTAATGTAAAACACTATCTGGAACAGAACAGGTTTTATTTATTTTATATTTCTAATGAAATACTGACAGTTGAAAAGTTTTCATTTTATAATCACAAAATTTTATTTTTTGCTACTGAAACTTGGTGCTAATTGGAAGAAACTTACTACCTATCAAAAAATTAGCTCACTCAGTTATTTTTAGGATTTTTTTTAAGAGGACTATTAGTATATTTATTATCTATCAAAGCATGCTTTAAGAAGGAGAGAAAGATTAATGATAACTTCTGTTTGGGAGGAGATAATTTATTGCTTCTAGTCATTATTATTTTTTCATCCATTAGTATTTCTTTTAAGTTTCACAATAGCTCCATGAATACAGGAATTATTATCTTCATTTTACGTAAGATGATAATACTGATTTATTTAGAACTTATTATCAATTGGTATATTATTTTCCCAGTGCGGTTGGGGGGGGTGGAAATTGAGTTAACTGAAACTTCCAATTTGTCAAAGTTTTACTGAAGCTACCTGAACTGTGTAATGACATTTCAATTACCAAGCAAGTCTGTTCATCTCCATGGCCTAAACGCCCTCCAGGACCATGACCACAGGTATAAACCTGCCCTTTCTGAGACAGAAACACTGAATGAAATTTACAAAGCACCACCTAAGGAAAAACAAAAGAACATTATTAATCTTCTATGAATAAAATATCCTCTATTTTACAAAACACATAGAATATTGCTATTGTTTAAGCTGGATGATGGATATGGGGGAGTCATACAATTCCACTTAAAATTTTCTATAATAAATAAAAAATATGCTTTACTTTAAATTATCTAAAAATGATGACACTGAAAAAAGAACAAAGAAGACAATTCAGTTATGCATTATCTACAGAAGAAAAATGTTTTAACTTTTAAGTCTTCGATTACAAAACATAATGGCTCTTTGTTTTCTAATTTCTTGAAATATCAAATAGCAAGAAATGAACAGAGTGCAATACAAAGCATAAAGATTAACAAATAATCATATACATTATTAATAAAACTAGTAGAAATGTCTAAAGAGTATTTTTTAAATAACAATGGGCTAAGTACATCCTTTTCGTATTTCTAATATTATCTAATGTACCTTTAATATTTTGTGGCTTAAAATAATTTATATTTACTTTTAAGTTTTTCTCTCTTTCCCACCTTCTTTTTCCTTATCTGCCTGATTCCCAATATCCTTCCTGTTCCTAAAACACACTTACTCAGTCACATATTCCAGAAGTCAAGGACACTGAAATGACTGAACTATATATCATCAGAAAGCAGTAATAGGAAACCAACAGCAAATGTGTGTATAATTCCATACCTAACTTCCAGGCTATATTTTTCTAATTCTATATTTATTGTATTCATTCTACCTTAATATGTTATTTTAAATATCTTTTATTATTCTTTTTAAAAATATTTGTATTTATACTTCTTCAGATATTAAAAAAATGAGTAAGAAATAAAGAAAGTTCAACATAATTTTCCAGAAAGTCAAAGTCCTTTGGAAAATAAGAAAATTATAAGCTGAACTGTATTTTCATATCCTTAGGCCACTCACAGAGTTATATAAACATAACATGCCTGTCAATTAAAGGTAATATACAGGTCATTATCTCATCTAGCTGTACCACAAATATCTTTAAAAAAGAGTCTAAAATACAAACTTGTATTTTTTTAAGTTAAAATTTGTAGAGGAAAGATCATTTTGAGTCAAGAAAATAAAATATTTCATTTAAATTTATACTAGAAGGCCATTATACAACTTCTGACTTCTATTAAACCACCATTGATACCAGAAAATTTAAGTCCTCCAACTTTAAAACATCGTAATTTTTAAAGAAAACTACTAAGCATGGCTTTTCACTTTAATTTCTAAAATACAAATATATTATATATACATACATATACATATATAGTGTGTGTGTATATATATATACACACACACATATATAGTCCAGAGCTCAAGGCTCTGGATTGCATTAGGGCAGAAACTCCTGCTGTAACTGTAAACTGTAAACTCTATAGTGTTCTACAGAGCCCTAAAGATATAATTCATATAATTTGTCATCCAAATATTTTTAAGAATGAAAGGGAATTATATTAACAAATTACACTAGGAAAACAATCAAAACCCAAATCTTTCCTAGGCAAATCAGGCAAATAACAGTCATAGCAGTTCGACTAGAGTAGAGGTACAGATATGTAGTCCCAGGGTCTCAGGAGGCTGAGACAGAAGGATCACAAGTTTGAAGCCAGCTGCAAAAACTTAGCAAGCAACTTAGGAAGATCTTGTCTCAAAATAAAAAATAAAATTTAAAAAAGGGCTGGAATATGGCTTAGTGGTCCAAAGCAACTCTGGGTTCAATCCCTAGTACTAAAAAGAAAATGTAGTTCCTCTCTCTTTCTCTCTCTTCACACACACACACACACACACACACACACACACACACAATTTTTTTTAGGGAATGGGGTACTGGGGATTAAACATGGGGTGCTTATCACTGAGCCACATCCCCAGCCCTTTATATTTTTTATTTTGAGACAGTGTCACTAAGTTGCTGAGAGCCTCACTAAATTATTGAGGCTAGCCTCAAATTTGTAATCCTTCTGCCTTAACTGGTATTATAGGCCTGTGCCATTGCACCCAGCTCAAAGTAGTTTTAAAAACAGAGTTCAATCTCAAACCATGAATTAAATATTTATATGAGACATGAACATCAGGTAAAAGTTCCAATGTGTCAGTAACATATTAATAAAAAAACAAGCTCCTAATTTGAGACAAGTCATTTTAAGAATATCAAAATGCATAAAAAACAACTAGAAAGTAGTGGGAATGAGCTAACATGATAGTTTAGGAAAATTAAACAAGGCTGCTGTAATACTTAACAAATTAGAATTTAAAAAAAGATTTTAAAAGGCCTTACATTCCAAGCCACAGAGTTTAGATTTTATTCAAAGATGAATCAGCAGATAAAAACATAATTAGCTCTGTTTCTTAAAGATAATAATTCTAAAAAAGATATTAACAGAAGATGAAAATGAATGAAGAAGATGAAAATGAATGAAGTTAAAGAGTCAAGTCGGGACATTGTTGTCACTATCCAAGAATGAGCTTAGAAAAGGCCTGGCAGCTCGGTTCATGTATTTAAAGAATTGGTCCTCAGCTAGGTGCTACTGGAAGGTAGCAGAAACCTTTAACAGCTAGGGCATAGTGGGAGGTTTTAGGTCACTGAGGGCATGTCTTCAAAGGGGACTATAGGTCTTCTCTCTAGCTTTCTCTCTTTTCTTTTTGCTTCCCAGCCACTGTGAGGTAAGCTGCTTTCTCTACCACACAGTCCCCACCATGCTATGCTACCTCATCATAGGCCCAAACACAACAGGGCCAAGTGGCCATGAACTGGAACCTCTACAATTATGAATCAAAATAAATTTTTTCTCTTTTTAAGTTGATCATCTCAAGTAGTTTGTTAAAATAACAAAGCTGACAAAACCAGTGCATAAGACAGAGATGAACTGTATAGATATGTTCTGAGATAAAATCTGTAGAATTTAAAAACTGAAATTTACACCATTAAAAATTAAGTAGAAGGGCTGGGGTTGTAGTGCAGTGATAGGTAGAGTGCTTGCCTTGCATGCATGAGGCACTGGGTTCAATCCTTAGCACCATATAAGAAAATAAAACAAAGATACTGTGTCCATCTACAGCTAAAAAATAAATATTAAAGCAAATTAAGTAGAGAAAGTTTTAAGAATGGCCAAAATAAGATTTCAGACATTAAATTTAAACACCTTAAATTGCTGCCAAAAGTACAATTAAAATGAAGCCCAAGAAAAAGGCTGAGGCTAAAGGTATAAATTATACATACACACACACAAATACATGTACAATGTTATAGAGAAAGAGAGAATGCTAACAGTAGCAGAATCTATGAAAGTAGAATGTATCATCCAGCAGAAGGACATAAGACCAAAAACAAAACTTTACAATTATATCAACTAAACTTGTACCATTACTCACATAGAAACTTATCTGTTATCAAAAATAACACTAAACGTCAACAAAGTCACTTAAAAAGTAACTTGAAAAATTCAAATTTTTGTTAAATGTGAACAAACACTAGAAAATCAATAGAAGTTCTACTTTCTTAAAATTAAACTCATTAGCAGCTTCTAATTTCTAACACTCCTTGCACAAACATCTCATACTTGGGAATCATTTTTCACAGTTTAAGTAAGATTAATGCTAACAAAATTAAAAACATAATTAGTAAAGTTCCATGGATAGATTTCTTCATTAAATTGTTACTATACAACAAAATCAACAAACCCATAGGCAAACTATTAAATACAAAACAAGTTATTTTTAATCTCCAAAAGTATACAAATTGTATTTCAAAATACCTGCTTGATGTAAATACCACTCCTAGAGAACAGATCCACCAACTCTGGATGATATTTGCTATTCTGGCTTCCATGACCCAGAGTAAAATTTGTATTATCACCCCAAGTGTAGACATCTGTAGGATCTAAAATGAAAATTAGTTTTTATACTTTTTATTTTAAAATCCATACTGTACTAATCAATTTATCTAAAATATGAGTTCTGACAAGAATATAACAACCAATATTTTAAAATTATGAATCTTCTAATATATTATATAATTCTAGAAAACTGCAGAAATCAAAAAACCCAAATTGCAGTACAAATCTGTCTCAGTATAAGCAATCAAATGCCTTTTTCTTGTTTTCTTAGCAGCTGAAGTTTAAATGCAAATGAGCAAACCATCACCTATCATATCTACTTAGTTTCCATGAAAATAACATATTATTTTAAGTGCAAGATGTTATTAATCTTGCATATAAAGGCTCTAAATGAAGCAAATGTGATATTGACATATCTACTGAAACTTTAACTTTGAATAGTTTGCTCTTAATAGGGATAAGATTGCACTTGTGACTAGGGTAAGATCCCAGTGAAGTGGGATAAAGCTTAATAGCTAAGTTTATGACACAAGTTTATGACATAAATCCTCACTTTCATTTTAGAAGCCTGATGAAGTCCCAGAATGGAATTATAACTGTTACCTAAAATGTAGTTTCCTTACTTAGCTTAGATGAAAACTACAGAATATACCATTTAAATCTCTTCTCCTTTTTTACTAATTCTTATTTCTAAATCCCACAGAGCATTCATTTTACCTCTCCTCAAGTTGATATTGTTTTCCAGGTGTACATTAATTACTTTATAATAGCTACAATTCTAAATGCCTTAACATTTTAGGTTGCATTTTTATTCTCATAGGCATAAGTATGAATTAAAATTGAAAATTCACAATAAAACAAAGTGTTCTGAAAATAAAACAAAAGATATAATATATAAAATTTAACATATACCTAAGCAATAGTTCTTTGCAGATATCCACACACAAATAAATCTTTCCCATTATGATAACAGGAAATTTTCTAAGCTGTACCTTAATGGAATATATTTACATAATTTTCTTACCAGTATTCTTGAATACTACATGAGTTGGTCTATCCTTCATTAGAAGATCCAAAGCTGACAAGCCTTCTTTATCTTGAATATACAGACTAACACCATGCTATAAAAAGAAACAAACACACATTTTATCTGTTTGCTTATAATTTTCTATTCTAAAGAATCAAAAAGATAATCAATCCCATTAATACAATGAAAAAATAAAATTAAACATTTAGTAATGGGCTGGGGATGTGGCTCAAGCGGTAGCGCGCTTGCCTGGCATGCGTGCGGCCCGGGTTCGATCCTCAGCACCACATACCAACAAAGATGTTGTGTCCGCCGAGAACTAAAAATAATAAATATTAAAAAATTCTCTCTCTCTCTCCCTCTCTCCTCTCTCACTCTATCTTTAAAAAAAAAAATTTAGTAATAATCTCATATTCATACACATTTCTCACACAGAAGAGAACTGAGAAAAATCACCAATTTTTCTTCACCAGAAAATGTGAAGAAATAAAATAAGTAACACTTTAATTAAGATGAACTAGATATGACAGTTTTATAAGGTAAATGCTAAAATTTGGATCTGTAATGTTCACTAAAGGCCCAAAGGCATGGTCCTCATCCTGTGGAATTACTGGGAGGTGCTGGATCCTCTAACTGGAGACTGGTGGGAAGCCTTGGGTCATTGGGGGCATGACCTCAAAGGGGATTATAGGATATTGGTTTCTTCCTCTTGTGCTTTCTGATAACTATGAGGTGAGCAGTCTGCTCTATCACATGCTCCCTGCCAATTATACACCGTGCTACCTCAGGATCCACCACATTCTCCCTGCCATTATATATTGTGCTATATCAGTCATGGTATAAAATCTCCAAAAATGTGAGTCAAACAAACTTTCCTCTTTGTAAATTGAGTTATATCAGATATTTTGTAATTGTAATAGAAAAGACTAACAGTAAGGCAGGTCTGATTGCCTAGATACTCATACAGATACAGTCACGCCCTACTGCTGTGACTGTATCTGTATGAGTATACATGTTTACACAAACATGTCAAAGTGTAAAAGAGTTATATTCCATTTCTTTTACAGGTAAGGGCTGCAAAGATTCCAAGGCTGTAGCAGCACAATACTTACCTTTGAATTTAGTGTTTATAATGTGATCATCCATGTCTCATTTCTTTTTGCCTGGAACTCAATTATAACTATTACTGACATAAGAGACTATATCCTTCTATATCCATTTGTACAATATTTTGTCTCTTAAATTTTTAGAGCATTAATTGCAGTCTTTTGTAAATCACATATAGATTACAAATTTTATATATATTCAAAATGTGTGTATGTTTTCTTAAGGAGAAATAAAGTGATCTATAATTCTTATCTCCACATTTCCAATGTGAAACAGAACACTTTGTGTATCACTTAACAGCACACCCAAGCCCAGTCAGCACCTTTTAATTGGGGTGGGAAACAAGATAGAGAGCAATTAAATTCAGACTATTGTCACTTCATTTCAATGTTTTAAATAGAAAATGTACTCCTTGCCAAGAATAACTTATTTGCTGACAGTTTTATAGGATTTTCAACAATGAATTCAGACTTATCTATTTTACATGGTACATGTCACCACTGCCTGTTTACACAGTTTATCTGGATAGTCATAAGCTAAAATGAACCATGCAGAAGTGACTGTCTAATATCTTAATAAATTTAAAATTGTACATTGCCCACAATTGTTACAAAAAGATAAGTCCTTGTGAGAAGACTTAAGGTTGACCTTCATAAGGGTAAGAAGGGTAGATTCTGAGGCAAAGTGTTGCAAATTATGACTCTGACAAGTGAGAAGTTAATAACTTAGATCCCTGGAAGGTTTTTTGTTTTTGTTTTTGTTTTTTTTTTTTTGGCCAGTTTTATAAACTTGCCCTGAATTTTACATATACCAACTGAACCCTATTAAAACTAAAGACAGATGCAACATCCTAAGCAGCCTCAACTGCACAAAGGACTAGAGACTTTTGTTTTTAGCTCCTTAGTGAACGCTGATACTTTCTAAAATGTTTATTTTAAACTCTAAAGGTAGAAGAACCTAGGTGTAGTCTTTTCCACTTAAAAATCAATTTTTTTTATATATGCCCAAAATGGTGGCCAATTCATTTACTAAGTAACATCTGAGTCTATAATAGAGTTATAAGCCTGAGCATTTCATGACAATACTCTACAAGCAGCACATGGACTTTAAACACAACTATTTTACTACAAAACACTGGTAACACTACTATAGGCGATTGTCAGGAAATAACATAAAACTGTTTCAACTGTATTACCCCAAAGCAGGACATACGATAAAGACTTGCATGACCTGAATGCTGGTAATTTCCTTGAGAAGTTCTAGAAAGCAGTACTGATAAACCAGTGAGAAAAAATCAAGAAAGGAGAAAAGATCAGTACAAGAATGTGTTATCAAGTTGCTACTAAAGAGATCTCTGTCAGGATGTTTGGAAGTCTTAGACAATATGTCAAAATAATCAGTTATCCAATCAAGGGATAAAAGAAGGGAATATTTACCACTGGGCTCCATTGTCCATTACCCAAGAATTGCTCTACAAAAACTTATAACTCTCATACTTTCTGTTAGTCATATACGTGTGCCAAACTCTGGGACATAAAATAAGAGGTATGCAGTAGTATCAGAAACATGATGAAGACTATACCCACCCAAAGCTGCGAGAAACCTATTCAAAACTGGTCACTAAAGCTGTGGTGGAATTAAAGCAAATAATGACATGAAGTAGTTCCTCAAGAGTATCTAATGCACTGATCTTTTTAACTGATTACAAGCCAAGTTGAATGAGTTTAATATAGCTCTCTGGCTATGCCTGCCCATATACTGCCAAGAAAGTCAAAACTGAAAGAAATATTCTGAGAATATGTAATTTCTATATGGTAAAACGGGGATGTATTCTCCTCTGCTTCTTTCAAAGCTAATCTTCAATACTTTGATAGTACTTTTGGAAAACTGGCTAGATGCCCTCCTACTACAGAAACAGAAAAGTAAGCAGTCTCTGATATTCCAATGACATGGCTTTAATATCACAAACTAGGAACAGGTTCTGCTATTTAATTTATACCTGGAGGTGGAGAGGACAACATTTCAGATTAATTACTCTAATTAGTTTATAGTTATTCTATTTTAGTTTGAGAAGTCTTGATTTATTTATAATTTAACAGTTAATTGGGTGTTTTGGTTCATGACCTGAACCTCTATTCTGAGAAGTATCCTATGTCCTTCTAGTATCCTTTTAAATCTTTTTGCTTATGTTAGTTACCAGAGTTAGCTCCCATTGCATGCAAAAAGAACTCTAATATACCAGCATTTATTATACTTTCTTATTTGTTCATTTAATTGCTTGATTGTGGTCTATTCCTCCTATTACTATGAAAACTCCAAGAAAGGACTCTGGCTTATTTACTGCAATATCCCAAGTGCCTAGATTATTGTCTAGAATGTTATCAGATATTCAAAATAATTTGCTCCATATATTTTCATATTGTAAAGCATTTGTTTCCATAAAACCTTGCAATTCTAATGACTCCGATTTACCAATGGGGGAAAAAAATCATAGCAAGTTCTTTCAGAATAGTAAAAAAAACACCAAGGCTGGGGTGGGGGTGGGGGAAAACAATGGTAAATGACAACAGACAACAAATAAAGCAGAACACTGTAAGCATTAAGTCTTTGCCAGCATGCATCTCATAATAGAATGAGGGAGCCAATGAAAAGCTGCATAAGATATGCTATCCCTACCGTAGTTTTTTATATGCAACAAGTTTCTGATAAGGCTTTGTATCTTTGGCAATCAGGAACTTTCAGTATGGGTCTATATTTATACAATTTATTTTGGCACTTAACTTAAAAATTTTGTAGCTATGAAGTTTTATCAAACGCAAATTCACTTGAAATGCCTATGTGTGTATAATTTCTTCCTGCCAATTCACAACAGCTGAAGTGCTATATAGTTGGCATCAGAAGTGGAACAGACATGAAGGCCCCTTCGATGAAGCACTATCACTTGCAATTACAGGAGTGTTGCAAGGCCAAAAGAAAGAAAAATGTGCTGGAAGAAAAAAATGCAGATAGCTTCCAATATGAGAATACTAAATGGCTTAAAGGAGCTTTTGTGAAAATGTTTTATCAGTGGAATTCACCCACAGTTGGATATTTATCACAGCTTGGAAAGGCTTTAATGATAATATAAGAGAGTAAAACTAAGGGCGAGCAGGGAAGGCACAATTTTTTGGCCAGTCCACAACCATTTCAAACTAAAGCTTCAAATCCTGACACATGAATGGCAAACCCTTGGATAATAGAAAATCCAAGGAAAGCTATCCAATATTCCAGCAAAGAACAGAAAAAAAGTCAAGGTTTTACAGGTAAGAAAAAGAGCAAAGCTGATTGATGCTTTTTAACTCTTACTAACCTAGTTTTCCCTGTAAAAAGAGATTATAATAAGATAATTAAGTCAACAGTCAAAGATTTTAGATATAAGAGGAATTTACTATATTATCAATAAACTTAAGAATTAAGTTTTTCTTTACTGATGCTCCCTAGGGAAAAAACAAGGAAGGTACTATTACTATTTACTATTACTTATTCTCTTTTTTATAGATAAAACTGAGGTCCAAGGTTCAGGAAATTAGCTAATGAGATTCAGTTAAGTAGTGGGCCTAGCCAATTTAGATACAAAGAAGGAATACTTTACTATTAATATATATTAAAAACATTTTGACCAGAAAATATTACCACATAAAAGCTACCATGTAAATAATTTTTAAAACTCAAAATGAGATGAAGAGACTAAAGCTTCCTAATCTGACTACAAGTTGCTTAAGGACAGGAGCTATTCTTTTCTAGGGCCTGTGAAAACATGACAAAATGTCTACATAAAACAAAATTGTTAAATTTATAATTCATGACTTCTAATTGTGAGTTTTGGACAGGGAAATAACATTGGGGTGTGCCTCAAAATACTTCATTATTTGGTAATTTACACAACAAACCTAGACTTCATCTACAAAACTGGCAAATTTCATAAAATTAAAATGATTTTAACTATCCATATTTTTAAGAAATATAAACATTTTATCTCAGTTAAACAAGAAATGAACATATTACTCAAAAACACAGTCCCTAAGTGATGTTCACAACCAATGCCCTTAATTACTTAAGAGTAAACCATATTTTTTTAGATACCAGAAGATATCATTAAAAATAATTTACTTGGGATGCCATTGGACTGGGGTAACTCTAATATAAGTTCCAATGTAAGCAAGTCAAAGTCAATAAAAACAGTAAAATGAAACTAGATACATTACCAATCAGAAACTACCAACTAGCTTCTAATCAGAGTCTTTCCATTATGACCAATAAAATGTAGTTTCTCTATCTTCTGCATTAGCCTATAAAACTCACTGGCAATACTACTGCATCAGAGCACTCTAGATTTCTCTAGTTCTAAGTGCTGTCTGATTCATGATTCATTTTTTTGCTCAAATAAACACTATTAAATTTGTTTTTTCTATAGTTTTTCTTTTAACAACAAGAGTATTGACTAAATCACAAAGTGGGAGTTACTTCAAAAAAATACTTGATATACACAAATTGGCCAATAATTCCTTACATCTCATAAATTTTGATGTTTAAAATTTTATGTAAAATAATCCATAAAATTTTAATATCTGTAAGAAGTGTAAATTTTTAAAAAAGATATAAGGGATTTTAATTTCAGAGAGGAATTGTATCAGAGATAAACAAGTGGTAAAAAAAATGAAAAATATTTCTTAGAAAGTGGGATGGATGAAAAAACATACACCTTGACTAATAATGGTTTTAAATAAACAAATGACACTTACCTTCAAGAGAGACCAAACACAATCAATATGTCCATAAAAAATGCTTCTGTGCAATGCTGTCCAGCCAGACTCTTTGTCTTTTACCAGTGGATCCACTCCTTTCTCAATAAGCCAATCTAATACTCCTTTCTTTCCACAGGAAGAAACAAGGTGAAGAGCATTCCTGCCAAAGGCATCTTTGATAGTTGTAGCATTGTAACAATGACTGGAGAGAAAAGCCTTAATCTGCTTTTCAGTTCCCTTTGTTACAACAGAAAGGACATCCAAAGCATGCTTCAGAGACTGACATTTTGACGTGCAGTCAGGAATGGGAGAATTCATCCTAATTGTTTTTACACTGCTTACTCGTTCAGAATAGTCACTGAAGACTAATTATTAAAAATGAAAAAGCCAGGACACGAAGATGATTTCCAAGAAGAAAGAAAATAAATGACCCCTTTAGGATTATAGTTTAAATCCTCGTGGCAACAGTATAAAACTATATGTATCTTTGTATAATCTTTTTGGCACTTAAGTCAGAAAAAGTTATAAATAACTATAAAGTTCATATCAAATACAAGTTCTTCATTTAAAAAAAATTCCACAGTTTATAAATTATTCCTAGAGTCAAGCACCAAGGGGGAGTGAGGAGGGGAACTCCCCCTCCACACTGTCTGATCCTTTTAAATATCCATAATTGCGAGGGTGACCTATAAGAGAAGGAAAAAGGAAAGGTAAAAATACAAAATCTGTTGGTCATTCTCTTGAAGTACTTTACAACTACCTCCACATTTAAATTCCCTTAATTTGCATTTTTAAAAAAGACTTTTCATATCTGTATACTTACCTCCTTTTTTTCCACTCTCATAGTTAAGGTTAACCTCTATGTCTGTACTTGGAGTTGACCTCGCCTTCAAGAACCTTAATTCTTTCTCTCCAATATTTTTATGTTCTTACAAGTTATGTTCCCCAGAATCTATAAACACATTTAAATCTACCACCTTTATGGTAATCTCCTCCAAAACCTTTACCTCCAAAGCTGTATCATTATCATCATCACCACATCACAACAACAACCAATACTATCAGTTATTCAGTTTTTACCAAGTGGCAGGCATTATGCACATTGATAACATTATTTTCTCTTCCTGAAAGGTCCTACACTACAGAAGATAAATAAGAGTATTAGGACAATGAGATAGCTATCTGGGAAAAAAAATATTTAAGACACTTTTTACCTTATGCCAATATAAATTCTAGATGCCATAAAGAGAAACAAAAATGAAATCATAAAAGCACTAGGTGAAAACATGAGACTGTTTTTTTTATAAATGCAAAGTACAAAGGCCTAAGTATGATATGAAGTCCAAAGTCATAAAACAAAAATGAATAAATTCAATAGTTTAAAAACTACATAAAAAAGTTCAAAGACAACTAGGAGAAAATCCTTAATATATAGTCTTTGGGAGCAGGAAAAAAGAGATATAAGACTACTCAGAGATACACACATGAATTTATATATGTAAAGGGGAAATTTCTATGCATCAGATACAAATATGAAACATTCCAAATCTATGTTTCCACTCTCACTTCAAATCACATGAAGAGTCAGAAGTCTGAGATTTAACTAGTGTTCTGTTCTTAACTATTCTGATTCCTCATCTGGAAATGAAAGTACTGAACTCTAATTCCAGGTCTTTTTCTATGTTTTTAAACTCAATATAGTCCTTATAAAAATCATCCCCCCCTTAAATGTTGATTGGACCAAATATGACACAAAGAAAAAGGAACCAAAGCCTCAAGTAGTTTAGCATGTTAAAACAGAAAAGAATGACATATGTCAAAAGTCATATGTAGTTAATTTCACTCTTTTGAGGCTCTAAAACCCCACCATCTTTATACTTTCAGTGTACACATAACACCTGAAAGGATATATTGATTGATGAATCCCTCAAACCCCAAAAGAATTAGGATAGAACAGAAGAGAGTTCTCTCATTTGTTACTTTATATACTTTCAACATTTGAAAAGGGAAAAAAGGAATATTAAAATAATCATACCACACTATCATATCTATATATCCTTATGTAGAGAGAAGTATATAGACAATACTATGAATATAAAAACAAAAATAATCAGAGGTTAGGGTGTCCTAGAGTCTTACATATTTGAATTTAAATATAAGAAAGTGGGCTGTTACTAGTTATGTAACACTAAAAATTATATAATCTCTCCCAATTCTTTATTCTTCATCTGAAAAATAAGTAAACTGCCTATCATAATGCCTGGCACTAAACATGTCTTCAACAAATGGTGACTTTCACTATTATAAATACTTCAGTAACAAAAAGGTAAAAATTCATGTTTGAGTTTCAATATCACTGCTACCTGCAAAATTCCCCAATGAAATCATACTTCATAAAAAGTTACTAATAACCTCCAAATAGCCAAATACTTTTAGATAGTTTCAGTTTTCATCTTATTTGCTTTCTCTGCTTTTAAGTCTTTTTTAAAATTTATTTATTTATTTTTATTAGTTACACATGACAGTACAACGATCTTGCATATCATACATTTGAATCAAATGGGGTATAATTTCTTTTTTTTCTGAGTGTACAGGTTGCAGAATCACATTGGTCATTCTCTTCAGGAGTCTAGAAAAGGATCCTAAAAGGGGAGGAAGTGAGCCAAACAAATAAGCATGGAATCTCTCCCACCTACTTCTTCCTAGGATACTGTCCTCTACCCTGACCTTCAAAACCTCAGCTTCTCTCAATGTTTAATCCTTAGTTCTCTTTTTAATTCTACCCAGTATGCTTCTAATCCCTGAATTTCTCCTGCTCACACATTTCTCCAGAATTCCAGGTCCATATTCCTAATACCTATTGTAAATCTTATCTATGTGTTATAAAAAAATGCTTTTTGAAGAGTAAGGAAGCAGATAAATACTTATTAAATACCTAATACATGCTAGAAATTATGAATAGAGATGTTTAATAAGTAACCCAAATCATACTATCAATAATTATGGAGTTGGTATTCAATGCATATCTGTTTAATGACAAATCCATGCTATTTCTGTTACAATCCACTACTTTCTCCAGTGTATCCACAGGTAACATTAGAAATACAAAAATAAACAAGGCATAAATATTTTATATAAAAAATGTTTCAGGGATAATATTTAGATGAGTATATAGCTATTTTACTATTGAGTGAACAAAATTCATTATCTATTACACAATTCCTACCATCAATGGGTCATAGTTTGATAGAGGAGACCCTTTCTATTTAAACAAGTAAAAAAACATATATTATAAACCTGTGGTCAAATAAAATAAGTGACATATGAATGAAGAGTGGAGAAGAGGAATACAGGAAAGATTTCCTATAGGTATATAAATAAATTTTTAAAGATGAGTATGTGTTTGCCTGATAAACTTTAGGAGGGATTATTTCTCAAAGCAGAATGGTACACATAAAAGACTAAAATCATCTTAGTCCATTCTAAAAATTCCAAATAATTCAAAAGTCAGAAAAGACTGAGTCCTAATATATACAAGGATGGGTCAGATTTTGAACAGCTTCATGTGTTTTTCCATGGGGATAAAGAAAGCAGGCAATTCAAAGATATAAATAGAATCTTGAGTTGACAAGGTGTGGTGATAACACCCAGGTTTCTGGCTTGGATGATAGGCCAACTAAGAGGAGGAGTTACAGGCAAATATTTTGGAAATCAGAAAAATAAAACAAACCTAAGCAAAAAACAAATAACATTAAAGGTGAAAATTTATTATCACATGATCAAGTGTTGAAGGAAAATTGAGTTAGGAGGCAATTGTTGAACCTTGAATACTGGTCTACCACAAAGGTTTTAGCCAGTTGAAAGTGAGCCCTGAACAATGGCTCACAAAGTTTCTTATCCTTGTTTAACAGCTCAGTTAACTTCCTAAAACATTAGTCAGATCATGCTATTCCCTAACATATCCAAGACCAAAATGAACCAATACTCATATCTCATGTGTTAAAAATAGCCTCAGGACCTCAAGAAATTTCAGTTAGATCTGGGGATCATACAGCATATCAAATTCAGAATACCTAAGCTAGCAACTAGGTTCAACACTAACTAGATGAGAAACCATGGGCACATAACTTAATTTCTTGAAACTTCAGTTCATTTGTAAGGAGAAAACAACTATTTAACTTCTAACTTGGTTTTAAAAATTAAATGTGACAAATCACGCATCTGGTAAGCAAGATGACAAAATGGCGTAACTATATGAAAGTTCTTTTTGATTGGAATGCTTTTCACCCAAATCTTTATAAGGTTAACACTTCCTCATGGCTTATAAACATAATACTTCGAGCTTTCATATGAACACGTTCACAGCTTTATTTATATTAAATGATCCTCATTTCAGCCTCATCATTGCCCCTATAAATATGACTACCTTCATTTTACAAGGAGAAATAAGTAGTCTATCCAAAAATCACACCGAAAGAAAATGAACACTCTACATACTGCCTATTTCACCCTATCAAGCTGCTCTATCAAAATGCAGTGAAAGAGAATTCTTCAATAAAAAGTAGTATAGTGCAGTACGAAAAAACTATCCCAATTTTGGGTTGTATGTATTGGGTTGCTACATGCAAAACCCTGGGCAAGTATGTTAAGCTCCCTAACCCTCAATTTCTTCATTTGTGAAATGATAATAATAAACTGTCTGCTAAGTGTAGAAATTATGTATCAGAGATGTTGAATAAGTAACTAAAATCATACTACCAATAATTAGGGAGTTGGAATTCAAATGCATATCTGTTTAATGACAAATTCATATGTACATAAAGATTTTAAGCTTATCTTAAGGGAAAGGAGGGGAGAAATGCTATACTTATTTCTCACAAAATACGTTCAATAAGCAGGCTTACTGGTTTAAAGTGCTCTTTAAAACCAAAATATTCTCCCAATAAATTTGTATACATATAAATAAATGTTATAAGCTGCCGATTACTGACTCATAATCAAAGAATTTAAAACATTTTCTGTTGACCCTAAAATTAGCTTTTAAAATACAGACACAATTTAGCAAATTAGTAATTCAGATTTTTAAAATTTTATTTTATTCTACAGTTTTCTCAAATATTCTCTGGGTACAAGATCTGGAAACTTCAGTTCAATACTTCATCAGTGCATTATCTAGTTTTGCAATACAGAAATCGCCCAAATATTAGGGGGCAAGCACATCTCTAAATGTGGCAAAGAATTATGCCCCTCTTGATGATGGCAAATTAGTTTTGTATCATTTATAATAGTTAATCAAGTAAACTGAGTTTCTTTAGTTTAAAGATACATTCACATGTAGAGTGCTGAATTTATAGTCCAGAAGCATTTTAAATTAAAAATGTAGTAAGTGCCTTACACAGAACTTAGCATACTGAAAGTCTCTAATATTTGTCAATTTTTTAATAGAACACAGCCATTTTTCATCTTTTGTTGACTAAAGTTTTTTGAATATCTGTTTTGTGATTTTTTTTTTATTTTTAGAAAACATTCTTTCTGTCCTCACCTACCTTACTCCAGATTTTGAAACAAAAATCAAGGAATCCAAAATAGTAAAAAAGGGAAATGATAAAAAAAAAAAAAAGCCAATGCTTGCACAATATAAGCAGAGAAACACTACCCACTCATAAAAGTAACATCCTTTCATTACTTCTGATGAATTTTCAATTTCAAATGCCCCAATTCCAAGCATACGAAAGAAGGTGCTACTCAACCTCAGCTTCCTGAAAAACATAGCGTCGGGATAACATAACTTAAGTTCTAGAACTATGTTGGAAAACAAGCGACAAGGATGGCCTGTGACGGGCGTTCTCTATTTCGTATCAGAACAACAACGCTTCTAGAACCTGAAAGCTAATAAGAGCACTGTCTTCCGCACTTCTCAAACAAGCCGCTGTTCCTTTTTTAACATAGTTGTCAATTCCCACCTAACTTCACGACCTGCTCTCCGACAGTCTCCAGAGTGGACTCAAACTTTGGAACTCCACGAAGGGGGTAAAGGGGCCAAGGGCGCCACCAGGAATGGTTTCCAATCCCGGGTTTAAAGAGAAGTGACACTGGGAATGCAACAATGTTGGAGGGCGTGTCAGGCAGAAATGCAACGTAGCAAGTGGCCTGAACAGGCCATTCATTAGCTGAGGGGGGCGGTGGAGAGGAGACGGCAGAGGGCCACTGGGTCGGCCCGCGCTAGTTCACAAGAACCTCAGCGGCCTCTGGGGCGCGGAGTAACCTCCCCGTGGTCGACTCGCGCCACCAGCGTCCGCGGTCACCCGCACCCTCTGAGAGGCGAGAGCTCTCCCACGGCCGAGTGACTGGCGGGACGCCGTCACCTCAGCCCGCTGAACAGCGTCGGGCCGCGCGGAGCCCTCCCTCACCAGTCGCTAGATGAAACTGCGCCGGTGGTCTCCGCGGGGTGGACGCACAGCAACACAGGAACTCATCCTCAGTGAAGGCAGTAGGAGAAACTAAACGGCGCCAGGAGGTGCCGGTCCCCAGACCCCGGTCGGCTCTGGAGGCGGCTGCAGCTACAGCCGCGACTACGGGCACCGGGAGGAGGGCTGGGAGAAAGGGCCCGAGCGGGCGGGACCCAGGAACAAGATGGGTGTTGATTGGCTGGGGCTCATGTATGCCTTACGGCCATTGGCTGGTGCCTGCCCAGAAGGCCTAGCGTGGCAGCACCCAACTGTGGCCTTTGCCTGGCGTCCCGGAGTTGCTTGACCCTGCCGGCCTTGGGGCTGCGGGCTGGCCGAGAGTGGCGAAAGTCCGTCGGGGTGGATTCTAGGCCAGCAGCGATGAGGAAGTGTTCCTCTCGAGGTCAGCTGTTGCTCATATAGAAACGTCGCTTTCCCGGCAGCTCAATACGGAAGACAAACCCGGGGTAGCGAAGATGCGGGGAGACCTGGCCGCGTGCCTTGGGCATCTGATCGCACGCAAAGTGGAGTTTCCTCGTGTAACATTAGCAGTGTGGGTCAGTGGAAAACCAAAGGCGTCGTCTCTGGAAGACAGCCTAACCACGCTGACCCTCTGGTACACCCGGATTATCCCAGAGTCAGAAGGCGTCACTCCCTTCCTAGATCGCCACTAGCACGACCAGCTGCTGACTTGGGTCATGCCACCCTGTGCCTAACGCCAGGCTTACAGGAAGTTTTTCCCCCATATAACTCTGAATCTAAGGGCTGTTTTTAAAGTTGCTTAGTGAGAAGTATTAGGAAAGACAGCCAATAATCAATATCGAATGGTAAAAATACTTCTGCCTAGTGCCTAATACAGTAGGCACTCAGTAAATATTTGTTCAAGGAGGGGTAGTATGACTCAAACAATAGACGTCAGCATTTAGCTGAACCTCTGCCACGTTGTGTATTGTACAAGCCTCTTAATCTCATCTATTAAAAGCAGTTGGACTAGATGTCTTCTTACTTCCTACTTTGTAACCTTTGTGGGAGGCCAAGTTACTAGCCCAAACCTACACAAGCTAGTTAGTGAAGAAGGAAGGGAGACTAATTGGGATCCAGCTCTCCTGCTTCTCCCAGTACAAAGTCTGTCGTTTCTTTGCTCCCCTACTTACTACTTTGGCATATAACAAAAACCAATCTGTAATGTAAAAACAGTGATTTTGAAAGTAAGCTGTATATGCTGACTTCAAACTCACGAATAAAGAAGCCAGTACTGGCGAACAAAGCTAAAGATGTAAATAAAAGCATTGATCTGAGTTCAAAACGTTTATCTGTCTCTTATTTGTATCTGAGCAAGTTAATTGATTTTTCTGAAATCTCAATTTCCTCATTTGCAGAGTGAGAACATTGATGCATTTTGAGATAGTAAAAATGCAATTATAGAAATATATAGCACTTAGCAGAGTGCCTAGCACACAATAACACTTCCTAAACATTGCTACTTTTATAAATATTTTCTTAGCAGCTTAATGATTCCAAGCATCCTTCACTTAAAAATTGCGAAGTTTCAGACACTTATAAGCACTGAGGATCCAATAATGATCAAATAGACTCAGATAATCCTAACATAAAAATAAATTGCAACTTTTACAAGTATGTCAAAGAATATACCATGATAGATTTTATCTGACGTTCCAAAGACATATCACATGAATTAATATCAGAAGAATGATCAGGAGATAACTAGGTAAATGAGGAAATAAAGAACATCTGAGGCCAAGAAATGTGGAATTGCTCCTATTTTCCCTGTAAAATAAGGTGCTTTTCAATACCTTTCAAAGGTATTGTTATTTGCAGTGCAGAGTATTGAAATAATAAGGAAACTACAAATGAAATACAGCTGAATAAAAAATGTAGTTGTGGTTAGGAGAGAAGAAATAAAAATTGGTCATTTTTTTAAATGTGTTTACACATAAGGGATTGAATGGGTTAAAATATAACCACAACCATGATTAATTCTGTGTAGTGTAAGAATGGGTAATTTTTAATTTCTGTCATTTTCTGTTTTGTAATTTTCACTGCAATAATTGTTACTTGGGTGATTGAAAAGTCAAAGTTTGGAAAAATAATTGACTAGAATTTATAGATTAGACTAACAGAAGAAATAAAATTAGAGATGGCTTTGGAAGATTGTGGTGATTGAGAAAAGACAATTATAAGAATAATCTAGGCATTGGGAGTGGAACAGAAAATTAAATCACATAGCATCTGCAATAAACTCCATAGATGCCATATTTTTTCAAACACTACTCTTCATAATCAAAAACGCTACTTCCTTATTATATGATTGGGCTGTCTTTCAAGTTGCATGGGTAAGGAATTACACAGCTGCCCCAATAGATAGAAATCCAAACCTGATTAGGTTCTACAAGAACGGGGTCAGCAGTATAACTGACCTCTTAGAAATGCCTGAGAGCTTATTGTTTAATTTCTTCTTCAGATGGTCTTTCACAAGAGAATACTTGCTGGCTGTGACTTCCTGAAGG
This sequence comes from Urocitellus parryii, assembly GCF_045843805.1. Taxonomy (NCBI): domain Eukaryota; kingdom Metazoa; phylum Chordata; class Mammalia; order Rodentia; family Sciuridae; genus Urocitellus; species Urocitellus parryii. The sequence goes on along the minus strand of NC_135538.1, from coordinate 76,200,751 downwards.
ACATCTTAGCTTTGGCCGTTAGAGAAAGTAGCATTGAGGCATCTGCCTCAAGCACAAAAATTCCAAAAGCCTAATGTATTCCTATTGGCGTGGATTAAATGAAGAGTCAAGTATATCATGATTAACAATCTCTGAATTCATATGAATGAAACAGAATAAGGAGTAATTCCCCCAAAGAAGACAGGGTATGGCACGCAGAGAGACAAAGATAGTTTTAACAATAGGCTATTCTATTTTTTGTTAAACATTTTTTATTCTAATTTGTTATATATGACAGCAGAATGCATTACAATTCACATTACACATATAGAGCACAATTTTTCATACCTCTGGTTGTAAAGTATGTTCACACAATTTATGTTTTCATACATGTATTTAGGGTAATGATATCCATCTCATTCCACCATCTTTTTTACCCCCATGCCCTCTGCCTTCCCCTTTCACCCCTTTGCCCTATCTAGAGTTCATTTAATCCTCCCTGCTCACCCTCCCAACCCCACTATGAATCAGCCTCCTTATATCAGAGAAAACATTCAGCACTTGGTTTTAGGGAATTGGCTAACTTTACTTAGCATTATATTCTCTAACTCCATCCATTTACCTGCAAATGCCATGATTTTATTCTTTTTTATTGCTGACTAATATTCCACTGTGTATATATACCACATTTTTTTATCCATTCATCTACTGAAGGACATCTAGATTGGTTCCACAATTTAGCTATTGTGAATTGTGCTGCTACAGACTTTGGTGTGGCTATGTCCCTGTAGTATACTGTTTTTAAGTCCTTTGTGTATAGACCAAGGAGTGGGAAGCTGGGTCAAACGGTCGTTCCATTCCCAACTTTCTAAGGAATCCCCTGTACTGTTTTCCATAATGGCTGCACCAATTTGCAGTCCCACCAGCAATGTATGAGTGTGCCTTTTCCCCCATATCTTCACCAACACTTATTGTAGTTTGTCTTCATAATAGCTGTCATTCTGACTGGAAGAGATGAAATCTTAGAGTAGTTGTGATTTGCATTTCTAATTACTAGAGATGTTGAACATTTTTTTTATATATTTGTTGATTGATTGTATTTCATCTCAGAGAGGTGTCTGTTCAGTTTCTTGGCCCATTTATTGATTGGGCTATTTGTGTTTTTTTGTATTTAGCTTTTTGAGTCCTTTATATGCCCTAGAGATTAATGCTCTATCTGATGTGTGAATGGTAAAAAATTGCTCCCAAGATGTAGGCTCTCTATTCACCTCACTGATTGTTTCTTTTTCTGAGAAGTTTTTATTTTTAATCCATCCATTTACTGATTCTTGATTTTAATTCTTGTGTTATAGACATCTTATTAAGGAAGTAGGGGCCTAATCCAACAGAATGCAGATTTGGGCCTACTTTTTCTTCTAATAGGTGCAGTGTCTCTGGTTTAATTCCTAGGTTCTTGATACATTTTGAGTTGAGTTTTGTGCATGGTGAGAGATAGGAGTTTAATTTCATTTTGTTGCATATGGATTTCCAGTTTTCCCAGCACCATTTGTTGAAGAGGCTGTCTTTTCTCCAATGTGTGTTTTTGGCACCTTTGTCTAATATAAGATAACTGTAATTATGTGGGTTAGTTTCTGTGTAATTATGTGGGTAAGTTTCTATGTACTCTATTCTTTATTATTGGTCTACCAGTCTATTTTGGTGCCAAAGCCATGCTGTTTTTGTTACTATTGCTCTGGAGTATAGTTTAAGATCTGGCATAGTAATGCCACCTGTTTCACTCTTCTTGCTAAGGATTGCTGTAGCTATTCTAGGTCTCTTATTTTTCCAAATGAATTTCATGACTGCTTTTTCTATTTCTATGAGAAATGTCATTGAGATTTTGATTGGAATTGCATTAAATCTGTATAGTGCTTTTGGTAGTATGGTTATTTTGACAATATTAATTCTGCCTATCCAAGAACAAGGGAGATCTTTCCATAAGTGGGGTTCATCCTAGGGATGCAAGTTTAGTTCGACATACAGAAATCAATAAATGTAATTCGGGCTGGGGATGTGGCTCAAGTGGTAGCGTGCTTGCCTGGCGTGCGTGCGGCCCGGGTTCGATCCTCAGCACCACATACAAACAAAGATGTTGTGTCTGCCGAAAACTAAAAAATAAATATTAAAATTCTTAAATAAATAAATAAATAAATAAATGTAATTCATCACATCAATAAACTGAAAGATAAGAACTATATGATCATTTCAATAGGTGCAGAAAAAGCATTCAATGAAATAGAGCACCGCTTCATGTTCAAAACACTAGAAAAACTAGGGACAACAGGAACATATCTCAACATTGTAAAAGTTATCTATGCTAAGCCCCAGGCCAATATGATTCTAAATGGAGAAAAATTGAAAGCATTCCCTCTAAAAACTGGAACAAGGCAGGGATGCCCTCTTTCACCACTTCTATTTAACTTAGTTCTTGAAACACTGCCCAGAGCAATTAAAGGAAAGAAATGAAAGGAATATGGATAAGAAAAGAAGAACTCAAATTAGCACTATTTGCCAACAACATGATTCTATACCTAGAAGACCCAAAAAATTCTACCAGAAAACTTCTAGAACTAGAAAATGAATTCATCAAAGTAGCAGGATACAAAATCAACGCCTATATATTAAAGGCATTTCTGTATATCAGTGACAAATCATCTGAAAGGGAAATGAGGAAAACTACCCCATTTACAATAGCCTCAAAAAATAAAATAAAATACTTGAGAATCAACATAACGAAAGAGGTGAAAGACATCTGCAATGAAAACTACAGAACGCGAAAGATAGAAATTAAGCAATAGACTATTTTTGTATTCTTGGAACTGGAGGATATGGTTTCAGCTACATTCTTCCTATATAGTGACTATCCTTCAAATCCTCCCTCCAAAAAGGCCACCTCCTCACAAATCTGTAAGCCTTCTGTAATGGCTTTTCCTAACAACATTCCCTTCACATTATTCTACTTCTATAACTTATGTGCCACACTTTTAAAAAAAAACTATTAGTTTTTTATATGGGTCCAGTAAAAACAAAGACTCTGGAGACAAATTGCCTGATTACAAACTTTTACTCCTATTATAACTCACTCTGGCAAGTTACATAACTACTTTAGGCCTAATGTGCTCAACTCTGAAAGCGGATTAATATTACTTCTTTCATTAAGTTCTTTAAAAGTTTAAATGATAGAATACATGTAAAGCTCTTAACATTTGTTTAACATAACCCAAAATTTTCTGAATGGACCATTTCCAAGTGTTTGAACGGTGTGATGGGGAGACACCAGGGATGACCCACAAGGTGGCAGTGTTTGAATATAATTTTAGAACTGTATGTTCTTAAAAGCATAGTTCACTAAGAAATTTAAGAAATTCAAGGCTAATACTGGAGAAATTCAAGGCGAATTCTGAGCCTGCATGAAACAAGTAAAATTTTGTGAGAAATCAGTCCTATCAACTAAGTATGCCTCATTCTATTATAATCAAATCACTCTGAATTCCCAAAACTCTCCTCTTTACTGACTGACAATGTGTAGTGTTCTTTTCCCACACCATCTTATGTAGTGTTGCTTGTCTACTCTGTCTACTTAGCTAAGTAATCGAATACAATATAATACCAGTTGGAAGAAAGAGAGAGGAAGGAGGAGGAGGAGAAAAGAGAAGAAAAATGTTCGATATACACTGGAGTCTTCTTCATGGCACAAATCTGTAGAACTGGCAGAAAAGAAATACTTTAAATAGTTAATCCCATAAATGCATTGGTAAAAAAGAAGATAAGGCACTTATCATCCAAAACCTATAAGGAGTCCTTGAAAGATAAGAGGCTAGATATCAAGAAAGGAGTAAAAGCCCTAAACAACAGAAGAAAAGGGTGTTACCAAAAAATAAATAAACAGTAAAGCACAAAGAATCTTTTACATCCAGAGGTAGCAAGAAAGAGTCCAAACTATAAGGGATCACAGCAGGAGCAGGTAAGACAATTAAGCTTCCTCATTCCTCATCCCACAATAGCACCAGTGGTTTCTCTCTCTATTTAGAATATAGGCTCTTGAGTTTAACAGATAGGACAAGCGCCCATGTGACTGGTAAAACTTAAAATAATCAGGAAACACTTATATCAAGAACAATAGGTACTAGCTCTTCCTTTTGTCTGTATGTTCCATCCCATATTCATATTCCTGAAGGGAGACACATATTCAGAAAGCAGCAGCAGGTCTTTTTCCTGCCCTCAAGGAGAACATGCAATAGATACAACCTTCTCTATAAACTATTTTTTTTCTAAATATAAAAAACACAGATGAGCAAAAAAAACAAGAATCACCAAGCAAAGCCCAAATCCTGAAAGACCTAAAGAAGCTCAGTAAACCTTAGCTTAGAAAAATACAAAGTTAATTATGCCTACACAAATCTTACCCAAATTGCTGAAAACCAAAAATAGAAACTGAAAGCATTGAAACAAAAATGAAGTATTACACAAAAGGATTAATAACTTGAACCATCACAGATACATTGTGAACTATGAGGACTTATTGTCACCTTGTCTTCAACTGAGAAAACATCCTTCAGTAATGAAGCCATGATGAAGATATTTTCATAGAAACAAAAACTAAAGAAATTAGTTACAATGAAAACTGCCACGTAAGAAATGATCTGAAGAAAGTTCTTTAGCCTGAAGGGAATGTTCCCAAATAGAGACTTGAAATTTCAGGAAAGAGGGAATAACATGAGAAATAGAAACATTTGAAGAACTACAGGAGGTCCTCTAGTCACAAATTCCATATTTGCAAATTCTACTTGCTAAAACATATTTGTGACCCCCAAAATCAATACGGTCTTTCACCATGACTCAGGGTCATGTGCGAAAGAGCAAAAAATCTGAATTGCCCAAAGCAACCCTGCCCAGCACATTCCCAGCACAAAGTAAACAGAGTGATGTTCTGCCTTTTTTTTTTTTTTTTCAGCTCTCATAGTATAAACAAGCATCTTTTCATGGTCTATTTTTGTGCTTTTTGTGCTGAAATGCGAATACTCCTAGGTATAATGAATGATAATTTGAATAAAAGACCCAAGTGTATGTTGTCTAAAGAGACTCACTTTAAATATAGAGAGCTTGGCATGATGGCACACACTTGTAATCACAGCGGCTCCAGAGGCTGAGGCAGGAGAATCCAGAGTTCAAAACTAGCCTTAGTAAAAAGCAAGGCACTAAGCAACTCAGTGAGACTCTGTCTCTAAATAAAATACAGAATAGGGCTGGGGATGTGGCTCAGTGATTGAGTGCCCTGAGTTCAATTCCTGGTACACAATCAATCAATAAATAAAAATATATAGAAAATAAACAGATTTCCCAGTACAGTGGAGCATGCCCATGATTCCAGCAACTTGGGAGGCTGAGGCAGGAGGATTGCAAGTTCAAGGCCAGCCTCAGTAACAGTGAAACCCTGTCTTAAAAAATAAAAAAGGGCTGGCAAGTAGCTCAGTGGTAAAGCACTCCTGGATTCAATCTGTAGTACCCAAAAAATGTAAATATATTTTAAAAGATATATCATTAGCATTATAAAGCTGAACTAGTTACTATAATAGCAAAAATGAAAAGAGTTTAAGACAAAGTATCATCAGAGATAAAGAGGTATATTGTGTCATGATAAAGTGTCAATTCTTCAGGATGAAATAATGTGGGTATGCCTAATCATAAATATGTATGTGCCTGATAATTAAACTTCAAAATACATGAATCAGAAATTGACTGAACTAAAAGGATAAATAGACAATACCATAATCACAATAGGATATTTTAACACCTCTCTCTCTCCCTCTCTCTCTCTCTCTCTCTCTCTCTCTCTCTCTCTCTCTCTCAGCAAGATATATACCAACTTTTTAAAACAATCAGAAATAAATGACATTCATCACATAAATAGATTAACTACAAAAATCACATAATAATTTCAATAGACTACAGAGAAAGCCTTCAACAAAATTCAGCACTCAATCATCATAAAAACACTAAAGAAACCAGAGATAGAAGGAACTTGCCTCAACACCATAAATTATATATATGACAAGCCCAAAACCATCATCATAGTGAATGATAAAAAACTGAAAGCATTCCCTTCAAAATCCAGAACAGGTAAAGTAGTTCTACTCTTGTTCTTCTATTTAATATAGTACTAGAAATTCTAGCTAGAGTAATTAGGCAAGAGAAGAAAATGAAAGGAATAAAAATAGAAAAGGAAGAAATTAAAATATCACTTGTTTCCAGATTATATAAACCTTTACTTAAAAGATCCACAAAACTCCACCAGAAGACAGAGCTAATTTAAAAAATCAGCAAAGTAACAAGTTGCAAAACCAACATGTATAAATCAGTAGCTTTCCTAAACACCAATAATACATCTACTGAGAAAGAAATCAGGGGGAAAATCCCATTTATTATAGCCTCAAAAAGTAAAATAAAATACCTGGGGGAAAAAAAATCTCCCCAAAAAGGAAAAAGACTTCTATATTGAAAAGTGTAGAAGACTGAAGAAAGAAATTGAAAAAGTCATTAGAAGATGGAAAAGGCTTTCTATGTTCATGGATAGGAAGATTAATATTAGTAAAAATGGCCATATTACCAAAAGCAATATACAAATTTGATGAAATGTCTGTCAGAATACCAATGATATTCTTCACAGAAATAGAAAATGAGTCCTAAAATTAATTTGGAAGAATAAAGACCCAGAACATTCAAAGCAACTCTAAGCCAAAACAACAATGTTGGAGGCATCACAATACTTGACTTCAAATTATGCTTCAGAGCTATAATTTTTTAAAAAAAGGTTTTTTGTACTTTACATAAATAAAAACACATAGACCAATAAAACAGAACAGAAGACACTAAGACATACACATGCAGATACAAGCGGTCTAAAAAAAAAAAAGACAAAAATTAACAAATGCTGGCAAGGAGTAGAGAAAGGTGAACTCTGATATGGAGAGGAATATAAATTTAGTATGACCATTGTGGAAGTGTGGAGGATCCTCAAAAAAAAAAAAACCCCACAAATATAACTACTATATAATCCAACCACTCCAATACTGGGCATATACCTAAAGGAAATGAAATCAGTACATATGAAAGAGATACATTAACTTCCATGTTTATTGTAGCACTATTCACAATAGCCAAGATGTGGAATCAAGCAAAGTGCCCATTAATTAAAAAGAAATGTGGTATATATGCACAATGGTATGCTATTCAATCATAAAAAAAGGACCTTGTGGCATCATGGAGAAACTTAAGAACATTATGTAAAATAATATAAAGCAGGCACAGAAAGATAAATACTGCATGTTCTCACTCATATGTGCAAGCTAAAATACTTGATTTCTTGGAAGTTGACATTAGGATATAGGTCTCTAGAGGCTAGGGATGGAAAGCAGGAGGGGAATACAGTGACATTAATAGATACCAAAGTGCAATTAGGAAGAATAAGTTCTGGAGTTCTGTGGAAAAGATTCTCAACACAGAGAAATGGTTAACTGTTTAATGAGACAGAAATACTAATTACCCTGATTTGATTATTATGCATTGTACAAATATATCAAATGATAGAATTATATCCCATAAGTATGTATGATTATTATGTGTCAATTAAATCATTTTAATTTTTAAAATATTGTTAAATGAAAAAGATAAAAGTTCAAAGAGGTTAAATGACTTGGTGAATGACACAGGAACTAGTAAAAAATTCCTCACCTCAATCAGGCAGCGTAGGCCCACTGCCCTCTCTAATACTAACACATTAGCTGAGAGATGAGTGAGCCCTGGGGAACTTCCTCTAATCACCCCACATTAGCTGAATAACAGATTGCCTTCTACTTCTCAAATCCCATTGCACTTGCTATCGTAAAAGTCACTTGAGCTTTTCCTCATATTTTGCCTTGTCTTGTCTTAAAGTGTTTAATAAGCAAATGGGTGAGTGGTGTGTATGTGTGTGTGAGCACATGCTAATTCCCCAATTATGTGGCCTGACTATTATATTATAAACAGGAGTCTAGACTTGTATTCTCACAAAATTTAGCACAGTACTCTGATAAATGTTAATTTTTGTTTGAATCTAATTAAATTAGATGATAACATAGAAAGTACAGACTTTGACCCTAGCAAGAAAAGATAGAGGAAAGGAAATTTTTAGAGGAAGTAGGCAAGGTACTTTTTTGCCTATTGAGTCTATCACCATCATTTTGGCCATACATTTTCCAACAATCTTAATTCAGCCATCTTTCTTGTTGCACATGCCCACTTCAACCATATCTTTGGATCAATCAGAAAGTCAGCCTTCTTCATTTCTTATGTTAGTTAGGTGAGAGAAAGTTACAGACAACAGTGAGAGTATCTTAGACTTGCTCAGATAGTAGAGTAGTCAGACTGAAAAGTCCCAAGGTAAAACAGGATTCAAATAAAGTTTGATCTTGCAGGTCAAATGATGGGAATGAGACCAAGTTACTTTTTGTCTTTTCACTCTGCCTTTTTTTCTCAGGTTTGGTCTCATTCTCAGGACAGGCCCTGATGATCTCAAGATGCCTGTTACCAAGTCCTTCTGCATTCATATCCAGCAGGAAAAAGCAAAAATATGTCCCAGTATTCACAATAAAAGTCTTTTTAGTCTTGTGCCTACTATGAAAAGTCATCCTGCTAGTCAGGGAAATAGAATAAAATAAGCTTAAACTTATCCATATGTTCCCCATTAGAATAGAAAAATAGAAATAATTTCCCTAGAATCACATGGATATGCAAATAGAAATTAGCAGTTACTTGAAAGAGGGAAACAGACACCAGAAATAACTAATACATATCCTCTACTTACCTGCATCTTAGCTGATAAGTATTAATAGAAAAAAATCAAATTGTGAAATTCACTAATCAAAATTCATAATCTCCAATGTCTTCAGAATTATGTTATTTTCCTCCCTCACTTTAAACTCTCTATGCAGTGCTTTCCCCCAGTTTATTATATTGATAAAATATCTCTCTTCATGAAATTGAAAAACAAACAAACCTCACCTAAATCAAAGCCTTTTGACTATAGCTTCATCTTTCTCCCCTCACGGCCAATCACTTGAAGTCTGCCTACAATGTAAACCACTGGTAAGGGAGTCAGGAACAAGATCACTGGGCAATACCCAAAATATTGACCATCTCTGACCCCAGCTAATATGAGTGACTGCTACTTCTTTATCAGTCTCTGACTAGGGGACCAGCTGGGGTTATGGCTCAGTGGTGGAGCACTTGCCTAGCATGCATGAGGCACTGGGTTCAATTTCCGGCACCACATAAAAATAAAAACAAATAAAATAAAGGTATTGTGTCCATCTACAATTTAAAAAATATATTAAAAAAACAATCACTGACTGGGCTAGGTAGTGCACGCCTGTAATCCCAACAGCTTGGAAGGCTGAGACAGGAGGATGGCAAGTTCATAAGCCAGCCTCAGCAAAGGCAAGGCGCTTAGCAACTCAGTGAGACCCCCCCGTAGGGGGGAAAAATCTTCTTTCTAGCTTGCCTTCCCTGTAGATTAGATGAGACGTATTGAGATATTCAAATGCATAATTGCCCTCACTTTTTAAAATATCTTTATTTTTATTTATTTATTTTTATGTGGTGCTGAGGATCAAACCCAGGGTTTCATGCAAGAAAGGCAAGCACTCTACCACTGAACCACAACCCCAGCCCTTTGTCCTCACTTTTTGATAATAGTAAAACCCTGTTTCCTTAGACTCTCTCCAAAATTACCCACCCGAAGTTCAGATCCTATAAATAGGTTCCTTCTAACACCTTCTTATTAAAACACCCTGTTCCTTTATGACGAACGTTCTTCCTTATTGCCATTAGTAAGAAAACCAACTTATTCAACTAAAGGCATGCTCCTGGTGGATTTGGCTAGAGAGTATTGGTAGTCCTTACTGTATTGATTGAAGTACCCATTGAAATATATTGAAGTGTTTTTAATTTATCTTCCGAATTATTTCAATATCGTCAAAATGGTGTTCCCTGCTTCTAGTCTTATTTCTTCCAATCAATAACAGAATTCTCGCTGGAGTCATCTTCCTGAAAGATCTGATTGTGTCACCCCATCCCCCCATATTTCTAAGAATAAATTCCAGGCATATCAGCCTGGCCTGTGACACCCTTCTTTATTGGTTTCCCACCCACAAATTCTGTCTTATCAATAATCATCTTCCTCACTCCAGTTCCATGCACCATTCTTGATGAATTTGCTTGCAACTTCTGAACAATTTCTCTGAAGTCTGGTATGTCCTTTGAACCTCTTCTGATTATGAAAACCTTCATTGAACTTATAAATGTTTTTAAAAGACTTAGCTCAAACATGTTTTCCTCGGAGAAGCCATCATGAAAATTCCAGAGTCACTGATTTGCTTTTCTTTTTTTCATAATATGTATTAACCTGCATTATATTTACTTATATGTTTCCCCTGGGATGTAACAACTTTTTGAGGTCCAGAATATTTTCTTATTCATCCTGCTATCCCCCAGCAGTGGACCTTACCCAAGGTTCTCCTGCAATGTTCAAAAAGGGAGATTGTAGATTGAAGAGTTCTTCTTTGACAATGTCTGGGAATGAAATTAGGGCAGGGTGTTGGTGCGCTCAAGGACTGAGGACTGCTTTGTGTGTGAGGCCCAGAGATGATAATACTTTGAAATACATATATAGGGCTGGGTTTGTGGCTCAGCGGTAGAGCGCTCGCCTAGCACATTCAAGGCCCTGAGTTCGATCCTCAACACCACATAAAATAAATAAAATGAAATATATGTACATTCTGCCACAGAGATTCATTTCAAAGAATTATCATACCCCAAATGCCAATTATTATATCTAGTAAAACAATAAAGGAGATTTTTAAAATGCCAATAGCATGTGCATTAAGAAATACCATAGGTTCACCATAGGTTTTTGTTTAGGGATGAATATATTAATGTACATGAATAAGAAAAATAAAAACAAAGGAAGAAGAAATTAATGAATATACGAAGGGGGAAAAGCAGCACGAATGCTGTATTTGGAGATATAAGTCTACCCCCTAACAGGAGGCACCAACAGGAAACTCATGCTTTAACAACTTAAAATTTTGCCCTGATCATATTTTCTGCTCTTTTCCCCTACAGCTGAGGGTACAAGGCACAACCTGAGTTGAGAGAACCAATTAAATATTTTTTAAAAACATGAAAGCAACAGGGATGGGAGGGGGCGGACAAAATCAGGCTATTTAGATGTGAAGGGGTGGAAGGCATTTCTATAGGCTTCTCACACCACATGGTCTGTGACATTTGCCTTATCTTTTTTCAAAGCAAGACCTCTTAGTTCTGACTTGAACCTCATATTCAACCATTTAACCTAAGGCCCATTACTTTCAGTTTATTGTTGCTGCAAATTAAAATCCACAGGGAGCAGACATGCACTGTGGTTTTATTTGCCAATGTAAGTACAGTGTGACTCACATCCTCCCTTCAGGGGAATCTTAGCTAGGTAAAACTTTTCCAGAACTCAACTTTTCCTGGAATAACTTTGTCATTAAGACATAGGCATTGAATCAAAAGCTAATTGAATCAAAACTGTGGATAATTTAATCTGAAATTTCAGACCCATTTACTTCATAAATAATTGACACCAACTGTCTTTCATGCAAGGATACCAACTGTTTCTAGGTCCCAATGCAATCATTTCTAATTATGATGGCATTATTTTAAATTTCCTCTATTTATATACCCAATGACATAAAGAAGATGTCAATGTAATACCAACCCATAACTTTTGGCTAATTGCCATGATCTGAACTGCATTTCAAAAAATAAAAGGCATCCTTTTTTTAAAAAAAGTTTTAAAAACTTTTATTAGTGCTTTATAATGAATATTTTTCTAGATTTCTAATTTTACTGGAAAAATACCAGAAATAGTCATCTCATAAGAATAACCTTGAGGGACTTCATTCATTTTTATTAACTATAGACCCAGCACATCCTGAACTCCAAGTGTTCTAGTTCTTCATCCTGTTTAAAAGAAGAAAGGGGAAAAAAAGCCTACTTCCTTTTCTACCATTCTTTTGGGATCTATCAAACTGGGAAATTGTTCCATACTGATATTAATGCAGCTAGTGGTTAGTAAGGCACTGAAATACCCTTTCAGAAATAATACTTTAATTCACTAAGTTGACTAGCAAATCCAGTGGTGGAAATGTTTCCAGAGACAGTAATTTAAGAGGGATAGATTTGGTTATAGATTGGATCTAACAAAAACATTGCCTAGAGTTCTTTAATTTATATGATTGCCATAGAATAAAATACTATATAAAGATCAGTTCCTCAGATCTTACTTTGTAGGAAACTGTTATCTTACCGGTAAGCAAAGCTAATCAGCACTAGCTGAATGGACCCAAGAATTACATAGAATTCAATAAAACGTATCTATTGAGTATATTGCATATATAGGCACCCTGATCCCCATTGTAGAGGATCAAAACAATAACCACAACAAAACAACTTAAAATCTAGTATAGGAAATAAGATAGATTCTTAAGTATCACCAATGATAAAGAGAAATATTGTCATAGAAGATTAGACCATGGAATTGTGGAACTACATATGAGAGAGAATGCAGTCAGTTGAGGGGATCAGGAAAAACTTCTAAATGAAGGTTTTTTGTGATAGAATTGAGGACTGAATAGGATTTTGTGGAGCATCTGAAATTGATCTGTTATTTCCATGATGGTCAACATAGATAAAAATTGTGGAAGACTGGAATGGATCAAAGAAATGACTGCATGATTTCAACGAAAAGCTATATGGTTTAGCTGATTCTATTTGGTCACTGGGGCTTTCATTGTTATTGAATATTAAATTGTCGGTAAGTGATAGCAATTCAGGTAACTCCTGTTCACAGGCACACAGGCATGCAAACTAATTTCATCACATGGAAGTATGACTGATTTACCTACCTTCATTCATATAATAAGCAAGTTTTGCATTTATTTATAAATTAATTTTTTTGCTGATTAGCTTAGTCTATTTTGTGTTGCTAAAACAGAATACCTGAGACTAGATAATTTATAAGCAATAAAGATGTATTCCTTACAGTTCTGGAGACTTAGAAGTCCAGAATTAAAGCATCTGCTTCTTGCTAAAGGAGCTTTTTGCTATGTCTCCCATGGTGGAAGTTGGAAGATTAAGATAATAAAAAAGAAGAAGAGAGAGAGATTTTGAATAATTCTCCTATGAATCAGTTCTAACATCTTACTACTGCCCTTATTAATTAATTAATGAACTACATAAAATTTTTGGCATATGTCCATGTTACATTTGGATGAGGGTCATGATTGTATCCTATTTAAAATATTATTCTTTAACATAAACATGTTTATCAATATATAATTCTCAAGTATTTATTAATATATCTTCTCATTTTTCTCTTTCTTTGAGCAATATAATACACCTCAAAGCTGTGTAGAACGTTCTATATGGGAATTTGAGGGTGGAAATGAAAGGTGAGATTAAGATCCTGTGGTTCCATAATCTTTCCTCCCTAATATTCAAACCAACAATGATTACAACTAAAGCTTTGAATATGGAGACTGTTTTTAGTCTTAGGTTTTTAAATGAAAATGAAGTCTTTATTTGGAAAAAAAAAGTATATATCATATATATAATAATAAATATTTCATATTTATATTTTATATAGTACAAGTATTTAATACTTATAAATATCTTTATATATCAAATATAAAGATAAACATATGTGTGTGTGTGTGTGTGTGTATATATATATATATATATATATACCAAAAAATACCAGAAAAAGTCATCTCATATGTGTATATATATATATATATATATATATATATATATATATACACACACACACACACACACACACACATAAACATGTATTTATCTACCTATTCATTTATAGTCATCCCATTAGGGAATGAGTCTTTTATATGTCATTTGGAAACTTCTTCTGCATTTCAGAACCTTGAGCATTGATTTTATAGTCTGCAGGAATATCTCTTGCACCATGGCTTGGCCTCATGTAATCCATCTGTTAGAGCTGATGCTCTGCTGTTCTGCCATTGATACCACATGAGATTGCAGAATCTTCTGGTCCAGTCTCTACTCAACACTTACATAGATCTTTCTTCAGAAGATTGTCTAGTAGCAGTCATACCCTCCCCACTACTCCCCAGACACTTCAAGTAGACTCCTGGTGCATGATCTGAGTGCCCATGTAGTCAGTAACACTCCAAATTCTCTCCGACTTAGGTCTCTCTTCGAAGAGGCGTGACATCCAAGCAGGTTCCTCTCTCTTTTTTGATGGAGCTCATAATACCCATGCTTCCTCTTACCCTAATACACAGGAATCAGTCTGCCCTTTAAAAAAAAATTAGAGAGTTATAATTCTACAGACCTGGATTCTGGAACATAAAGATATAAATATGTATTCATGTTTATCCCTATTAATCATGTTCTGTTTAGTATTCAAAGTATAAAAATTCCCATGAGGATAAGGAGGATGGTAATACAAGAAATCATTGGTACTGCAGAGTACCCAGACTTGGTCTCATAAGATGCATGTCCTTTTTCCTCTTAATTGCATCTACAAAGATCCATGAAATGTTAAATAAGAAATCTAATACTCTTTTGGATGTGACAGACATCCATCTTTTTATTATTTTTAAGTGAGGTGAAGGTACAAAGCCCAGTCCCCAATATCTGTACCCATTCACTCTGCACACTAGTGCCAAGAGCAGAGGCTACACATTTGTAGACAGATTTCAAGAGGAAGGTCCTCTAAGTAGGGCCACTCTCCTATCTCACCATTGGGTCTCATTATTCTTCTTTAAGACCAACACAAAATTGTGCCTTATAGCTTACTAGAAATTTCAAGAACTAAAGAAAACCAGAATAACACAGAGGATAACTCTTTTTTTTACTACATGCTCCAGAAAATTCTGAGTAAATGCCCACTCAACAAGGAGAAAAAGGGAGAGAACAACATAGATTATGAATTACCTTAATTAAATTTGCATAAATTATTTGATTACTTTTTTTTGTTTTTGATTTTTGCCATACTTCTAGTCTAGATATAGTTTATTCACCACGACCTTGCATCAGATCATGTTCTGGTTATGTAATTATAAAATAATTAAACTGACTGTATATAATTATATGAAAATTAAATGATTACATTTTAGAAATGGGCTGCTTAATCCTGTTCAGTTTCTAACCCATAATAAACTTGGCACTACTAGAGAAGGTTGGAAGAGAGACGTAAAGCGAGCATTGCTTGGCTTTCTTCCACAAACATTCCTGCTGTGGAAGATTGGCCCTTTCAAATAACACCAAGTACTGAACTGGTATTTAATTTAAAAATCTTTAATCAACAAGGATCCCAACAACCACTTGAACTTCACTGCATGCCAGATCTAACTAGCAATTATGAAATCACTGCTAATGCCATCAATAAAATAGGAGTCTTTGAATTGGGAGTCAGGGGAGGGTACTGAAACCAAAGAAAAGAAAATTCTGAAGTAGTTTAGCTGAAATTAAGATCAGAGGTGTTGAGTCCTTTTTAACCTAAACTTCTTTAGGCAGGAATGCCTCATTTGATTACTCTAATAATATGGTGAAAGTATATTCTTAAAATCCTACATCCTGAAAAACTGCATTCATTTTTAAATCTCAGTGATGAAAAAATTAAGACCAAAGAAGCTCTTTCATATCTGTTAAGGAGCCAAAATCAAATTTATCAGAGGAGAAATCTCTAATTGATGGGTTGTATTGAGAAATTAGGTATTTGACTCTGTGACCCAGCCAATGTATGATATCTCAGCAGACAACATATGAGTTCTGAAAGTTGTTTAATTTTATTCTTTTAAACAAAGCATTTTTGACTTGCCAGCATGTTTTATATTTTGATTTACTTTTATACCTATCAGTTATTTACAAGATCATGATAGAATGAAAGAATGCACAAGAGGAAAAAAGAAGTCTCTGGAAACTTGAGGCCTGTGAGGCAAACAGGGTAATAATTTACCTCTGTCACCAGCGGGGAAGCACGCCATGATTGACACATGCAAATTTGGTCAGCCTGTCAGTGCCTGTGTAAAAGAGTTCAAGCTAGGAAAGGTGAAAGTGCTTTGGAAACAGAGCAGCTGGTGAGAGAGGGGCAGGATAAAGACCTGTTCCTGAATGTATTTCACAGTTAAAGATTAGCCTTTGAAAGGGCAAGTGGATTTGTGGGAAACACAAATATTTAAGTTAGTAGTTTATGATTTGTCTGTGATTTGTTAACTCTTTATTTCTTTCCATATGTGTAGAGGAAGGGTTGCACTTTGATTTTCAACACTGCTTATAGTGGACCAACTTCTAAGACTCTGGTTATTGTTCTTGTAGATGTAAATCTCCTTAATAAGTATTAACTGATGACAGCTTTGTTTTTTCACATGCATATTTGTAAAATTAAAGAATGATACATTTAAGAGGGCAGCAGTGTTGTAGTTTAAGAGGTGCAATCATTTTGGGGTTTTCTGGATTGTTAACATTTTCCTAATCTCAGCAAAATCAGTGTTTTATTTTAGTGTGACAGACAGGAACAGGGTAGCAAAAAAAGTCCAAACTACAGAGCCTAAGGCGGTAATTCCTATGGATATTGAAGTTTTCATTGATTTTGGCTTTTCACAAAGCATAATAAACCCTTAAAACACTCAGTAGCTCCAACAGATCCCAGGATTGGATTGTCCCCATAGGAGGAAAAACAAATCTAGAATTAAATCTGAAGATTCCATACCAGACCCTTATGGCAGCCTGTTGGTTTTTGTGCTCTTTTAAGCAATCCCTAAATGACACAGAGTTTTTTAAACCATCTGTCACTAGATGGCACTATATAAACACCTTTATTTTCAGTCCTTTTATCTTCCCAAGGAGTTAGGAAGGAGGCAAAATATTAGGTAAGGAAAATCCATGTAGTCTTTTTAAAAACTGCAATAGTTTATTAATTTAGCTAAATCTTTAATCATAAACCTGAACTCCTTATAACTGATTTGTCAATACCTTATTCTTTTATCAACAAATACAGTTCCAAGAAAGGAGAATGACTCAAAGGTAGCTTGGCAAGTTTGTTATCTGCCAGATAGGAAATTGAATAATAAGAAGGCAAGAAAATTGATAATATGGTAGAAGTACAGGAAAAAGAAATACATTTACAAGAAAATGTATAATCTTGAATTTTCTTTGGTTTCTATTAAAATTGCCGGAGCCTTGGAAGATTGTCAGTTTAATGTTCTATCAGTAGTAACATAATTTATTCTTTTGTCATGTCATGAGGCTTGGAGATGAAAAGGCCCATGCTAGCAGAAGGCACAAGAAGAGATTATATATGCAAATAACTCTGTAGTTCTCATACCAGGAGAGAGTTCGTCTGGTAATATTTCTTTTAAGTCGCACAGAAATCTTTGGTGAGTCGCCAAAAAGCTAAATTGTCAGGTTAAAAAGAAACAGGGAGAAAGGAAAAGAATATTTGAAAGGAGCATGCAAAGCTATGATGAAAAGTCAGAAGATAGATGATAACTGCAGCATCTGTGATTTTTTTTTTTAAGAGCTAAGAATGGAGGGGATGAGGGGGTGGGTAAAGAATGCAAAGCAGTTTGGAGAAGCAAGGTTAAGTGTACTCAAGCCTAAGGAATTGAAGACATCTGGTTATATCCAGACAAAATGTTGCCTGTGTGACTGGTGGCAGAGAGGGTAACCCAGGTCACCTGCCTTCCTGAGGTAGGTCACTGCCTCTTACTCCCCTTCCCGGGAGCAGTGGGCTATGTTCCACAGAGCTGAGGTGCCATATGCTGCTTCCTCCCCCCCAGGAAATGAGCAGAGACGAAGGAGAATTTTAAAGACATCAAAGAGCTTGGGCGGACTACCACCACACTCTGTAGCTGGCCGTCCTACTGGTCTAGTAAGGTCAGGGAGGAATGGAAAAGGAAGGAGCTAGGATACTTAGGTGTGGGGTGGGAGCTGGGGTGAAAGAGGGCTGATTTAAAGGAGCTTTCTTCTTCCAGCACAGTCATTTTGTAAACCTTTTCCCCCTTTCTTTGTATTTTAGCTTACAAACATTGGCTCCTCTCTGAAAAGGTCACCCTGCTATTCAGACAGAATTTGTGACTCTCAGCAGCTGGGAGTACCTTGGAACCAAAGAGAACCTATTAAGAGAGAATTAAAAAAAAAAAAAAAAAAAAGCTAAGCTGAAAGAAGAAAGAAAGATTAACCTCCAAATTTCTTTTTAATGACAAGAACACACAACATTTCTCTTTTGATTCATAACCTTAATAAATTCTGTTTATCAATTGCAATAATTCCAAGGTATTCTAAAGATAGCTTTATATTAGAAAATGGTTTCAGATTAGTTTGAATTACTATAGGAAAGCAATGTCCTATTCTACCACTAAAAGTTATAGGAAAATCTCTAGTGGAACAATTCTTTACTCTCAATAACGAAGAAAGAACCTAATAAGGATTGCTGAATTTGGGAGATTAGTGAATTGTGTTTATTCCCACAATAAAATGTTAGGCTACTACTTCAGGAAAGCCTTGGTTCATTTATTTTGACACAAGTATTTGAAATAATTTAGTTTCCTTGGTAAATGGTCTGTAGACTCTTCAAAGCATTGTTAGCTAAAATATTATTAATGTGAATTCATTCAACACGTCTCATAATTTTGCTGAGAAATGAGACGTGGATGCTGCATTTTATTGGTAGCAAGAGCTAGAGGAAGGGAGCTGAGAGAGAACACGGATAAACAGTGTGGCTAAATTTATGAGGGCTCAGAGTGAGAGACTAGGAGGTACTAGCAAGGATCTTGCTATCAATTGTCATTCAGTTTCAGCTTGAAAAAGAAATGGTGAATAGATATGTCAAGGATAGTTATCAAAGTGTCCACTAATACCTTCTTCACACTATGAACTTAGGGGTAACAAAATATTGACACATTGACTTTAATTATAAAAAAAAAAATAGCCACTGTCCAAATAATTCCAAATGAGCACCTTTTTTGCAGAATCTCTGCAAACTATCTTGAGAGAGAAAATGTCAACATGGGAAGAGACTAGAATGGGTCACCCTATCCCACAACTTTGCCTGTTCCACCCTATCTGGAGGTACCAGGTGTACTCTTCACTCTCTTCTTGCTTTTCCTCCTGAGCACCCTCTCTCCCATCCCTCAGGGATTCTCCTTTGACATTCCAGGAAGCCAACACTGGGCCCTGAAGACAATCCTCCCTGCCAGGCCAACACAATGACATATTCTTCTGAATCCCATTGCCCTTTAACTGGATTGCTTTCAGGTTGTTCTATAACTTATTTCATAATGATTTGTACATATAGCTTTATCCTCTATTGAAATAGAAGTTCTTTGTAGGCAGTGACTTTGTCAGATATATTTACATCACTTAATCTCCAAACAGCTCTAGAAATAATGTTCCACATGAACTGGGGGCATATTGCAAGGGCTTGTCTAATCATTCAGTGTAATCTAGTTCCCACATGCTAAATCCATTGACTTAACAAATGCTCCCAATGTCTTCATCCATCCAGTATTTCATTAAGTTTATGCTGGACATCAATTCTAACATGATTATACTTTCCACCAGCTAGGCCAGGCTGTATTAGGGGAGCCTGCTATGTCCCATAGCAAGGGTAACCAATTGTTCCAGTTTGTGCAGAATTGAGGTGTTTCCAGGAAAAAAGATCTTCAGTGCTAAATGGAGATAGCACCAGATAAACTGGGATGGTGGATCACCCTAACTTCTCTCTCAGGTACCCTGACTGTATTTCTGTTAGAGCTTTCATAAACAGTGTAATCTTTGGGTTTTTTGTTTGTTTGTTTGTTTGTTGTCTAATCTAGCTCTAGACTGTGTTGTCTCTCTGTATTCCCCAGCATCTAACACAGTGCCTGGTACTTAAATGGTTCCATATTAATGTTTGCTGAATACATAAACGATGGAGAAAGCCATGCATGAAGAAGTAGGGAATAACAGCAATTTTCCTTCATTTCTGCACAAGGAGAAACTTATCCTTTCTGTGCCTCAATCTTATTATAGAGGGTTTTCATAAAAATAGGGTCATCTGAAGGAACAGGGTTTCAACTGAAGCCCAGAGATTCGTGGAGAACTTTGGTACCCTCTCTATCACCAATCCCCCTTCTGTTTTGAGTCCTGGTTAAAAGAGAGACCGGGGGTTGGGGAGAGGCTAGTTTCATTCCTTCTTCCCCAAGAGTTCACCCTCATTCTTTTCAGAGGTGGGGGAAGAGCACCCACACTGTGGGACAGCACGGCCTGCTTTCACTTGAGGTGTCAGTGGCCCTGCCTTTGTATAGCCTCCATGCTCATCAAAAGTGCCCTGAATCAAAAATCATAAATAAATACATAAAAAATTGTAATAAAATACACATAGCATCTTAACTATTTTTAAGTATACAGTTCAATGGCAGAATGACAGGCACTTTAACTTGCCAATTAAAATAACTTCTAGGTTAAACAATTGCATTCAGTTAAATTATCTTATCAGTTTAAGGGTCCCTATTGGGGATGTTTCTTCCTTCTTTGCTTTTCTACTCAGAGTTTGTAAGGGAAAGTATTCTTGATAATGCAGGGACTTGGCTTTCCTAAATCATTTTCTATTGATCTTTGCTGAGGGCCATTGCCAAGTAGGAATGACGCATCGAAATTTCCTTGCCAGTGTACCCCATGTTGCTTAGAGGAAGGACTTGTGGAAATGGACTTGCCTTGGACATTCGCTGTGACATTGCATGTATGTTTGAGAAAGGTGACCCTGCTCAAGGACCAGGGTGGATCCAGGTTTAGGGTGTATCCTGCAGGTTTTAGGAAGTATCCTGCTCCTTGGGTTTAGGGCATTCCCAGTTTAGGACAATCTGGGTTAAGGGCAGTTCCAGGTTTAAGGTTATTCCTGCTGGGAATAGGGCGTATCCTGCTGCCTGAGTTCCCGTTGAGTTCTCGTGGAATTCAGAAAGTTTTTGGGATAAAAAGCCTGGTGGAGTACGTGAATTTGGGCCCAGAACTTGGATTTCCCCAGAACGTGTGTAGAGGCCGGTGTGAGTTCAGGAATAAAGAATTGCTGTTTGAATCTACAAAGCTGTGAGTGGCTCGTGATTCTGTGCCCAGCCAGACTGCGGCAGATCTTTGCCATCTGGTAGATAATCTGAAGTGGTCTCTGGACTGGTGTCCCCTGAAGAGTACTGAAGAGTCCCTTGTGCCTCTCTGGATGCTTCTACCAGCATCCTCCCTCAAAGCTCCACCCCAAGAGTTTGATTATCCAACTTCTTTCTTCCTCTGGAAAGAGACTATTTTTCTTCTTCTTTCTCTTTGCAGAGGACATCCTCTACACCATAGTCTTCTTTCCGCTGCTCACACTAAGCACAATGATTCAACATTAATACTGAATGAGTTATCTTTTCCATGTTTTGAAAGAAATTCTGATCTGAGTCTGCCAGGTGTAAACGTGATAAAGAGACTTCTAGTAACTTAGAAACAAGAACTACTGAGAGCCAGCCAAACATTGTCCTTATTACATGTCCAAATAAAACTAAATTTGAATCTTGAATCAATGACTGCAGGACATCTGTACTAGATCTTATCTAAATGCAATCTTAATAGAAAAAAAGTAGAAATCTAATTGTTTCAGAAAACAAATTGAAAGAAAATAATTCACTTATCTAAATATTTAATGAGTTTCTTTCTATGTACTTGCCCACCATGTCTCTTGCTGACTATATGTCTAAGAATTGGATATAGAAAATAAGGGGAAAACCAGAATTGAGTAATGAGTCAACACACACACACACACATGCACACACACAAGGTTTTAATCAGAGAAACAATGGAAGCCTATAATTAAGGTTTTGATTCAGTACCATAGATTACCTGTTTATTTCTGTAAGCACAACTTTTGAAAGATAAAAGAAACATCTTGTTAGTCTCTAGAGTAATTCCAAATATTCGATTATATTTAGAGTTTTTCGCCTTAAAATTATCCGTGGAAGGTTTTTCTGACAATGAAATCATTGTTCCAAGATTTTAAAATTTATTGGCCCTTATATTTGGTAACTACTTAATGATCTATACTGCACTAAGTGTATTAAGAATGAAAGCTTTCTTTTAGTTAGTATTCACTTTTGACATTTTGTGTTTCCTGAGATAAAATAATATGAAATAAAGTTAGCTATCATTTAATTAAAATTGCAATATGACTGAATTTTTATATCAAGATTAGTTGGATGTTGATAAATCAACCATATCTGTTAAATTTTCATTAATATCAAGGCAAGAAAATTTTTCACAAGCAACATTTGTACTTCTGGTTTTCTAGATGTCCTTTATTGTGGAAATAAAGGTGATCCAAACTTGTTGGAAAACATGAATTCCCACAGAAAGAATTAATCTGAAAAGGACTGAAAACAGAAAAATATCACTACCCCAGCAACACCAAACTACATGGGATGGGACAACCTAACTAGCCTTTGCTTAAGTTTGTGTAATTTTTCTGGTTACTTTAATTTATTCTGCTGCTCATATGGTTAATTCACTTATTTTAAAATCTATTTTATTTTTATTTATTTACTTTATTCTATCTTTATTCAACTAGCAATATCAGGTAAGAAATTGGACAGAGGAGTCCTTGCCCTGACTTGAGAGAGACATGCATTAATGGGCCTTTACTCTTTGTTGCTTCCCTGGTTTCCTCCCTGCTGTGCATAGGCAGGGCGGCCTCAAAGCCATTCTACTACTTGAATGAGTTCTTCGAACACTGCTAGGAGTACTGGCACATCATGTTACCCAGAGAATTTTTCAAACAAGTACCCGAAACTCATCTAATGTCTGAAGAGGAGCTGAGGAATCTTGGTGTTCAACAGAGTTAGTGTCTAGGCTGGGTTCATTACACAATTCATGAGCCAAAACTTCATATTCTTCTCTTTAGACAACCTCTCTCAAAAGAGCAATAAAAATGAAGTATATCTGGAATCATCCATTAAATCTTTTGCAAATTTAATGTATGTGTGTACATAAGGTAGTATTCAGTGGATACTTAAAAAATATACTAATCATTCATCCAAACACCTGTGTTTAAGCTATATTCTACACAGCAACAGAGCTCAAGTTAAATGCAACTGCAACTGGGTTATAGTAAGGTGTTTAAGATAAAATTTATTCTAGCCAATTTTTCTTTAATATAAGTGCCTATTTGGCATTACATGTTACATATGTTAATAAAGTTTGTATGCTGCATTAAAGGAAGAGAGAAATGAATGAATGAATAAATAAACAAATTGGGCAAAGAAGTTTTCTCAGA
This sequence comes from Urocitellus parryii, assembly GCF_045843805.1. Classification (NCBI taxonomy): domain Eukaryota; kingdom Metazoa; phylum Chordata; class Mammalia; order Rodentia; family Sciuridae; genus Urocitellus; species Urocitellus parryii. Next base: position 76,177,332 of record NC_135538.1, on the reverse strand, counting down.
ACCAGGGAGGTTTTTTTATGGTAGCTGCCTGACAATTTCAAATAAACCTTTACCTAAGAACTTTACTTTTCTTATACCCATTCACATTCTCCTCCTGACCTCAGTCACCACAGAAAAGGGGGGCAAAGGCATCTTTTTCAAATCTCTTTTAGGCTCATGGATCAATACACACTGAACACCAACTTTGAGAACTACAGAAACCTTTACCTTCTTTTATAGCTTTCCAAATATTGATTTTTTTTTCTTCATTTCCTATGTTCAGGGAAAGTGTGAGATGAGTAGAAGGCAGCAAATAAGTGGTCTTCTGGTGTTAAGATAAAATGAAAAATAAACTTCCAGTGTTGGAATATGAATAGAAAGCACACAGTATACATGAACAGTATTGACCTAGCGGCTCTGATCTGAAGATCCTTTGGAACCAATAATTGTATTGGATGCCACTGAGTAAAACTGTGAGAGAATATTTTGGCAATGATAACATCTAAAAATTATTGAGTATTTTCTATATATCAGGCACTTTCCAACAAGTTTCATTTAATCTTCACAATCCCATTTTGAGGGTGGTACTATCACTACTCCCATTTTACAAGTAAGAAAATTTAAACACACATCTGTGCTTAATTGCTAAAAATCACACAGCTAGTAAAAGGAAAAGTACTTACACTCCATGAAATAATAATCAGTTCTTTAATCCATATATGTAGGTGTAGCATACATATACACCTATGCTTCTATGCACATATATCTGGAAGGATGCCTGTGAATAATAAAACTAAATCTGATCAAGGAAATATTTTGTTAGGAAAATGGACAGAAAGGAGGGAATTTTGCCCTCTATAAATCTCTGAGTGGTTTTTCAGTTAACACAGTGAAGCAAAATGGTATTGTATGCCCAAAAGGAAACACATAAATATTTGGGGATTCAAGGAAGACCACAAAGATCAGAATCTTTGCAGGAGAGCTAAAAATGGAGTTTGCATGTTGGTCAATTTATTTGTGCTTCGTCAATATTCAACTCTGACTGAATTGTTCTATGATCTTTCTTCATTGACATCAGGTTATTATTGGAGCTGAAATTGTCCTTTCCATTTGCACATGTCTTAATACAGCTTCCCAAAATGAGACTGTGTGGAAGGGACAAATTGTAAGGGAGCGTTGGAAGAATGAGAAATGTAGTATGGCCATTGGAAGATCCAGTTGGAGTAACAAAGACATTACTCTGCCCAAGATAAGAATAGTATCATAGAGAGAAACAAGATTGTGATCTCCAGTAAAGTGCCTAAGTTCCTTTCCCTTTAGTAACAGCAGAGAGAGTTCTTGTGACTCTCTGGATTCCACAGGTAACTATTTCTCTTGTTCAATAACTTCTGGGAAGGTGAATAAGTGAATAGATAACAACCAGAGAAATGGAGCAAAGGCTTTTAGAGGTGAGAAAAGATGATTAGGCCAAGAGCAAAGAGAACATTTCTGGTCACTTTCAAGATCCTTATATGTAGGAGAGTTCCAGAAAGTCCTAAAAAATTGAACGTAAAATAATGGCAAACTGAGACCTGCCACAATAATCAGGAAGACAATGTGTCAGAGACTGTGATTGAAGGAAAGGGCTCTATAGATAGGTTGCCCAAAGATCTCTAGGATCTCTATGGAGAAAAATTCTGCATTTGGTAGATTATGCTATATAGAGTTTTCTGTTAATTAAACTTTTTAATATAATTCGGTGGCATGATTTCTTGTACTGAATTCAAATATTTCATTGTTCTGGGGAAAAGAAAGAACAGGAAGGGAATGAAGACACTGGGTATTATTATACAAAACTAGTTATTCACAAAGAATTTATAAAAGATTGATTACAAGGATGACTAACCCTACAATGTTAGTGATTTTTCCTATTCTTTACTAAATTGTGTTTCTAGCTATAGAATCAATGTGGTATTTTAGCCCAGGTTCTGATAGTCTTAAAACTTCTTGATAAATGAAGAATAATCATTAGTTTCTTTACTGGTATTTTTAACCTAATAAAAAGTCATATCATTCAATGACTAACAGATATTTTTCCAGTAAACAATTTTTTTCTTTTATTCCTTTGAAAGAATAACAGAGTTGTATAACATTACAGATAATAATAAATAATGTACATGCATATATATATATATATATATATATATATATAAAGACTACTTTGCAGTTATGAACATGAATTGTTCTCCATAAGGTAACATTATGTCTGTTGATCAGAGCTGGGAATGATTGCACATAAAAATATTGTTAGAACTTAGATCTTTCAAAAAATATACTATATGGGTGGATAGGGATAATATAGCTCAGTGGTATAGCATTTGCCTAGCATGTGCAAAGGCCTGGATTCAATCCCTAATACTGGGAGTAGGGGAAAACTCCCATGGAACACTGGTGTCCCATAAAGAATTCTTACAGAAAAATACGAGAGTAATGTTGTTCCCCAGATATTCAGGGTAATATAATTCATGGATGGATATTATTTTCTTGGTTTTAAAGATTTTCCTCATGTGTTTTCTCTTAATAATAAAAGAATATTTGAAAACTTTGCATTCATCATCTCATTTAATCTTCACAAGGATCACATTTTTTTAGAGAGAAAAATTCAAATCAGTAATTTCCCCTGGCTCCTCAAATACTAGGAGAGCTTTTACTGTGAATTTTAAACATTTCCTTTCTCTTGAAACTGAGCTGACCTTAGTGATTAACTTGTAACTAATAGAAAAGGTCATACAGTTTCCACATCGCTCTTTTATGATGCCTTTTTAAGTAAAAACCAATGGCTATGTAAGAAATCTCATCATCCCGAGGCCTTTGTGCTACAGAGGCCACATGTAGGAACTCTGGACAATAGCCCCGCATCAATTGTCAATCATGCAAGTGAACCAATTAAATGTCCAGACAACAGAGCCTTCAGATGCTTACAATCTCATGTGTGACTATAACCACATGAGAGACTTTAAGTGAGTACTATCTTGTTGTTCTATACTTAAGTGTTGGATGCTTCAATACACAGTAATAACAACCAGAGCAGCTAGCAGTAGAACCTGAATCTTTTTAGTCTCTAAAGCTCACCTCAAGTTATACATTTTACTGCTTCCTTACACCTTTGATGCTGTTACTACTTTTCTATACTAAAATCTAGTACGAGGCACAATTAAGTGTACAATTATACAGTTAGCTATATAAGTTTGGTATGTCCATAGTTCTTTGAGTTCTGTAAAAATTTGCCTAAATTCTCTTTTATTAACAATCCAGACAATCACTATTTTAAAAATAATAGTCAAGTTCTCATTTACCCAGCCAACATTTATTGAGTACCTACTATATGTTAGGCAGAATAAAAACTCCCAAGAACACAAAAATGACTAAACATAAGCTTAATCACTTTGTTCATGAGGGAGAGATGGAAGAAAATGGGGGAAAATGCACATATAAAAATATATGTGTATATAAACAGATAACAAAGCAAAAAGAGTTCTCTAACAGAAGAAAACACAAAAGAGATGCTGGCTGAACAGAGTTTAAAAGTTTGGTTTCCCAGGTAGATGGAGAGAGGAGAGGACAGAATGGAGAAGGGAAAAGATGCCTTAGTCTAGTTCTTTGTACAAGACCCCTGAGAATGACAATTCAGAAGAAGGAAAGTGGAGAGAAGAATCCAGAGGGTAAAAACTAAGATCATCCCCCCAGTAGGCACCCATATATTAATCTGTCAGGAGACTTGCTAAATTGAAGATTGTCTGTTTTCGGTCTATCAGAGTTTGTCTTCACATAAAGATATTTTCTCTCTTTTTCCCCTATAAGATAATGATGATCATTCTTATTCTTAAAATAACTTTTGATTTTAGAACCATTAGTGAGATGTCTATATAGATCCATGATTTCCTTGTTTAAAAAATAAAAAAAGCGTTAGGGAAGGAAGTTACCATTATTACAATAGTATTGGTTTACAGAACAGGGAAAACATCTCTTTCTTTGTTCAAGTGGCACAGTCTTCTCAAGAGAGCTATTTTCAACATATTGTATTTCTTGCTCAATGAGGTAGCAAGCAACATTTTTTCATATGCTTGTCTCTTGCTCATATGCTTCGTTTAGCCACCCACAGTTGGAGACTGCCCTGTTTGTTCATTTGGTTGTGAATTTATTTTCTTTTACTTTTTTTTTTCTTCACATCTGTTCAGTCTCCTTTGGTTTGGAAATAATTAGAGCTGTCAATCACATGGCCTCATCAGTCCTGCTAGAGGTGAGCCTGTGACTCATGGTAATCCAACAAGAGTATTGCACTTACCCTCAAATGGTATTAAGTCCAAGGAAGGGCATGTTATCCAAATGGAGCCAGAGTGTTATTCAAGGATTGATATGAATGATGGGGAATAAAGGGTTATTTATTCATTGGAGACCCTGAACTACCAGGACTATGTGCTATCAGAAATCATCTTCTTCATCATCAGACAGCCAGCCTACAAAATAAAACAAACATCAAAAGAAAACAGCAGAATTAACAGATGAAGTTAATAGGGAATGAGTCCTGGAATCTTCATTTAAGGGCATTGTTCTATTCTGGAATCCGGCAACCTTTGGACTTTTAAATTAAATAAACCAATAATTTTCCCCCTTTTTTCTCTTTGACTTAAGCTAGTTTGAACTGAGTTTCTGTCACTTCCAACCAAGATTCCTGTTTAATTAGTTCATTCTTGTATTTGAATTAATAATTCTGGAAACATCTTTCATGATTCTTATGATCTAGTATCTTACTACCCTCCTTACAAACCCCTTGACATTCATTCAGCATGTGTGATGTTAGGAACAAATGCTTTGAAGACAGACAGGATTGGGTTCTAATATTAGCTCTGCCAGTTGCAAGTTGTGTGATTTTTTAACTAATCCATGAATTCTTCATGTTTTCTCTATAAAATGGGGGACATTATAGTATGCATTTTCCAGATTTATTTTGAGGTGATTCATGTAAAGCAATCAGCTCAATACTTAATGAAGCTTAGAGTCTAGTAATTACGGTAGGATAGATAGATATGATAAAAGAAAAATTCTGAGATACTGCTCTGGTTTGGATCTGGTATGTCACCCTAAGGCTCATGAAAGGCTTTGTCTTCAATGTAACAATGTTGAGAGTGAAACTCTTGAGAGTGATTGGATCATGCATACATACATACTTACATATGTATATGTTCATACACACATGGATGAGTGGATAGATAGACCTAAAATAAAACATTAAATAAACAATAGTTAGTATTATATTGTTGCTTTTATTATCTAGATTTCATTGTCTGAAGGGTGATTCATCTTTTATTCCCACTTTTTTATTTTCCTGTGCTCAAATTATACCTTCCAATTCTCCTAAGTGTCATACAGCTACCTATTCCAAAAATTCAAGTCTAACTCAAGAACACAATGTAAGTTCATTTCCATCTTGGTCCATTTCTCTAAATATTTTATTTTCTTCTTTGGGGATACAATTCTACTGCATAAAATATATGAATCTTTTTCATTATAATCAAATGTGGAAGGTCAATAATCCAAAAGAAGTTTACTCATCTTTCAACAAGTATTTAGTACGTACTTTCTAAGTATCAGAAACTCTGCTAGGCATTGGTGTTTGATATGGTTTGGATATGGGGTATCTCCTCAAAAGCTCATGTGTTAGACAACGCAGATACGTTCACAGGTAAAATAATTAGATTATGAGAGCTATGACCTCATCAGTGGGTTAATCCTTTGGATGCATTAGGAATTTGAATGGATTACTGGGTGGTAACTGTGCAGATGGGTATGTTTGGAGAAAGTAGGTCACTAGAGGTAAGCACTTGGAGGTTATATTTTATTCTTGGATTCTCTTTTGTCTCCTCCCTTCCCTTTCATCCCCTCCCTTCCTCTCCTCTCCTCTCTTCTCTTCTCCTCTTTTCTCTCTCTCTCTCTCTCTCTGTCCCTTCTCTTTGTTACCTGAATGCCATGAGATGAGCAGCTTTCTTCCACCATGCCCTTTCACCATGATGGTCTGCCTCATCGTAAGCCCAGAGCGATTAAACTAATTGATCATGGACTGAAACTCAAACTATGAACCAAAATAAACTTTTCCTACTCTAAAATGTTCTTGTCAAATATTTTGTTCACATCAATGAAAAGCAGCCTAATAGTGCTATAGCAGTGAACAGTGTGGACAGAACTCCATGCCTTCCTGAAGCTTATATTCTCATGATGTGGATCAGTTTGTTGACAAAGTAAACATAAGCACTATGATGAAACATTGAGAAAAGAATGTACAGACAGGGAAGGCCTCTGGGGAAAGTTATTTATTGGTTTAGTAAGCGACAGAGAAGAGACATGAAATCTTGTGTTCACCTTTTCCTCTTTACTTCTGGTCTCCTCTTCACTAGGACAATGGTTGACTGGGAGGTCGGGCACGGCAGGAACATCTTACCATGATTGTAGAAAAACCGATCCAAAACCAGAAGCATTGCTGTTGCTCATCCTTTTAGGTTGCAGTTCCTTCCTAGGTAGTACTGTCCTGTGCCTTGGTGCACCTGCATGTCCATAATTCTTTAAAGATGCTTCTGAGCCAGACCAGCTTCTACACCTGAGCAACTCATCCTTGAAGAGGTGTGGAGATTTAAACTTATCCAAACACTTCAGGCAATTCAATGTCATTCATATGGTTGTTTGATTCCCTAAGGTTTAATCACAAGTTTGTCAGTGGTTAAAACACTGAATAGTGAGATTGAGATTTTTTTTCCCTTCTATTGCTATATTATCTGTGTGTTTGTGCTAAAAAGGCAACAATGTCAGAGAAGCTACAGAGACAATGATTATTGGAGTATAATTAAAATCATGGTATAGAGTCATGTTGTAAAGAGTGTTTTCCCCCGAATTCTCACAAAAGATCTAATGTAAATGCTTCAGAATAACAGATAATCCCGAAACAGAATAAATAAAATTTAAGCAAAATCCCAAGTGTGAAAAGAATATATTTTAATTCACCAAAGGGTTTATTTTGCTCTAAAAAAAATCTTCAAAAATCCCAAATGGTTATAATTACTCCAGTTTTCTCTCTGCCTCTACAGGAAGGCTGTTTCCTCATTCATAAAACATAACACAACCTGATTGTCTGTTCTGAACATCACAGAAAACAAAAGTTCAAGATTCAATGTATCAGTGGTTGCCACAACTGCAGGGCATTTTTGTGCAAATAGCTCTCATAGCTGGAGTTGATCTTAATCTGCCCACACAAGAAAACCGGTATATAACAAAAGAAAAGCATTTTCCAGGAGTTCCCTGTCCACTCAGATTGGTCTCGTCTCTTTCTGTTTCTTTCTAATCCAACACTAGGATTAGAGGAATTATCTAATTCTAAGGAGAAATTATCACTATTTCAGTATCATCATCTTCTCCCTTCTTCTAAGGCTTATTTTCAGATTTGCAGTGTTTTCAAACTTTAGAGGAAATGGGGATAAACAAGGAACTCAGACATATCTAACCTTTTTTTTTTAAAAAAATGACAAATAGTAATTATGTACATTTGGGGGAGACAATGTGATATTTGGATACATAAATACATTGAGTAATGATTAATTCAGTTTAACATATAATTCACCTCAAATAATTATTTCTTTGTGGTAATAATATTTAAAATTTGTTACTGTGGCTATTGTGAAATACACAATACACATTTATTAACTATGGTCACTCTACTGCGCAATAGAACACCAGAATATTCCCCCAACTGAAATGTGGTACCCTTTGACTAACATCTTCCCTTCCCCTGTCCAACCTTCCCCCCCCCCCCAGCCTCTGGTAAACAGCCTTTAATTTTTTACTACTAGGAGTCCAAATTTTTTGATTCCACATACAAATGAGATCATGCAGTATTCATCTCTCTATGCATGGCTTATTTCATTTGATGTAATATTCCCTAGGTTCTTCCATGTCGTTGCTTTTGAAGACTGAGTAGAAATCCAGTGTGTGTGTGTGTGTGTGTGTGTGTGTGTGTGTGTGTGTGTGAGAGAGAGAGAGAGAGAGAGAGAGAGAGAGAGAGAGAATTTTTTTATCTATTAATCTATTGTTGAACACTTATCTTCCATACCTTGGCTATTGTGAGTAATGCTGTAATAAACATGAGAATGCAGATGTGACTTTAACATATTGATTTCAATTCCTTTGAGTATGTATCCAGAAGTGGAATTGTTGGATTATATGGTAATTGCATTTTTAGTTTTTTGAGGAACATCCATAATATTTTCCAGAATAACTGTACTAATTTGCAATACCACGAGCAATGTACAAGTGTTCTCTTTTTTTCCATCCTGGCTAACACTCATTTTTTTATAATAGCCAATCAAAAGAATACCTTTTGATATCTGGAATTTCTCTGATGATTAGAGATGTTAAACATTTTTTCATGTATCTGTTGGCCATTTGCTTGTATTCTTTTGAGAAAAGTCATTGGACATACATATTCTTGAATCCTTCCTCCCATTCTAAACATTTTGATTTAGTGGGCATGGGGAGAGCCCTAGAATATGCACTATAAATACGCATTCCAGGTGATTCTTTTGTAAGGAAGTGGAGGGCCACAATTTGAAAAGCGGTGTCAGTGGTGACAAAACAATTTCTCAAAAGAAGATTTACATAAAATATTAGATTTCATATATTCAGTGTTGAATAAAGATTAAGCTAGAGAACTGTAGAAATGTAGCATTTGGAATGTTCAGGCTGGGAAGGAAGATCATTCTTGTTTAATGCCTTCATTTTACAGGTGAGGAAATATATGCTCTGAGAAGTGCCCAAGGCTTATATAACAAATTTTTGGCAGAAAGAGGGATGGAAATAAGGAGGTCTTAACTCCCTGTTCAGCCACTATTGTTTTATATTTTAAAATGAAATGAAATTGAAGGATTAATTAGAAAAGTTCTCATAGATTTTAACCTTTTGTAGATTTCTAGGACTTCTAATTGTCTCTCAAGGTATAGCTGAAGTCTATTTAAACATTTTGGAAGGTGACAAAGGAGTTGATTTTCACAGAAGTAGGAAAATAGCATGAGAAAAACAGACCTGATAGAGGGCAAATTTTTCTCTGCAGAGAGTCTAAACAATGATTTTATGTTTTAAATACCTGTAACTACACCTCTTAGTGTAACCAATGCCAGTTTCCTTTTGACTTTTCTGTGTAAATTCTGTTTCTTTTTCCTGCACAGCAAAGATGAATTATGACTTGTTGATGCATACATGATGAATAAGGTGCATGTATCATGAGTACTAACACCCAGATATAATTTCAAAGAACCCAGTATTAAGTACCTACAATGCCAACATGGAAAAACAATCCTTTGACAAACTCTTCTCTATTTTTTGACAAACTCTTCTGCATTTTTATAGGATAAAAAAAGTATTTCAAAGTTGTGCTGCTGGCAGTTTTGCAAGAAATTTATAGATTTTAAACATGGCCATTTATTTGCATGTAGAAAAATACAAACAGGAGTGACATATAGAATTATCACACAAATTGTACTGGCCTGGTTGCTTAGAATATCCACTATCCCAGATGTTCTCTTTTTTCAAATGGGAACATCAAAAAATAAATTGCACATTTAGAACTTGAAATCTGACATTCTTAAAAAAAGAAAAATGTTTTCACTACTCCCAAAAGAATTGAACATATTAGAGTAGAAAGAGCACTGGAGTTGAAACCAGGTAACCAAAGGTCTGGGTTGGAGGCTCTGAAAAAGTTTTAACTTCTACTTGCTTAAGTGTAAATTAGAATTATATCCCAACATACCTGACACATTGTTAAAAGTCTTCTATGACCTGATAATTAAAAAATGATTAAATTAATTACATATTATCTGATAATGGTTGTGTTTATTTATAGTGAAAATAGTATTAAAACTATTGGGTCACAATATTTACATTTAAATATTACCTTTAAATATTTACTTTTCTGGTGAAAGAGCAACATAGCCTTTGGTAAGCATTACATTTCAGAAAGCATTTCAGTCTTGTTCTTTAGTTTGTGTACCCCAGGGTCTCAAAATTAGCTTGTAGGCACTGACTTGCTCCAACCCCCAAATCTCCATTCTAGGCAGGAATTAAGCCAAGTGTAAGGAGGAGAGAGACATGCTGCAGAGAAGGGGAACATGCCTAGAGATAAATGATGATTGTATTCTCCCTGCTAGTTCAATTCCCTATAAACAAGCCCAAACTTAAGATTGCCTCTAAGAGGACCACCTACTGCAAGTGATTTGCCTGTTTAACTTGTCAAATTTAATTCACTGAATGAGACAAATGAACAGCAGTGGTTTGAGTGCCACTTAGTCATAATCACAGAGTTTGGGGCTGGAAGAGATCCATTTTTAGGAAGTTTCCAATGTGATTCTGTTATCCAATCAGGTTTAGGAGCCAAAGCTATAGATCTTCTAATGCAGTAGTTCTCATTCTCTGGTACACATTAGAATCAAGGGGTATATATTTATTTATTTTTTACATTACTCAGGCTGTAATCCTAGATATTTTATTGAATTGGGCCTCAATTTTTTTTAATTCTAATGTGCAGCTTCAGAAAAGGACTGAACTTATTTAATTCCTTGTTCTGGGAAGATAGGGAGCTTTTCTTGAAAGCAATAAATAATTAAATTTCCATAACCATGTACAAATATGAATGCTCAATTCAACCCAGAAAATCTTTATTGAGCACCTACCTATGGTGCAAATCCCTATTCAAGCGGCCTTATCTACTCAATAGAAAGCATGAAAGCAATTCAAAATTACACAAGGCAGACTAAGGTAAATGTCACACAGCAGGTAAAGCAAAGCGTTTTGGTATTTCAGAGGTCTGAGAGAGAACTTGAAGACTTGATCAAAAATATGACAGATGATCCCTTATAATCAAAGGATGTTGACTTCTGAAAGCTAGTGAGTTCTGAACCTGTAGAATTGAAGATAGTACCATACGATTTTGCAATTCCAGTTTTTGCTTCAAAACTTACCCTGTGTACCAAAGAATCATAAAGACCACTCATCATGGGCAGTAGAACTTAAAAGTGTCTGGAAAGTAATACTACAATAAATAATAGTAACTCTTGATTTCTTTTCAATTCAGCATTTAAGATTCACAATTATACTATTTCTAGTCATGAAAAATTGCTTTAGAATGACTTTTAATGGTAGCTATGGAATATATGGTCTTTCCTAGATATCTTTTCAAATACTTTTTTTTCCCCTAACTTTCACAATATATTCCCTGTCACTGTTTCTACAGTTTCAGGAATACCTACCTAGGATTTCATGTCTGTTGTCTAAATTATCTCAAAGTCTCCTTTCTGGTTTTCGTTCCTCTAATCTCTTACCTCACTCAGTACAGGCTACATATTTTTGTAAGAGTAGTGATTCTACAACACTACTATAAAATCTTTTAAGTATGAAATAAACTACATGTTGCTATAGTAAATATGACTTTATAGTGTCTATTTATATTTTTTGTTATTTTCAAAGTTTAATTACTACTTGTTTATCAAAGTAATACATGTCAATAGTTAAGAATCAAAAAACATCCCAAGGCATACAGCTCTCCTCTGCCTCATCCCTCCACATTCCTAATTTCTGCTCCTCAGAGGAAATAACTTTCAATTATTTTAGATGTATCTACTGGCTTTATGTGAAGTGATATGCTTACACCACTACTTCTAGATTTCTTAATATAGGACATTGCCTATTGATTTTCTTCTCTAAAGGCTGGAGGTTTAGCTTAATTATATACCCCCTGCTCCTTTCTGCATTAACTGTTTTGGGTACTGGTGTATGCCATTGAGCAAGATAATGTTCCCACACTTAAAAACTTATATTCTGGTGTGAAAAGGTAAGACATAAACAAGTAACCAAATAATTGAATGAATGGTTCCAGAAAGTGACACATAACATGAAAAATTAAAAACTCAAAAAGAAAAATTGGCGAAAGACGGTATCCCCTCCCTCTTTAGAACCAATATGAATGTTTGATGATTGATATGACTAGAAAATTACTTTATACTGAGGTATACAATGTCCTGTGGCTCTGTTTCTCTTATTGTACAACTATTTCTTTTCTCTGAGAATGAAATTGCCTTATTTTCCATGTACTAATTCCTTCCTCAAAATCCCCTCAGAATTTATAAAACTGCTCTCAATATCAGTTAACCCTCTGGTTTTTCTTCCTTCTCCTTCACTTCTTCCTCTCTCAGCATTCCCTTTTGCTCTAGTCAGTTCCTGTGGCTTCCCAGGCCTGCAGCAGACCTTTGTCCAAGGCCCCCTGGAGTCACCTCTGCCTCTCTCTGGAGTGAGTCTCCTTTCCTGGCTATCACATCTTCCTCTTTCTTGATTTTTCAAGAAGTTCTCTAGAAGCTTCTGGAGAAAGGATGCACAGGAAGTCAGTTGTTGCAACCTTGAGTGAGTGAAAATGGATTTTACTCTATTCTCATTCTTGGTGGGTAGGCTGAGGTCAGAATTTTAGGTGGGAAATATTTGTGTCCTCAGAATTTTGGAGTCACTGGTCCTTTGCCATCTGGTTGTCAGTATTTCTATTGAGAATCTTGATGCTATTGTTATTCCTAGTCCTTGATATGTGATTTACAGACTTTTGTTGTTGTTATAAACCTTAGGGTTCTAAAATTTCAAAATAATTGAGATTTCATGAGTTGTTATTGCTTTTTGTTTGTTTTGTTTTTGTGGAGAGGCAGAAATGTGTGGTAAATAAAAATATAAATTCTATTCACTTCTTTAGTCCATTTATTGATTGGGTTATTTTTTCTTTCCTTTCTTTTTCTGATGTTAAGTTTTTTTTTTTTTAATATATCCTGGAGATTAGTTCTCTATCTGAAATGCATGTGGTAAAGATTATTTTCTTCCATTCTGTAGGCTCTCTTCACATTATTGATTGCTTCTCAGTAAGAGAAGAAGCTTTTTCATTTGAATCCATCCCAATTATTGAGAGAGAAGTACAAATCAAAACTACTCTAATTCATCTCACTCCAGTCAGAATGGCAATTATCAAGAATACAAGTAATAATAAGTGTTGGCGAGGATGTGGGGGGAAATGTACACATACATTGCTGGTGGGACTGCAAATTAGTGCGATTACTACAGAGAGCAGTGTGGAAATTCCACAAAAAACTTGGAATGGAACTACCATTTAACCTAGCTGTCCCACTCCTTGGTTTATACCCAAAGGCATAACAGCATACTACAGTGACGCAGCCACATTAATGTTTATAGCAGCTCAATTCACAATAACTAAACTATGGAACCAACCTAGATGCCCTTCAACAGATAAACTGATAAAGAAAATGTGGTACATATACACAATGGAATATTACTCAGTCTTAAAGAAAAATGAAATTATGGCATTTGCAGATAAATGGATAAAGCTGGAGAATATCATGCTAAGAAAAATAAGACTAATCCCCCCAAAATAAAAGCTAAATGTTTTCTCTAATAAGTAAATTCTGATTCATAATTGGGGGGTGGGAGAATAAAGGAAACTTTGGATTGGGCAGAGGGGAGTGAGGGGAGGGGAGGGGATGGGAGATGGGAAGGACAGTGGAATGAAATGGACATTATTACCCTAAATACAGGTATGATTATACTACCGGTGTGACTCTGCACCATGTACAGCCAGAAGAGTGAGAAGTTGCACTTCATTTATGTACAATGAGTCAAAATGCATTCTACTGTCATATATAAATAGTTAAAACAAATTTAAAAAATAAAATAAAAAAGAATAATAAAAAAAGAATACAAATTCTAGAGCCAGACTACTGGGTTCATCAACTTGCTCTGTAACTTCAGTAGGTTACTCAACATCTTTGTGCCTTTGTTGGCTGTAAAACGAGGATAATACTCATATCTACATCATGGGATTTGGGGAAAATAGCAGTAAGACTTTAAAAAAATCTAGAATAGTGTCTGATACTTAACATGCTTTCTGTTAATGTCAGTTATGATTATTGTATTAATGTGCTAGGCATTTGTTTCAATTTGAAAGTTCATATTTTTTTTCACAGCTAGAAAATCTGCTTGTTCTACTTCTTTAATAATTTCTTCCTTTTTTTTTAGATTCTTTATTTCTAGAAACTTTGTTATTAATTGAATTTCTTCAATGTTATATTCTGTGGGGAAAAATTTGTCTAGTTTATTTTTCCAGATGGTGTTTGATAAATCTTGTTAAATATGTAAATGTGTCCAGAAATAACCCTGTTTGATATACTCAGCTAACTTTCCCAAATCTGACAAATTAAGATATAAGATAATTATAGAAATATTTCTCAAACTATGCTCTTTAGACCTCAGGTTTGTAAGAACATGTCAATAAGTAAAACAAAAGAAAAGATCTAAACTCAAGTAAGTTAAATAGGTTTAATTTCTATATATCAAGACTTCTTAGAGCTTTAAATATAATAATATTCATTGTGAATTTTAAGAAGGAAACAATTACTAGTAGTTTCTAAATTAATCTTACTCCCAGTTCTATTTAGACAGCATATGATTAACTCCTTATGAAACAAGTTGCAGCCATGTACAGTGGTACACACCTTTAATCTCAGTAGCTTGGGAAGCTGAGACAGGAGGATCATGAGTTCAAAGCCAGCCTCAGCAATTTATCGAGGCTCTAAGTAACTTCACAAGACCCTGTCTCAAAATAAAATATAAAAAGGGCTGTGGATGGGGCTTAGTGGTTAAGCAACCCAGGGTTCAATCTCTGGTTACACCCCCACACCAAAAAAAAAAAAAAGTAGTAAAATGTAGTTTGAGAATTTTTTTTTAAAATCATAGCATGTTTTCTAATTCTGTACCTGTGAAATGTCTAATTTTCATCCTGAGGGTTTATTTATTTCTCCCATTACCAAGTCCATGCTGGGTCCTGATCTCTCACGATTGCTCTCTCAAAACTGTTAGAATATCAGATTGACCATTGTGGTTCAGGATCTAAATGATGCAGGGAGAAATAAAAACCTGTGTCAGAGAAATCTCCATGTTCATTATCAGGAAGAAGCTGGAATGAATAAAGGGTAAATAGTGGGATGGTGTGGTATAAGATAGGTCACTCAAATAGTCCTCAGGTGGATATCTCACTTACACCTTAGAATCAGTGTTAATTTTAAGGTAGAGTCAGGTAGAAAAAGAGATGACAACCAAGGTAGTTCTCTTCTCTGCTCTTTAGTGTTTGCAAACTATCTTTGCATGTAATGAAGATTCAGATCTTGTGGCAAGAACCTCACACTGACAAAACCAGAATCTCCAGGGAAAGGTCCTAGGAATTTTTATTTTGAAAAGATAATTCTTAGGATGGGAAAGTTTAGGCAATACTGTGCACTAAGCCACAACTGTGGGGCTTGTTAGCTACTCCTGACCCTGGCTTCCACTTGGCCTTCATATCCATGGTAATCCTGTTGGAGAATCTGAGCTCATTATTGTCACATGTCTCTGCTTAGCTTCAGATTCTGATTGTGTAGTTCCCAAACCCACGCTCATCCTGGTTCTGCTTTTTCTCTCCCAACTTCATATTTTGGACTGGCACCAAACTGAGTGAATTCCTTCTTTGATTAATCTGCCAGAGCAGCTCAAGGAAAAAAAAAAGAAAAAGAAAAGAAAGAAAGAATAGAGATATGAATATTTTCTAATATTTGAGGGAATTGGACGTTAAATAGATTCAAGGTAACTGAAGAAGAATTGTGAAAAGGAATTTTAAAAAATAGTTGATGCAATTTTAAAAGCACACAAAAAAAGCAATAACTGAAAAGCATGATCCTTCTATGCTGTTACTATCAGCAATGCAGTTTTCTGATGTGGCCACTAGTATTTCATGAATTCTGGAAATAATCTAATGGCTTATAAACATTTGTCTAATATGTGTGTGTATACTTCTCTTACACAATAGTATTATGCTTTCTACTCTGCTCTACATGTTGCTTTCTTTATCTATTCTGGTGATTGCTTTAGGTTGAATTGTGTCCTTCCAAAGATATATTGGAGTCATAACCCCCAGTACTTCAGAAAGTGACCTTATTTGGAAATAAGGAAACTGAAAATATAATTAGTTAAGATGAGGTTTTATTGGAGCAGGATGGGCCCTTAGTCAAATGTGACTTGGAATCCTTAAAAGAAAAGACACAAAGACATACAGGGAAAATGCATGTGAGGACAGTTAACAGAGACAGAAAAACTCCAAGTCTTGTTGACAAACCATTGGAAAGTAGAAAGAGAAAAAGAAGGTTTCAAAGGGAGAAGACATTACCTTGATTTTGGATCTCTAACCTTCAGAACTACAATTATAATACACTTGTTTTGAGCCACACTTTTTGTGGCACTTTGCTTCAGCAGTCTTAAGAAACCAATACAGAGGTTCTTCTCTATCTTTGGAGAGCTGCTTCGCCCTACTGGTCAGTTTCATAGGAATCTATCATATGGCTGGGACATAACTTTTTTTATGGAGTCCCCTATTGATGGACTTTAAATAAACAATTTAACTTTTGCTATTAAAAATGATGCAGCAATGAATTTTCATATGTGTGTCATTTTCATACCTGTGTGGGATTTTCCCCGAGCTAAATACCTAGGAGCAGTCAACAACTAAAATTGAAGTAATATGTTTTGTACATGAACAAATGAAAAATAATGATGACTTGAGTAATTCTATTATGCCGCAGTCCGGCTGCAGCAAAATAACCGGAGGGGGGGGCGAGGTGACGAGCAACTTGTGTACATTGATACAGCAGGAGTGGGAGCCATTTATTGTAGGACAGGAGGGGCATATATACATTACACACAGCTTATCTTAATTAACATAAACTAGATACAGCAGTCTACCAATAAGGAATCTCCACACTTAATGGCTTGCTGGCGTTACTTCACAAACCACTCCCTCTGGCAAAATGCCAGGCGCCATCTTGACTTGTTTATAGACCCTAACACTATTAAAAAACAAGAGGTTTTGTACTGAAGCCAAACACTCTTCTCTGGAACTCGGTGGTATCTGAGTTCTCAGTGTTATGATTCTTAGGACCTTAGGGTATTTGCAAGAATCAGATGAAGAAAACATTAGTGAAAGTGATTGTCCTACACAAAGGCAGGGATTTGGTATTGTTTTTGTCTGAAAACAATGTTTGATAACTTTCTTATGTCCCCTATCCACATTCTACACAGAAGCACACACAGACACACAGACACACACACACACACACACACACACACACTTGCTGCATTGTATATCAAATTCTCCTGTATTTATGTTTTCATATGTTTAGTAGTTTCTTATTATCTCCTCCTTTATATTTGTTCACAATAGTTCATATAATGTCTTTCCTAAAAAATGATACTATCTGACTAATGCATGTTCTGTTCTGTGTTTTTGTGGGCTAAATTTCTCATCAATGAGAATTCTTTATTTCCTAAAGATGGCCTTTACAGAGTACTGTTTCTGTGAACACTTTTTCTCTTTCTTCTCTCGGATAAGAATACCTTTTGGGGAAATATATTTTAACCAACGGATTTGGAAAAATCAGCACAAGACCCATTTAATTGTCACAGCTAATCCATAATAAGGGATGCACAAAGGAAGGAGGTGATTTCATCTTGTTTTCCTAAGGTCACAAAGACTTTTCTTTCAAGGAAAGGTTTAGGATTGGAACTTTGGTCACATGGTTATTATTCTTAGTATCCTCAGTTTTGTGTCCTGCCAAGAATTGTCAGAGCTAAGAGTAGGCTGTTGTTTATACGATATAATTGGTGAAGTGCTAGGATGAGTTTTAAGTCTTCACACATCTCTCCTAGAGCATTCCAAGGTACTTAAAATTCCTAGCTTTAGAGTCAATGCTTTTGTGAATTCTCTCCCTCAAATGTAAATAGCCTAAAGGAATATCATAATAAACCATTATCAGTCATCAGCAACTCAGTGTGAACGGGTCTATTAGATTCTTTTCCTGCTGACAATATATGGCCAAGAAGTAAGTGGGAATTCAACAGAGAAGCCCAAGTAATCTCACTGAAGTAAACTGCCTGCTGCCTATGCCCTGAGAAAACAGAGTGCCAGGAGGTACATTCTCTGCAATTTCTTCCTCTACTCCTGCTTGGACCCCCACTCCTCCCCCACCCCTGCCCCCAGCACCTTTGGGGGCAGCAAGCCCCGGGACTGTAAAGATCTAGAGAAACCAGGTAAAAGAACCTTCTTCACTTGCGTGCAAGGTAAACCCCAGGTAAAATCATGAAGAGGCAGCTATAAATTTTTCTAAATGCTCAGTTTGACAAGCATGAGGATGATTTTGGCAAAGGCACAAAATGGTATCTGGCAGACAAAATAGCTCAACACACTTCTTCAAAGCATAAGGTTGTAATTGGCTGTTTTTTGAACCAGGCTATATAGTGAGATGAAAGTATTCTGGGCTCTCCGTTTTCCCATTTCTGTGACCATTGTAGGGCTACTTATCTCCATCCATGTTGGAACAGCCTTTTTGACCTTGCTGAATATTTTATGGTCCAGAAAGTAATTGGTATTCTCCAGTGTATACTACTGTAGCCTGAGATCTACTTGGGACTTAACTGCTCGATTTTTCACAATCTCTTTCTCTCCCTCTTCCAGGCCTTTCTGATTCTCATGTGATTAGAAAAACTGTTAGATAGAGATGGTGTTCTACCTACGTAAACCTGCCTAGACTCTTGGCCACATCTCCCAAGAATTCACATGCATCATAGAAGCATTTAAGAACTGTAAATTGAAAGCACCCCACGGAGGAAACCTCCACTTTCCTTGAGAACAGTCAACAAATTGTAGGTGGTTTCATAAATGAGATTCATCCAGAGATGTTTCAATCCAAATATTGCCCTGTTATTGATTTATTTTACTTGTCACCTTATCTCTCTGTGATATTTATCCTGTATGTGAAGATTTTTCTCTAAATAAAGAGTTTCCATTTCTTGCCACAGCATTGTTTGTATTCAATTACTGGCTCTTTTTCCTAAAAACCTGCTCAAGACTCTCTGCGTCCTACAAACAAGAAATCCCTCCTGCAACCCTGTCTCCTACAGAGTGAATGTTTTAGGTCTTTTCTTCCATCCTTAAAGATTTCTTGAGAAGCCTTCATGTCTTAACTTCCATTTTCTCCTCAAACAACTGTAATAATTTCATTATTAATCATAGCAACTAATATTTGTGGAGTGAATAACATGTGCTAGGCCTTGTACACCTTACATGTATTACCACATCTCAATCTTCCAAGAGTCCAATGAGGTAGGTGTCATTAGTAGCCCTTGTTTATACAGACAGCAACACTGATGCTTAGAGAATATCATTTGTTGCTCAGTAAGTCAGACAGAATGGGTGACAAATTAGCAAAAATTTCAGTTCTGTCCTATAGGTGATATTTAAATCTTGCCTATTATTTAAAATGTGTATTACTTCCACCAATTCACCATAAACAATTATTTTTTAATACTCTTGAACAGGAATTGATTTTCAATCTTTTTTGGAGGGTTCCAGGGATTGAACTTGGGCACTTGATCACTGAGCCACATCTCCAGTCCTATTTTTGTATTTAGAGACAGGATCTCACTGAGTTGCTTAGTGCCTTGCCATTGCTGAGGCTGCCTTTGAATTTGCAGACCTCCTGCCTCAGACTCACAAACAGCTGGGATTATAGTCATGCACCACCATGTCCAGCTGATTTTCAGTCTTTATGTTAATCTCTTAGCATCAGTTGCCACTGTTGGGCCTGTGGGAACTTTTTCCAGCCTTCATTTCCATAGAACTATACTCTTTTCGTGTTTCTACGTTTCTAAATATTCTTTCTGACTTCACAAATTTATTCTCTTAAATTATCTCATAAATGTTGGTGTAAGTTGAATTTTATTCTTTTGAATGTCTTTAATCTCAATGGATCAAATATGAAAAAACTGAGTCAAGGTGTGTCATGAGAGCAGACAGAAGCAGAGAATTTGTGCCAGCAAAAAATGTGCCTTCCAAATCATGGCAAAGTCAATCACATGTCTTACACTCTACAGTAAGATGGAAAGATTTTGAATTGGGTGTCATTTCTCCTGCATTATAACTTGGTTCTACCGTCAATAGAAATGTGATCCTAGAAAAATCAGGTAAGCCATCTGGAGTTCACTTTTTTTATCTGTAAAATTAGAGATTTCAATGTGGTGACTTCTGATAGTTATCTAGTTACAAACCTATTATCCTTCATGCAG
Source organism: Urocitellus parryii (assembly GCF_045843805.1). NCBI lineage: Eukaryota > Metazoa > Chordata > Mammalia > Rodentia > Sciuridae > Urocitellus > Urocitellus parryii. The sequence goes on along the minus strand of NC_135538.1, from coordinate 76,157,091 downwards.
CAGTCTTAAAATTTTTAAATCATGGACTCATTAGTAAAGAAATCTTTGTAAGTACCCCCATTTAGTAAAATGCTACATGAACAAGTTTGTGAATTATTCAGAAATGTATAAATTAATAAGTGCATCACTTTGCTAATATATTAAGTATGTTATAAAACACAAAAATTAAGTAATAAAAAGGAAACAAACTATATTTTAATGTCTTATTAGCTGTGATATGATAATTAGTTTCTAAAACCACAATATTCAGATAGGATTAGGTTTATCATTTTAATGAACGAAAATGCCTGTTTCAAATAGTTTAACAATTTTGAATTTTTGCCCACTTTTTGTCACATTTGATTAGATTGTCATTATTTATATATTGCCATTTGACTGACACAGAGTTCTTAATTGCATTCAGAGAACTGTTGGCAATGTCATTTTCTGTTTGCTGACTCTTACTATCAGTATAACCTTCCATATGAGTTTCTTTCCACCAATCTTTTAAAGCATGTGCATATTCTATAAGAATTAGTCTGGCTAACTAGATAGTATAGTACATAAATCCACTTACCCTGTGTTACTGAATTTCCTCAATAACAGATCTTTAGCCAAAGACAGAAGGGCAGGTCATTTGCTTGGGAGGTGATCCCAGGAAGCATAAGGGAGGGAATAGGTAAAGGGAGAAAAGATAAAGGATGTTGTGGACCCAATCCCAACAGTGACCCTCTGAGAAGTCCATGTGGAATACCCCTCCTGGACAATGAGGGGCATTTATCCACCAACTTTCATTCCCCATTACTTTATGGTTATCTCTGGTGGCTTCCCCTCAGGGTTGCACCTTTTATGACAGACCAAACTTCCATGGTGATGGAGAGTCATGAAGAGAAGAAGAGAGATGCTGGTGCTAGAGGTGAGAAACCCGCAAGCTGCAAACTGTTTATCTTACTTCAGGTAAACTCAGATGGGCCCAGCAGGTAAGGGTGAACTAAACTTGATGATAGGTTATGGTTATGATTAGAGTCAGAATTAGTAACTTTGTCAGGCTGAAGTAAGCAAAGAAAGAAGCACACCAGCTTCAGCCTCTCCCACTCTTTTCTCCGGATATATTGAGTAACGTATTTTGGCTATTTATGTATTAAACATTAATAAAGTATCATTTCTTTCAATTTTAAAACAAATTATGTAATTGAAAACTCTAATATTTTATTTCTACACTTTGAGAGTAATCTTGTATGTCTTTTGGGAGTCTGCATCTCTGACTTAAGATTAACTCCCTAGAAAAGTGAGCCCAGGGCCTGGTCCCTCAGACTCCTGAGATGTCTGTTCTGACAAAGGCTGCTTCAAACCCATGACATATGCCACGTGTCCTGGTATCTATCACCACTCCAATGCTAAACTGTGGATTCTGGGTAGTGCACATGCATGGTCTCCAAAGACATATGTCTGGATACCCTGAAGGGCTCTGGAGATGCTAAAACTTCAAGGAGCCCTCTTAGAGGAAGTGTGTGTGTGTGTGTGTGTGTGTGTGTGTGTGTGTGTGTGTGTGTGAGAGAGAGACTGCAGTGCCAGAGATCACACCCGCAGTTTTGCACATGCCAGGCAAGTTCTCTACCTCTGAGCCACACCCCCAGACTGGTCATTTCTTTAAACCTACTCCGCTTATGATACCATGAAGCTGAAGTTTAATAATAAGCATATTGGGGCACAGAAAAGACAGAGAGAATTCTGAGACAGGCTTTTACCACAGTGACAACTATATTGGGATCTAAAAATCCCTCAAAAAACAAAACAATGTACTTCTCTAAAGGTCTTAGGGTTTGTTTTTAAGCAATAAACCATTTGAATTATGAAAGCAAAGATTAGAAACAAATTTTTTGGAATGTTTATATCAACAACAACATATCACTGTTTTCTTGAGCTTAGAAATATTTTCTTAATAAAGATTTTGCCATAAAATGGAACATTTTATGTCATGCATTTTGTTTCTTACCTGAAAAGCAATCTATAATAAGATTACACACATGGAAAAATTTACAACAGAAAGCATAATAGAAAATCAAGCTCAGCAAAGCTCTCAGAAATTATAATAAATCATATTTTAAATGTTCAAATAACTAGATATTATGCACTTTTTACATTAGATACAGCCTGTAATCTAATAAACATTTTTTCATTCTATTCAAAGCAAAGTTACAATGAACTCCTTAGGATAAAATCAGTTTGTTGCATTGACCTCCCACCTCATATATTTAGAACATATATTAGATAACTATTTAAAAATATACTTCAGTAAAAGTCTCCAAATTAGCTTTGATAAATTTTTTCTTTGTGTGAGTTTTGACAAGCTTTGTTTTAATTTCAGAACTGCTCCTAACACCAACCTTCTCAAGTACCAACCTAAATTCCATTGCTTGATGTAGTTAGTATCCCCCGTCTTAAATTGATATTATGAAAACTGTATCCTTTTTGTTTTTACTCTTTTCTTTTCCAGAAAGTGTACATTGTAACCTTTAAAACTTCATATTTTCCTACTGCCTCAACATCCCCACTAACGGATTCTGAGCACCTCACCCAGGCAACCTGGTAGGTATACCAGTGTAATAGCATGGTCCTTTTCACAAGGGATCCTTCTTACCTCCCCCTGACTATGATCTAGTGACACACAAAGACATCATTGAGATTCCCTCTCATCTTTTCTTGTGTACCCCACCCTGAACCCCAACAAGGCCCATGGATCCTCCCTCTTGCTGCTTTCCTTCTGTTTGGTTGACCCTGATTCCTTGGAGCTTCTTTCCCCATGACACCCTTCCCAGCGTGCAGTGACTATCTCTGGGACCCAGCGTATAATACACTCCCTTTCCCTAGACTCTCCTCTTTCTTATGGTCACACCTGACTGAACATCTCATAAAAGAACATAAAACAGAGAAAAGAGAGTAAGAATCTGTTTTCATTAAAATGCTATGATACAATTTCTAAACTTTACTGAAAAGTTCAAAAGTTCTTAAAAAAATCCTATTAGCTAGGTATCTCGAATTTTGTAGATGAGGATCTACAGTGCAGTTGGGCCTTGGGAGAAAAGCCACACTCATATATCACTGATGGGACTGCAAATTGGTGCAACCAATCTGGAAAGTTGTATGGGGATTCCTTAAAAAACTTGGAATGGAACCACCATTTGACCCAGCTATCCCTACTCCTTGGTCTATACCCAAAGGACTTAAAAACAGCATACTACAGTGATGCAGCTACATCAATGTTTATAGCAACTCAAATCACAATAGCCAAACTGTGGAACCAACCTGGATGTCCTTCAATAGAATAGACATTCATCTATTGATGAATAGATGAAGAAACTGTGGTATATATGCACAATGGAATATTACTCAGCAATAAAAGAGAATAAAATCATGGCATTTGCAGGTAACTGGAAGGAGTTTGAGAATATCATGCTAAGTGAAGTAAGCCAATTCCCCAAAAAACCAAAGGCCAAATGTTTTCTCTGATAAGTAGATGCTAATCCATAATGGGGCGGGGTATGGGATGAGTGGAGAAACTTTGGATTGGGCAAAGGGGAGTGAGGGGAGGGGAGGGGGGATGGGGTTAGGAGAGATGGTGGAATGAGACAGACATCATTACCCTGGGTACATGTATGATTGCACGAATGGTGTGACCCTACTTCATGTACAACTAGAGAAGTGAAAAATTTGTGTTCCATTTGTGTACCACGAATCAAAGAGCATTCTGCTGTCATGTTTAACTGATTAGAACAAATAAAAAAAAGTTTAGGTATTTGGTAATTTAGATATTTCAAGTTGCACTATGATTAAATAAAGTAGATCATTGAAACTTTATAGTTTGTAATTTATCCATCCCTTTGTCTATTCATATTTCCAACCTTCTATCCTTTCTTACATTCATTTGTCCATCCACATAGTCCTTTGATGAGTGCCTTTCCTGGCACTGATAATATAGAAACTAAAGGATTCTAGTCTGATGTAGAAGTCAATCATGTAAGCAAATAATAATCATACGTAAGATGAGTTCAGTAACAAAAGTGCATACCTCATAGCTGAAATTGGATAGGACAGAGATGGAGTAGTGCATACTTTCTGAGGTCAAGAGGTTTCAAGAAAAAAAGTGATATTCAGCTGAGTATTAGATATGAGTTTACCAGGTAGGCAAAACAAACACATAAATAAACAACAACAACAACAAAAACACGGTAGAAGGCCCTCCCTCTGAGCATGGTGTTGAATGTACAGAAAACAGACAGAGACACACAGACAAAGAGGGAGAGGGAGAGAGGGAAGAAGGAAGGAAGTAAAAGGAAGGAAAGAAAAGATATTTAGGAAACCATAAACTGTTTGTTACTGTCAAAGCATGGAATGCAGGTTTGAGGCAAATGGCATGAAGGGCTATAAATGTTACAGGAGAGATCTGGACCTTACTGAGGAGGTACCAATAGGACTTGTAGGGACAGAGTGAACTACTCAGAATTTTGCCTTTAGAAGGATTTTTTTCTAGTAACAGTGTGAAGGATGAATAGCAGAAAGGAGAGACCCAAAGTACTAGATTTTATACATATAGTCCTGCTCTCCATGTGGAATGTCTTCTGCCCTTCCACATCAGCATATATTAATATCAAGTACTTTAACTGTATGATTTAAAGTCTAACAGTCCCAGACTGCAGTTCCAGGACACTCTGAACTATGGCTTATTATTATACATCAAGTTACTCTTAAAACTCACTTGTCCAGTGGTATTTCTTTTTAATTCAAGTTTTTGTTATTATTTGCTAATTTTAATAGTTTTATTGAGATAATCACACACCATGTAATTAATTAATTTTAAGTATGCCTGTCAATGATTTTTAGTAGATTCAGAGTTATGGTGAATTGATTATTATCACCATGATCAATTTTAAAATTTCCATCACCTCCAAAAGAAATTCTATCTCTTAATAGACACTCATTTCCCACATCACCAAATTCAGCCCTCACAACCCCTAATGTACTTTCTGTCTCCACAGAATTGCCTATTATAAATAATTCAAATAAGTAGAATCATACAATCTATGGGCTTTTTTGACCAGTTTGTTTCATATAATATGTCTTTAAGTTTCACTTAGGTTATAGCATGACTTAGTGCTTCATTCTGTTTTTATTGCCAAGGAATATGCTTGTGATAGCTTGGATCTAGAATGCCCCCAAAAGCCCATGTGTTAAAGGGTTGGTCCTCTGTGTGGTGCTTTCATGTGGGTGGACACTTCAAGAGGTAGGGCCAAGTGGGAGGTCTGCCATTGCACATGTGCTCTTGAAGGAGATATTGGAACCTCCACTCTTCCCCTTCTCTTTTTGTTTCCTTGCAACGTGAGATAAACAGCTTCTGTCCACCGTGCACTACCTGCTATGATATGCTGCCTCAGCCTAGGCCCCAAAGTAGCAGAGTCAATAACTGTGGACAGAAACCTCCCAAACTGTCAGCCAAAATAAACGTTTATCTCAGGTATTTGTTATAAAAGCAGAAAACTAACACAAAACTATTATGTAAATAGACTATATTTATTCATCCACTCTTCACTTGATGGTCATTTGGTTTTTTTCCACTTTTTGGCCAATGTAAATAATGCTGCTATGAATATTCATTTACAAGTTTTGTGTGCATAGTTACTAATTTCATACATAGGAGTGCAATTGTTGAGTACAATGTTAAACTTTATGTTTAACATTTTTGAAGAGCTGTCAGACTGTTTTAATAAGTAGTTGCACCATTTAACATTCCTAACAGCAATACATGAGAATTTCAACTTCTCGCCATTCTCATCAACACTTATTACATGCTTTTAAAAAAATTTATGACAGCTGAACGCATTACAATTCTTATTACACATATAGAGCACAATTTTTCATATCTCTGGTTGTATACACAGTATATTCACACCAATTCATGTCTTCATACGTGTACTTTGGATAATAATGATCATCACATTCCACCATCATTAATAACCCCATGCCTCCTCCCTTCCCCTCCAGCTCCTCTGCCCTATCTAGAGTTCTTCTATTCCTCCCGTAGTCCCCCTCCCTATCCCACTATGAATCCGCCTCCTTATATCAAAGAAAACATTCGGCATTTGTTTTTTTTGGATTGGCTAACTTCACTTAGCATTATCTTCTCTAACTCCATCCATTTACCTGCAAATGCCATGATTTTATTCTCTTTTATTGCTGAGTAATATTCCATTGTGTATATATGACACTTTTTTTTTATTCATTCCTCTATTAAAGGGCATCTAGGTTGGTTCTACAGTTTAGCTACTGTGAATTGTGCTGCTATAAACATTGATTTGGCTGTGTCTCTGTAGTATGCTGTTTTTAAGTCTTTGGGTATAGACCGAGGAGAGGGGATAGCTAGGTTAAATGGTGGTTCAATTCCCAATTTTCCAAGAAATCTTCATACTGCTTTCCATATTGGCTGCAGCAATTTGCAGTTCCACCAGCAGTATGTGAGTGTACCATTTCCCCCACATCATCGCCAACACTTATTGTTGTCTGTCTTCATAATAGCTGCCATTCTGACTGGAGTGAGAGGAAATCTTAGAGTGGTTTTGATTTGCATATCTCTTATTGCTAGTGATGATGAACATTTTTTCATGTATTTGTTGATTGATTTTATATCCTCTTCTGAGTGTTTCTTTGGGTCCTTGGCCCATTTATTGATTGGGTTATTTAACATTTATTATTACAACTCTCTTAAATGAGGTGAAGTGTTATCTCATTGTGGCTTTTGATTTACATTTTCATAATAGCTAATGACGTGCACAGAACCCCATAACTGAGGTGACATTAAGTGATGAAAGGCTAAATGTTTTCCCTGCATTCAGGAACAATACAAGGATTTTTTTCTAATATTTATTTTCTTCGGTTTATTGGTTATTTATATATCATTTTTTTTGCAGAAATGTTGGTTTAAATATCCTTTGCCCACTTAAAATTTTATTTTGTTTTTTCATCATTGAGTTGTATATTCTAGATATAAATTGCTTATCAAATAATTTTTGGGCCTGGGCTGTAGCTCAGTGGCAGAGCTCTTGCCTTGACATGTGAGGTCCTGGGTTTGATCCTCAGCACCACATAAAAGTGAACAAATAAAATAGAGACATGCTGTCCATCTACAACTACAATAAAATGTTATGTGTGTGTATGTATGTATATATATATATATATAATTTTTAAGTATTTTCTCCCATTCAGTGGGTTCTCTTATTTTCCTGATAGTGTCATTTGAAGCTTACAAGTTTTATATTTGATGAAATCCAGTTAATTTTTTTTTTTTATTGTTGCTCGTGCTTTGAGTGTCATGTTCAAAAAGGTTTGGTCTAATCCAAGGTCAGGAAGATTTAGTACTATGTTTATCTAGAATTTTTGCATTTTTAGCTCTCACATTTAACTCTGAGATCCATTTGGAATAATTTTTCTTTCTTTCTATCCTTTTTATTTTTTTATTTTTATTTTATTTTTTTAGAATACCAAGGATTTAATCCAGGGTTGCTCAACCACTGAGGCACATCCCCAGTTCAGTTTTTTTGTTTGTTTGTTTGTTGAGACAGGTTCTCACTTAACTGCTCAGAGTCTTGCTAGGTTAGAACTAAATTTTTTGAATGTGTATATGAAATACCTTTATTATTTTCTTTTTAAAAAAGTGGATATATAGTTGTCCCAGCACAATTCATTGGAAAAACTATTCTTTCCCCAGTGAATGACATTGGCATCCTTGTCAAAAGCCAACTGAACTCAAAGGTGAGGGTTTATATGTGGATGCTCAGTTCTATTAAATGGATCCATGCAAAGCAAAAACAAAAACAACAACACAAAGAACAACAGAATCCCACAGCTGAGGTGAAATTAAGTGATGAAAGGCTAAATGGTTTCCCTGCATTCAGGAACAATAAAAGGATGTCTGCTCTCATCACCTCTATTCCCTCTATTCAGCATTGTATTGGAGGTTGACCCAAGGCACTTAGGCAAGAAAATGAAAGGCATTCAGATTGGTAAGGAAGAAAGATAACTGTCCATATTTTCTGATAACATGATCTTTTCATATGTACAAAATCCTATGGAATCCACCAAAAAAAAAAAAAAACCTATTGGTGCTAATAAAAGAGTTCAGCAGCAAGATTACAGACTTCAAAATGTGATTTTATTTCCATTCATTAGCAATGACCTATCTGAAAAGTGATTGCTGTCTTTCAGCATTAAATATCATCTTAGCTATGTTTTTTTTTTTTTTCTGGTTTTGTTTTCTTGTTTTTGTTCTGCTTTGTTTTGTTCTTGGTGCCTTTCATCAGGCTAAAAAATCCCCTTTTATTTTTAATGGGTAAATGTTTGTTTTTTATCCTGAAAAGTTGTTGGAATTTTTTTTAAAATGGTCTTTCTGTATCAGTTGAGATGGCCCTATTTTTTCTATTGATAAGGTTTATTACAATAATTGATTTTCAGAATTTAAATAACTTTGTATTTCTGGATATAAACGCTATGTGGTTGTGATGTATTTTTCTTTTTATATTTTGCTGGATGATTTGCTAGTTATTTAAACGGATTATTATGTCCATATTAATAAGAAATATAGGTCTGCAGTTTTCTTGTATGTCTGCGGCAGATTTTAGTATCAAGGAGATACTGGCATCATTGAATGGGTTGAAAATGTTCACTTCACTTCTGTTTTTTGGAGAAGTTTTAGAACTGGAATTAATTGTTCTTTAAATGTGGAGTTCCCCAGTGAAATCATCTGAGTTGACTTATTTATAGAAAGTTTTTTGCTTTTTAAAATATTATTACTAAGTAAGTCCCTTTACTTATTTTAGGTCTACTTAGATTTTCTATTTCTCTTTGAGTCAGTTTCAACACCTTGTGTCTTTCTAGAAATGTGTCCATTTCATTGAATTTATCTAAATTATTGACACATTGATATTCATTGTATTCTCCATTGTTCTTCTTATTTTTGTAAGGTTGGTAGTGTCTCCTTTTTACTTCCTGATTTTAGTGAGTCTTTTTTTTTTATTTGAGTCTTTTTATGGTTTAAATTTTTGTCATTTTGTTGATCTTCTTGAATAACCCTTTCCAGTTTTGTTGATTTTTCTCTACTATTTTTCTTGTATCTATTTCATTATTTTTGTTCTAACATTTATTATTTCCTTCCAATACTTACTGTGAGTTTAATCTGCTGTTCTTTTTTCTTTTGTTAGTATCTTACAGAAAATGTTACATTATTGCTTGAGATTTCCTTTTATAAAAAATTTTTTTAGTTGCATATGGACTCCTTTATTTGTTTTTTATGTAATGCTAGGATCAAACCCAGTGTCTCACATTTGCGAGGCAAGTGCTCTACCACTGAACTACAACTCCAGCCCCTGAGATGTTCTTTTTTAAAAATGTAAAATAGATGCACTTACAGCTATAAATTTCCCTGTTTTAGCTGCATTCCATAAACTTATTATGCTGTGTCTTCATTTTCATTTGTTCCTCTCTTCTTTGACTCACTGGTTATTTATAGATTATTTAATTTTCACATCTTTGTGAATGCCTACAGTTTCTTTTTGCTACTAATTTCTAATTCCTATCCATCATGATTGGATAAATATTTTCTACAATTTAAGTTCCTTTAAATTTATCAAGCCTTGTTTTATGAGCTAGAATATGGTCTACCTTGGAAAATGTTCCATGTGCTCAAGTGAATGCATATTCTGCCCTTGTCGGGTGGAATATTCTATAAATGTCTATTAGGTCTAGTTCCTTTATATGGTTGTTCAAGTTTTCTATTTATTTTTTAAACATTCTATTTAGATAGTCTATCCTTATTGAAAGGAGAGTACTGAAATCTTCATCTATTATTGAAGAATTATCTAGTTTTCTTTCTAATTGTGTTGGGTTTTCTCACCTATGTTGGGGCTCTGTTGCTAGGTACATATATATTTATGATTGTTATAATAGATTGACCCTTCTATTATTATAAGATGTCCTTGTTATCTCTAGTAACATTTATTTTCATTTTAAAGTCCATTGTGTTTGATTTTATTACAGCCATTTCAGCTTTCTGATGGTTATTTTTTTGTATGAGGAGGGAAAGAGACGTATCTTCTCAGCCACACTCATTGATGTGGAGCTCCTCCTTAACCAAGCTTGGCTGTAGGGAGATCAATGTGTGGCTCAAATGCCACAGACTCTCACTGTTTTCACAGTTTTAATACAATGTCTTGAGTAAATGCCTCTAAATTTTCTATTCTCTGTTGATACAATTTCAAGAGACTTTAACTGATTTTTACACAGTTTTGTCAGCTCTGCTTGTTTTGCTGTGAGGAGAGGGTTATTGCAGATTAACCCATCCTAGAAGTTCTTTCACTAGTATCTTTTTAAACATTATTTATATGGCTTGTCAGACACACAGACTATGCCTTCCCTGAATTGGATGTAAATTCGACCCTTGGTTAAAGGGGTCCAATTTTGGAGTGGTATTTGTGGATAATCTTTTCCCTGAGAATCCAATAATAATTAATAATCTCTTTTAATCCTTATTTAAGATAAGGATTTATAAACATAGTTTAACAGTTGTTCACTGTATGTTTTGAATATAGCCCTTGCTATATTCACTAAGTCACTGAGTCTTATTTTTAAAAGGACATGTTTCTTTCTCTCTACCTCCTCCTCCCCAATCCCACTCCTTCTCTAACCTCACAGGAAACAGGATTATCTTTCTTCCCCATCCTAGGCAGAGTTATCTGTCCCTGAGCAAACATCCACCACAGGAGGGAAGTAATTCAGACTTTGGGGATGGCACCAGAAGATCTCAGAAACCTATCTCCCAAATTAACAAGTGAATTACAATTCCACACAGAACATGTAGAATATGGCCTTTGAATCACCTCTTTAAAAACCCCTTGTTCCCCTTGATGGGCAGAATCACAGCCTCTTAGACAAGAATCCCCTGTGCTTCTTCTCTGCTAGCAAAGCAAGAAACTTTCTTTTTCTTTTTTTCTCAAAATCCTATCCTTGTTATTAGATTGATATCAGGGTCCAGGACCGAACTTTCAATAAGAATAGGAGGATTAAATGGAATAAAAGTCATGTGATTCTAACTTCAAAGTCTAAACTATATTCTACTATTCATCAAAGATCAGTTTCTTCCTCCTCTATAACTAGCAAAATCTTAAAGATGATTGAGGAGGAGAATTGATTATGGGGTTAGGGAGTAAAGAATAAAAAACAATTTAAAAAATTGGTCTGAATTTCCTAGTAGCTACCTTGTGACTGGGGACTGTCTTATTTAAAAGCTGCTTATAACATGAAGATATAACTACCAGCATTTGACCCATATTTTCATCTTAGCTACATCTCAGGGCTCTTAATGTCTCATATTTACATGAAATAAGCACCCCAACCCATTTACAAAATACTCACAAATCACCTTTCAAATCTGGAATGCTTGTTGTGTAATTAAGTAATTCTTGATAACCCAATTCTTTGCTTCTGTTTTTCTAAAAGTTTTAATTGGCAAAGCATTTCATTAAATGACTTTTCAGCATTTGTTGACATAGTTCTAAGATTTTTCTTCTCTCTTCTGTAAATATTATGAATAATATTAATAAGTTTTTCAATGTTGAATAAAATTTGAATTTCTGAAAACACATGCTAATTACCCATGGGATAATCTTCTTTTCATATACTGCTGAGTTTCACTTCCTAGCATTTTTAAATATAAATTTATAAATGTTATTTAGCTATGATTTGGTTCCAATATTGTAAAATTTAGTTATGAGTGTTGTGCAAAGGAATCAGAATAAAATACTAGTGGTATATAGTGCAAATATGAAACAAGGTTAATTAGGAGGAAATTATCAGGAAGAGAATAAATAGTATGCATGAAATGTTCTGAATTATCATTTTCCCAACAGTTAATGGAAAAAAGGCATGCTCTATGGCCACTGTTACTATGAAAAGGTATCTTTTCCCATTATGTTGAACATATTTATAGGGCAGAAGGGCCACTGTGCAACACGGAAGGAAGCTCCTTGATCTGTAAAGCCACCTTGTCAGAAAGTTGGAAATGGACTTTCAGGGCTCATAGGATTCATTATTAACAGAGGAGTTTACCTATTTCATTTAATGCCATACTTGATAGATTTTGTTCTATTTCTGGTTTTTAAAAACACTTTTGGTTTGAGTCTTTGCTTTCACTTTCCTTTTAATTAATTAACAAAATTTACCTTTTGTTATGTAGTGCTACAAAACACATCCAAGCTGATAAGTATAAAAGATGAAATGTTATAATTTTGGAATGAAGTCCTTCCTAAATATGACACAAACCTCAGGAGTCATAAAAGGAAGGAGCAATAAATTCTAGAATATCAAAATTTAAAAAATCCATTGAAAAATTTTCTCAACCCAAATACAAAAACAAATGAAGAAATATTTGGAAATAATTTAATAAATAAGGTACTAATTTCTCTAATGTATACAAGTCATTTGGGAAAATATATTTTTTTAAACCCTACTGGAACAAAATAGGCAAAAGAATAAGAGTAAATGGAATCACAAAAAGAAAATATAAATGAATTTTAAACATAAAAAGATTATTATACTAATACAAGAATAATACAATTTAGAGTTATGCAAAGATTATATTTTCATATGTAAAGTGTCAAGTACATTCAAAAATGATAACATGGTCCAAACATTGCTGGTAGGGATATAACGTGTTATTATCCATCATCTCTGAACAGTGCTTTGGTACCAGCTTTCAAAGTTACAAAAGCCCATATTATTTCACTTAATCAATAATTTCACTTCCAAGATTTTTTTCTACGGATATACTGGCATATACAGAAGATGACAAATGTACTCAATTATTACTTCATTGCTTGGGATAGAAAAAGACCCAAAACACCCTAACAGGGAAACAATAAATTATGGTATATCATCTGTGGCAGATTGCATCTATAGACCCATTTCTGCAGACTTTCCTTAATATAAGTCTTTTGCCATTGTCACTTTGCTGCACCCACCCACTTTGAGTGGGGTATAATTGCCCCACTCCTTGGTTTTAGCATGTGAGTGGTTCTTGTTTACAGCATATACAGGCGTGGTACAAGCAATATCTTTAAAAGGGCTGAAGTGAATTAGGCTTGATTGCTCTTGTGCTTAAACTGTTGTCATGAGAATAATATGCTTCAGCTATTCCACTGGTCTTGGGAGGAAGCAAGAGTTTATTTAGAGCATAGCTGTCTTCAAGTAAGGTGCTCTAGTCAAACCCAGACTAGAATAGAGCCTCCAATCAATATACAGAAGGATGAGCAAATCCAGATTAGCAGTTTGCTAACCAAAATCAGATCATAATATCCTCAATCAATAGACGCATAAGCCATACTTCCAAATAAATATCAGCTGTTTTAAGCCACTGAGTTTTCAGGTGGTTTGGTGTACAGCAAATAGGTAATACACTATCCAATGGACACTACCCACAAAAGAGGTCTTTATTGTACTAATGAGAAAAAAATCTCTGAAAGTTACTAAACTGAACAAAATGCTGAGCCATGGGTAGTGTTTGACTATTTTTGAAAATGAATTTGCATAAATGTGCATATTTATGCAAAGATACATACAAAATATCTGATAAAAGCTTGTGGCTGAGGGACAGAAGTGGATATGACTTTTTGCCATATATTCTTCTGTCACTTTTTTTTTTTTTATTATGAAGAAGCCAAGTCTTTTGCCCACGTTGGCCTTGAACTCCTGGGCTCAAGTAATACTCTTGCCTTAGACTCCTGAGTACCTGCAACTACCTATAGACACACAATCACACCTGGTTCTCTTTTTGTTGCTTTAAAATTTTAAACTGTTTAGATGTGTCATATCATTTTTTGGAGTTAAAATTTTTTTAGAACTCAGGCTATGGATAGGGTTCCAAAATTTTCTGGTGTCTAATAGAGTGTGGGGAAAAAACATAACCCTCAATCAGTTAGATTCTTAGATTCTTCTTCCTTTACAAGTACCATTTGGATGTTTGTTTTGCTTGTAGAATTTTTACCATAAAATCAGGAGTTTCAGTAGTTTTTGTCTGGTGTAGAACTCTATTATTATTTCTTGATTCCTGGAAAATATAGGTAAAGAACACTTAAAACTCAATTAAAACAGCCCTTTTGTTAAAAATGGGCAAATAAATTGATCAGACATTTCATGAAAGAAGATACATGGATGAAAAATAAGCACATTAGAAGGTGCTCAACAACATCAATCAATTAAAAGCAAATTGAGATGTCATTACATACCTTGTAAAATATCTAAAATTTAAAAAATTTAGGCCATATCTGCAGAGCTTTGTTGAAGCTGCCTGCCTGAATAAAAGGCACTGTTGGTGGTAATAAAAAATGATACAATCATTTGGAAAACCACGTTAGAAACCAGTTTGTTAATATCTGAACAAGTTAAAAATGAATCTACCAAAAATACCCAACCTTTCTACCTCTTGGCACTTATCCAAGAGAGACGAAAGCATATGTCCATACAAAGACTCAGATGTAAATGTTAATTATAGCCTTTTATGTGATAGCCCCAAACTGGAAAGAGTCCTATGTCCATCAGTTGGTAAAGGATAAATGAAATGTCCCCTATCCATACCATGGAGTACTACACAGCAAAAGCAAATAAAAAGGAATGAATGTGTGACACTTGTAGCAGCATGCATGAATCTCAAATTAACTTTACTGAGTGAAAGTTGCCAAGTTAAAAAAATATATACACGATATAAATCCATTTATGTGAAATTCTAAAAAATTCAAACTAATTATAGTAGTAAATCAAATTGATGGTTGTCTGCATATGGGATGGGGTACAAGTGACATATGGTTACATGGATTACAAAAGGGTATGAGGAAACATTTGAGAGTGATGAATATGTTCATTTTTTATTGTTATGATGGTTCCAAGAGTGTTTACTAAGTGGAAAGTTAGCAAATTATACATTTTAATTATACACAAAAAATTGAAAAAGAAACCAAAAGTTAGAATTTGTAAGGTTACTTAATAGGTGCACAGTTATTGTTATGCTTTGAGTATTTCTATACTAAATGTCAAAATATTTTAATTCCATTTAGAAAAAGAAAGCTAAATTTCCATACTTGAATCAACTGATTTAATAAATTGGTGGAAACAGCACACTCCCTGAATATTGGGCCCTTGTCTTTTATTCATCATTGCATTCTCAGTTCTCAGGGGAGCACTCATCATACACTACAAAAACATTTATTTAATAAATGAATAAACTCAGTTTATAAATAGCTAGTTTTTGTTGGTGATAGGGATCCATCCTAGGGTTTCAAGCACACTAGGCAAGTATTTTTCTACCACTGAGTCACATCCCCAGTTATCTTCTCTAGAAAGCTTCCAATTCATCACCATGAAGCTTGGAAATTATGGAACAATTTTAGGGTGACTGCCGATGGTATGGAGGATGGTTGTAGACATGACCAGAAAACCTTTAAATGTCTTCAGTATTTTCTGAATCTGTAGGCCTTTTATTTAGACAGATAATTTCTCGATTCTCTCTTATAGCTCTATTAAATTATTTTTTGTCAATAAACTAGTAGTTTTATTTTATATTTCTTTTTTTATTTGTTCTTTTTAGGTGTACATGCCAGTACAGTGTATTTTGACATATTATGTATACATAGGGTATAATTTATTGTAATTAGGATCCCATTCTTGCAGTTGTACGTGATACGGCATTTCACTGATCGTGTATTCATACATGAATGTAGGAAACTTATGTCTGATTCATTCAAACTCTATTAATTATAGGTGAAGTCCTGTCTGATTATTGAACATTGACTGGTCAGTGTTTGTGTTATTCTGGTTCTATATTATTTTGAATATCACCCCTTTGTAATACTATGACATTATTATTTCTTGAGTTAAAGTACCTCCTGATGTCATGTATTCCTTCAGAAGGCCTTTATTCAAGTTTAGCATAGACATTCTTTGACATGTTCTCTAACCCAACTTCATTCTATCATCATCCACACTACACACCATTCAGCCATATAATTTGACACTGGCTTGACTTTCATCTTCCTAGTTAAACTCTTTAACCTTTTTTTTTTCCACTGACAAGATAGTATGAGAAATTTCTATTCCAAAATACATAACATCTTTTGGTATTCGCATCCTCAGCTTTTATAGAGGAGATCTGATAAATATTCAGTTATTGGATTTGAACATTTGAAGCAGTGATACTAGTCATCTATAGGTTGTACTGTAGCTTGCTTTGTGTAAGACATAAAAATAGATTACTGAAGTTGGAATCACATACCCAAACTGTGGCCTAAGTCTATCTGCTGAATGTCTACCATGGATGCACAACAGATTGTCAATTAGACATTTTTTAAAGGGAATTGCTGGCTTTAGGAGTGGTTCTGTTTGGAAAGCAAAGTAAATGCTACAAAAAAAGAAAGCACATTAATAAACATTTATTGAACTTAATTAAATTTAATTAAAATTAATTGAGTTTGGATGGTAGCTATGGTTGCCACTGCTCCATTTTTTTGGCTGGTTTGGTTCTAAACCCAGTTTGGGTTTAGAACCATCTTGGGGAATAACTAAAGAAATGGAAACTCTTTTATGTCATCTTCAAAATTTAATTAATTTACATTAAAATGGATGTTAAATAACATTGCTGATTTAAATATTTGCCACAACTTCTTTTTAAAGGACAACAATTTCAATCAAATAAGACAGGTTCTTCTTTAAACAGATAAGTACAGTGTTTTATCCTTTCTCTTGGTATATTTCAACTTCCTCACAATCAAACCTAATTCTTGTTGCAAACCATTAGAATTTCTCTTGTACATCATTTAAAATAAAGAAGTTAACTGTATTACAATTTTTAGAATTATAAATGTCTGAATTCTCACCTCCATAGTAAATAAATCACCAAGATTTGTAGATTCTCTTAAAGATCTATATAGATTATGTTCAAATTTTCTAAAACCAATGTTTCCTTTCAAAAACAAATATTTTATAAAGTCCCTTAATTATATAAATGTAACTTCACAATTAATTTTAAATATATATATATATATAATATATATATATATATATATATATATATATATATATTAACTATAATACTAAAGGAGAAATAAAAGGAGAGTAATCACATATTAAATAATATATATGGTATGACAGAGAATGTTTGGGAATGAGTATATTAGAAGCCTTAAGGAAGTGATGATATAGTTCCACCCTATAAATAAGCTAGGATTTAAGAGATGTTAGACTGATATTGTAAAGCTACTGAGAATATCTTTTTTCAGTATTAGACATTTGGAAGTAAAAATCATGGCAAATATAACTATAAATGCAAACTAACTGACACAGGTAGGGTTTGTGGGTGATTCAAATAGAATGAGTGGTGTGGCTGCTGGAGATAAAGTTTAGGTAAATTTCCAAACAAAACAATATACATTCTTCCATTAATAAACAACATAGTTGTATTTCCAGTGTAAACACACACACACACACACACACACACACACACACACGAAAAGTATTTGGAGTTTAAATGTAAAATGGAGTTGTTTCTAGGCTGAAACTTCAGGGTTTTATCTATGAGAATACCTAAATGGCTATTTGAAAGTTATGTGCGATTCAGAACAATTCTTGATTGTAGGGAATTGCTCCCCTAATTACACGATGTCTAGTATCCCTGGCCTCTACCTACTATCTTCTCAATTGTTGCGGACAATCAGAAAATGCTTCCAGAAGAATACAAAATGCCCACTAGGGGCAGTGTCTCACTGTGGAGAGTCACTGGTCAATAAAATCTCTTCTTGCATGGTAATCTTTTACTTCTGCTTCAGTATGTTGCTTCATCTTTCCTCATCTTTCACTTGGACTTCCCGACTTTTCTCCTTATTCTCAGTCTTCTCTGCTTATAGTTCAACATACATGTTGAATTACATGTCATTCCCCTGCTGAAAATCTATATTGGTTCCCCAGCACTATAGGGTAAAACACATTTTTTTTTTTCAGATTGGATGGAGGTCAGTAATCTGATATCATATTTCAAATCTGACCTGTCCTGTACAACCTTCTCCTATGTAGCTGTACTCTTCCCCATGTAGTCTCCAGAATTGAAAAAAAAATAATCAGTCTTTTCACCAACTTTGCTGGTTTTTTTTTTTGGGGGGGGGGCGGGGGGTGGCGTCTGGCAAGTTCTTACTAATACTTCAAAAGGCAACTCAGGCATTACCATCCAGTAAAACCATTTCTTGTCATTCTCCCACTTAATCCTGAGCTTGTATCAATCTTATGTTTTGTAACTGTTAGTCTGCTCTTCCCTTAAATTGTGAGTTATCTGAGGGAAGGGATTTTTAATCCTATCCAGTGTATCAAATAGTTAGAGGTTTATGAGGAGGTCTTTAAAAAGCATTTATTTGTTTACTTTTTGTAGTGCTGGGGATGGAACCCAGGGACTCATGCATGCTAGACAAGTACTCTACCATTAAGCTACATTCCCAGGGCATTTTTTTTTTGTTTGTTTGTTTTTTTTCACTTTGTGACAGGGTTTCACTAAGTTGCTCAGGTTGTTCTCAAGCTTGTTTCTCCAGCCTCAGCCTTCAGTAGCTGGGATTCCACACTCATCTAAAAAAGCATTTACTGGACTAAATTTCAGTGATAGCGATAGGTATTTAGAGAGCTCTGCATATTACCATATAATTGTTTTTGTTTGTCTTTCAATATTTTCTCATCCTTTAGCTAGCTAGTTTATTCTTTCCAGTTGATCACAGCCTTTTAGTTTGTTCTTTATCTAGTAGTTATTTAATCCCCAATGAATTTCAAAACATCTTTATTATGCTTTTTTACTAGCTTCCATCCTCCTTGTAGTGACTGAGACAAATATGCCCTTTGAAGCCCATTCTCTCATTTTTATTTTACTTAATTAAGGCTATATATCTCAGATGACTATTCTTTCTAAAGTTATTTGAAATCAGCTCATGAGAATAGGATTTGTTTTTAACTATTCCGGTTTTTAAAAAATTATTATTCCATATGTATAATTTCTCTTTTTGTCACTGTGACTCTCATATTGGTTGTTCATGGTTTTATAACATACATGCTTGGTGTTCACCAGGACTTGACTTTGGGGTATTTCTCATATTCAAGAATGTTCACCTCTTTCAACTCCTTTGCTAATTAAGCAAGAATGAAAATAAACTAATTTTAAGAATCTTGGTTATTATATATCTGGGCTTCATGGTGTTGCTTTGCTAGCTATCATAAGAGTGGCCATAATCATTCATCATTTTTTTCCTTTATTCTTTTATACCTTCATTTAATTTACTTATTTTTATGTGGCATTGAGGATTAAACCCAGCGCCTGGCATATTCTAGGTGAGTATTCTACTTTGAGCCACAACCCCAGCACCCCCACCCCCCAGCCTTTTTTTTCTTTTTCATCTACTTTATTCCTTGCCCTCTCAGGATTTAGCAGCAATATTTCAATAACGTGTGGATGACTTTCCTTTGGGTCATTAGAAAAATAGTTTCTGCAGAAATAATCTACATAAATGATAGTGTAGAGACATTTTTCTGGAGGCTACAATGTGACCTATTGAGATACGCTAAATTGGTTCTTATTTGTCAGGACATTCAGCTCTTTCCTTTATTTCATTTTGAAATGGAAGAATAAATGGGGAAAAATGTGCTCTGAAATCCTCTGTCCCGCTTTAGCATGTAAATAGCATCATGCACAAAAAATTTCAAGCTGTCAGGAGTAAAGAAAGTATGATAATTTAGGATAATTAAATGCTTTAGACAATCAAAATAGAACTGATCCTAGTAAGTTTTTCTTACTTGCAGAAAACTTCTTTAAAAAGTAGTTACTGATCTAAATGTCTTTCAATAGGGCTGTAAAAAAATTGTACAGTAACAATCCACAATATGGACTATTCTACAATCTCAAAGAAAGCATACCTATATGGATGGACATAAAAAATATGTATGGCTGTTTTTAAAAAAAGAAAGATTGTGAATGATATATGTATTCTGATCTCATTCAGTTAAAAAAAATAACAGAAACTGAAGCAAAATATATACAAAAAATAGGGGTGAAGATGTATACACCAAACTTCTCCAAGTCTGCACTGAGAACTTACATTTCTGTGTTTGTTTACCAGATTATGAGCTGCTTTGTTGCTAGATCAATTGCAGGATGCCAAACTAAATTTAATTCCAATTAGAAACAAGTTTTTTAGTGAAAGAATTTCCCACATATTGAATGAAAGATATTTTTACTGAAATGTTTTCATTGTGTATCTGAAATTCAAGTTTAACTAGGAGTCTCGTAATTCTTATTTGTTAAATTTGGAAACTCTACTTTAAGGAGACCTTTAATTAAACATCCTGTACTTCTGTCACTAACAGTTGCAGAGATAAAATAGGTCACCATAAATGACAGGAGGGAAAGTAATTAAGGAGAAAACAGTAACAACAGGTGGTTTTGCTAAGTATGTTTCATATATTATTTCAATTCTCATGAAAAAATGCCTTAAAGTTTTATTAGTGGTACTAATTTTTTTTAGGGGAGGGTATCATGTTTTTTTGTTTTTGAGATTGGTTTTCGCTATGTTACTTGAACTGGAGATCCTCCTGCCTCAGCACATGTCACTCCACCAGATTTAGTGGTCCTATTTTAAAGATTAAGAAAAAGAAATACACAAAGCAGTCTTGGTGGTGCATTCCTATAATCCCAGCTACTTGGCAGGTCCTTAGGTAGGAGTATCTCAAATTCCAGCCCTACCTGGGCAACTCAGCTAGACTATGTGTCAAAATTTAAAGACTGGGGATGCAGCTTAGTAGTAGAACATTTGCCTAGCGCTTTCCAGGCCTTGTGTTCAATCCCCAGTACAGAAAGAAAGAACAATAACAACCTCCACAAGACATAAATACTAATGATATCTCCCTTGCCTCTGAGCTGTTTTGAAGATCAGATAAGAATATGTATTGTTTTTCTATATTCTGAAATGTCTCACTCTTCTACCAGAGCAGTTGCTCTTTTGCTAAAATCAAAAGATTTTATAAAATCAAAGATTTAAATAATGCCCCAGCATCACTATAGTTTTAATTAATTTTATTTTTAAAATTATATATTCAAACTGCCTCTTTATAGTGTAAAAACTATCATGAGTTTTAACACATGTATAGATTTATATAACATCACCACAATTGGGATACAGAACATGACTACAGCTTTTCAGATTCTTTTTTGCAAAAAATGTTTCACATTTATGTTGCAAAAAATAAAAGAAAGGGATTTAGATAAATGTGCTGAAGATGCAAATTAATGAAACTGGCTTTTTGCACAAATCTCTGCAGTCTCCAATCTCTGCAGCTTTTTTGACTGGGCCATTTTTGTTGTTGTTTCTGCAGACCCTTTCTACTAACCATGAATAGATGCAGCCTTGGGGCCCTCACACTAGACATGTTACAGGAACAAACTTCAACATTACTTATTTGATCCTTTTTATTGTACTAGATCTTAATTTTCTCAACCGTTTTCCTTAATATCATTTATCCCCCTCTTTAATATGAAGAAACCTGGAATAACAAGGACCTTCTTAATACTGTGGAGGAAGTTATTTGATTGGGGCAAAGGGGATATAGAGTTTTTGAGAGAGCAATGACAAGGCTTTCAGGACCCAAGAATCGTTCCAATATAATAACAGATCCCTCCTGTAATCAATCACTTTCTTAGTTCTTTTCCCCAACCCCATAGTCCTGCTCCCTGCAGGGTGCCCCCTGGGACTAGGGACTTTGGGATAAACTTCTGCATTCCGGGATCAACCTGGTCTATTCCCCATCCCACCAAGTTCTTTCAGCTTAAGTTACTTGCACTGACGCCACATCTGGAGGGGGTGGGGCGGGCAGGTCCGCTTTCTGGGTGACTCACTTGGTTGCTATTTGCCTTTTGTTTCTAAAATGCTTTGGCTGCCGTTTTCTTTCTTCTGCTTTTAATTTTTGGAGGAGAAAAACCTAATGAATCAAGAATGAGTCTCCTCTCCACTAATCTTTCTCAACCGCCCCTCCCCCAAAGTTGGTTCTCTCTTCACAAGTTCCATAACTACCCAAGACGCGCGGGGGCGGGACAGGTGGGAACGCATTAACAACACTTAAATCTGAAGTTGACAGCCAAAGGTACCAGTTTGGTGGGGAGACTTTCTCAAGCTCCCTTACACACTGCTCGGCGTTTGCTTTTGCCGCTGTACATTTCAGCTCATTTCTTTTTGCTGCTGCTGCTGCTGCTGCTTTGCGCTGCTCCGTCACGCCTTTATCTCTTCGCTGCCAAAGGAGCCCGAAGCAGGATAAATTCCACGAGATTCCCCAGCGGTTTCGTTCCTGTCCGAGGTAAATACTGTATGCAAAGTGTAGAACCACCAAAGGATGCCGGGGAGGGGGAAGAGAGAGGGATTCCCTCACCTTTTCCGGCACGTTCCCCGTTGATTTCCACCAGGAGGAGGCGCGCGGCCGGATCACCCAATCTCCCTTTCTAAGTCCACCCTACCTAGGGCTGCCAAGGTTGGCTGCGCGGCCAAAATCCCTCCTGCAGGCCAGGCCCTCCCCCTCCCCCCGGCTTGGTTTTTCCCAGCTGTGGAGGTTGGGCCAGGGGCTGGGGTGCTTGGAGAGTCGGCGCTTGCAGCGCGGAGCCCGGAAGTCGCCCTGACTCTGGTGGGACTCCGAGTTGGCTTCGGAGGTGGCGGGCACGGAGGTGAGCTGTGGGGAGCCAGCAACCGAGCAAGAACCCAGAGGTGGCGCCGGGGCCGCTCCCTGTCCTCGGCAGGAGAGTAGCTTTGGTCCTGATTGCCACCCAGCTCCGGGTCCCACCGCCGCTTTGTTCGCGGACTCCGTTTCTCTCCTTGGGAGAGGACTTGAACCCCCTCTAGGATCGAAGAGACTGGCGGGGCGCGGGTTGGGGGTGGGGTGCGACAGTTCTACGCCCCTCCATTTCCTATTAATCCAAGAAGATTCAAAGAGAGATCAAAGGACTCCTGTAACCTGAAACTTCCCTTTGGTCCTAACCTGGACCGGGAGGAGAGGTCTGGGCGGAGGCGGAGACCCCGGAAGGCAGGTGGTCCGCGGAGGCGGTGGGAGAAAAGAACTGGAAGGTTGAGAAGTTTAGTTGGGAAGACGCTGGGGATTAAGCGAGAAGTTAGAGGCGGGAGATGTGTGAGATCGGGGAAGGAGGAGGGCGGGAGGCTAGATGGGTATATATAGTGTGGGCCGGGGCGAGCCCAGACTTGGCCCTCCGGGTCTTGGAACTAGATACCGCTCGGCTCCGGGGTAGGATGTGCGATGCGGTTGGGGGAGGAGAAGACAGTGCGGGCGGTTGGAAGGAGGTCTCTGGGACAGAGTGGAGACCTTGGCTCTCAGAGACCGGTTACTTCTCTCGGGGAGGGGAGTACACCGGGGTCTTCACGCTTCTCTCTCGCTTGTCCCAGGTCGCGCAGCGGATCCACTGACTAGCGCCAATATCAAGAGGCAAGGAGGTGCCACCCAGGGCGGCGCTGGAAGTGGAGCGGGAGGAGGAGCGCGGAGACCTGCGTCCCTACCCGCCGTGCGTACTTTCTGGAGGGAAGGGCGGGGGAATTAGCCCCGGGAGGGGGACGCTTGGTGGCAAGGGGGTTATTAGCCAAGTTCCGGCTGCGGTGGTCCCCCTGGGCTCCCACAAGAGGAAAGTTTTCTCCAGACGTTTCCGGCCGGCTCGCTCCCTCCGGGCCCAGCCTCCTGAGCCTTCGGAGCGGGCGCCGTCCCAGCCCAGCTCCGAGAAGACGCGAGCCGCGATGCCTGGGGGGTGCTCCCGAGGCCCCGCCGCCGGGGACGGGCGGCTGCGGCTGGCGCGGCTGGCGCTGGTCCTCTTGGGCTGGGTCTCCTCGTCCTCTCCCACGTCCTCCGCGTACTCCTCCACCTCTTCAGTGTCGTTCCTGGGCTCGGCGGTGTCTGCTCAGCCTCCACTGTCGAGCCAATGCCCAGCGATGTGCGAGTGCTCCGAAGCGGCGCGCACCGTCAAGTGCGTGAACCGCAACCTGACCGAGGTGCCCGCGGACCTGCCACTCTACGTGCGCAACCTCTTCCTCACCGGTAATCATCTGGCCGTGCTCCCCGCCGGCGCCTTTGCCCGCCGCCCGCCGCTGGCCGAGCTGGCCGCGCTCAACCTCAGTGGCAGCCGCTTGGTGGAGGTGCACGCCGGCGCCTTCGATCATCTGCCCAGCCTGCGCCAGCTCGACCTCAGCCACAACCCACTCTCCAATATCAGCCCCTTCGCCTTCTCGGGCAACAACACCAGTGCTTCTGTTCCCAGCCCCCTGGAGGAACTGATCCTGAACCACATCGTGCCCCCTGCAGACCAGTTACTGAAGCAGAACCGAAGCTTCGAGGGCATGGTGGCCGCGGCCCTGCGCACGGGCCACGCACTACGCGAGCTGCGTAGCCTGGACCTGGGCAGCAATCAGTTCCTTTACCTGCCTCGGGACGTGCTGGCTCAACTGCCCAGCCTCAGGCACCTGGACCTGCGGAACAACTCCCTGGTGAGCCTGACCTACGTGTCCTTCCGCAACCTGACATACCTAGAAAGCCTCCACCTGGAGGATAATGCTCTCAAGGTCCTTCACAATGGCACCCTGGCGGAGTTGCAAGGCCTGGCCCATGTCAGGTTATTCCTGGACAACAATCCCTGGGTCTGCGACTGCCACATGGCGGACATGGTGGACTGGCTCAAGGAGACAGAGATAGTTCAGGGCAAAGCCAGGCTCACCTGTGCATTCCCGGAAAAAATGAGGAATCGGGTCCTCTTGGAACTCAACAGCTCTGACCTGGACTGTGACCCTATCCTCCCGCCATCCCTGCAGACTTCTTATGTCTTCCTGGGTATTGTTTTAGCCCTGATAGGCGCTATTTTCCTCCTTGTTTTATATTTGAACCGGAAGGGGATAAAAAAGTGGATGCATAACATCAGAGATGCCTGCAGGGATCACATGGAAGGGTATCATTACAGATATGAAATCAATGCGGACCCCAGGTTAACAAATCTCAGTTCTAATTCGGATGTCTGAGGACTGGGGAAAAAGGACAACTCTGCATGAGGTGTAGACTTAAGCTTTATCCAGTATTAGGCTTGCTCTACTTCCACCCTCCACTATAGACACCGCTGACTTTGACTGAAAGCAGTGAAGGGGTTTTGCTTCTTGTTACGTAAATTTTCTTGGTGTGTTCTATTAATGTAAGAATGTAAGACGATGAACAACTGTGCATAGTGTTTGCCCTCTTTCTTTTCTTGGAACTCCTCAACACATGTGGAGTGATTTTTCAAGTTTCAGCATGGACTCCTTGCTGTTTCTCTTAGTACAGTTCAAGGTGTAGCAAGTGTACCTACACAGATAGCATTCAACAGAAACTGCCTCAACTTTTTTTGAGAAAAATACTTTATTCATAAATATCAGTTTTATCCTTATGCATCCCATGAACTGCCTGCAGACCTTAGCAAGCTCTTAAAATAACCCTGTAGTGCACAGGAGCACCTGCATCCAAGAGCATGCTTACATTTTACTGTTCTGCATATTACAAAAAATAACTTGCAACTTCAGATAACTTCTTTCACAAAGTAAATTACTTTTTTTGATTGCAGTTTATATGAAACTGTACTGATTTTTTTCTTTTTATAAACTGCATCAAGATTGAACAGACTGAATTGTTGGAAAAAATTCAATAAAGATTCTTAAAAGAATTACACTGTGTTCAAGTTTGGTATTTGAAAAATGGATGAAGGGCAATAATACTGAATGGTCTTGGTTCAGATGATAATTAAGTTATTGGTTAGCAAACTGGCCAAGGTCTTATATAAATAGTCTTGGAAGATAGTTTTGAAGTGGTGGATTCTTTTAGGATTTAAATAGAGTATTTGAATATTTATGTGACTACATTTCTCATGGTCCCAAAGTTAATGCTATTCATGAAACAATTTTGTAAGAGCTTTATGAAGTTGGTAAGAGTGAAGAGTTCTATATGATAAACAGTTCACAGTTGGGGGCTTTTTCTGAACTAATGAAGTTGTTAGGGCAGAACAATATTATTTACTTAATAAAACTCTGAATTAAATTGTTCTATGGATGTTTAAAGGGTAAAACAAATATAATAGAAAAGTATAAAGATACAGTGTTCAGAAATAAAGATTTAAAAGTATAAAGACACAGTATTCAGAAATAAAGATTTAAAAGGATAAAGACATAGTATTCAGAAATAAAGATTTAAAAGTGTAACTTTAAAAAGGATTCATTGAGGTTATAAAGTAAATTACAACTTGGATTTTCTTGAGAATATTTTTTAAAAGCATTTAAATGAAATATACATCAGAGACCCAGCTAATATATTTTTAAAATTGCCATAATTGAATTTAAGCTTGAGGAAATAACCAGAGATAAAAGTCTGTGTTTATGTAAAAGTATTTCAACTAATCAGAGATATTAATGTCTAGTTCAGGATTTAAGAATTTGAGGATATTTTTTATGTTAGCTAAGCTCTTTATAGGCGTATACACTTTCATAAGGAATAAGTCATATTTAGACATAAATAAAAGCAACTCTACTCAATTGATAGCATTGATAATGGGTTTTTTTAAGCTTATCATCAGCCATTTAATCTGAAAAGTAAATTTTATTAATCAATCTCCAAGCCTTTAAGTGATTTAAATTTAGCCTTTATTCCCTAACTTAAAGCATTGGGTAAATATACATCAATAAATCTTAGGGCCTGCCTGCATTCACTTTAAATTAGTTATGCTCTTCAGTGCTTTATGTTTGAAATAAAATTTATATTTCCATATTTGTATAAATACAATAGAATTAGTACTTTAGGTTCTAGAAATGTTTGCTAATTC
This sequence comes from Urocitellus parryii, assembly GCF_045843805.1. Lineage (NCBI taxonomy): Eukaryota > Metazoa > Chordata > Mammalia > Rodentia > Sciuridae > Urocitellus > Urocitellus parryii. The sequence continues at coordinate 76,130,132 of NC_135538.1, read as the reverse complement.
CTCTTTTTAAAAAATATTAAATTCAGAAGTTTCTGAATAGAGCTATCTATTCTATGTGACTCTATTTCTTGTTTAGATTATACAGTATAATCACAATAGACATTTTAATACCTTAAGTTCAACAAGACTCATTTTATGAAACTTGATGGCATTCATTATTATTTATGAGTTATATTTCAGATCCTATAATTACCTGAGAAAAGACTAAATATGTGATTCTTAATATTCCATAATTCTTTTAAATATTTCAAGTGTTCACCAGGGATTCATAAACTGGCTGACTGCTATTATTTCCTAAGAACAATGAAGATACTCTGGCCTATCAAAAATAGTGAGTGTCTAATAAATAACAGCATGGCATTTTAAGAGTAAGTTGCTGATAAACTTTAGTTGGTACATCTGCTGATATTGTAGAAAACAAATTATAATATTGATAGAGACTATATTCAGAAGAATTGTTTCTTTATCACAAGATTCTCTGTTAAAAATTGAGCTTGTCTACAATTGAGGAAAGCAGTAGATTCATAAGTTCTGCTTTTCTCATCACCTCCCTGAAGCGATGATGACTCTGATCAAATGAAGCTGGGTTTCCGTCTGTTAGGTGGGTGGCTTTTTTGAAGTTATGACTTCTTTCTTCTTTTACCTCCTCCTCCTTCTTTGTATGGACTTCCCAATTTACCATGGCTTTGTTTCCTATCACATCACTCCTTGCTATTCTCCAAAAGATAGCAATAGAAATTTTTCAGATAAAAATGTTGTTTGACAACTAGTTGATATTTGTGCAGTTATAATACACAATCTATATCCTTGGAAGATAAGTGTTATATAAATCCAATAAGAGGATATAGGAAACATGAAATAAAAGCAAAATTATTGTGACATTATTTAAAAATAAAACAAGTAGACTTGTAGACAGTTTTTTACCATTATGCACTATTATTTCTGAACACTTACAAATAATCCATTTTAAAAAATTCATTTTGGTTGGTGTTATACTTTATTGCTGAGTTTTAGTGTTGAGCAGAAAGCATCCTTTATCCATTACAAGTTTTGTTTGAAGAAAGTTGAAAAAATACCTTAAAGATGATCCCTTTTTAAAAAAGCTATTAAAGTGTCCAACAAAATAAAGATTTTAGAATAGTATAACTGTTTGACCTTGAGTTGAAACTCCCTTCTTCCATTGAAACCACTCAGTTTGTAGCATTAGTTTCTATAATATTAGTTTTGCTGTCATGAGTGTGATTCATTGGTGACCTATAAGGCAGCTGATAGATTTTTTTCTTACAAAATAGGGAGATATTTGATAGCTTTTTTTTGTTTTGTTTTTTTTTTTTTACAAGTAGGTACACATTTGCAGGAGTGGTAGGGAAGGCTGGGTTGAAATAAATGAGCAAATTATGATTAGATTCTTTAGAAATTATTAATTCTTTAGAAATATCTTGACTGACAATGAATATGGATTGTGCTCACCTCAATATTTAATTAGAAATAACATCTCTTAGTTTTCTGTCATTTTAATTAAGTGTCTGTAAAAAAGAAGAGTCAAATAAACTATGATTGTTTCTTTAGGAATTGTTTTACTCTGTCCCTTTCGACCTAATGTTCTAACGTAGGGGTTCTCTTGTAGAGGATATTATAAGCTTTGCAATTCTAGTTTTCAAGAGTTTATCTCTTATACCATTTCTTCTACTTTCCATTTTTAATTTTCCTCCAAAGACTATGTTAAGAGACACTGTGAGGATTTGCAAGGCTAAAAACAATTTGGCACATGCTTTCTTCCTGCTCCGAAATCCATTCAGTTATCCAGCCTTCAGAGCAGCACCATAAAATGAAGAAATTTATTAGATGAAATTCAGGTTTACATTTGTGCAAGGATCTTTAACAGTAAAGGAGAGGAAAGGGGAAGAAATTTTATTTCTAGATAACCTGAAAAATAACTTGGTAGTGTCTTTTAAAAATCAGCAATACTGCAGTACTGTACTAGAAATAATTAGCTTAAGAAAATATATTCTGCATTGTCCAGGTGACCCTGTCTCCTTTCAGATGGAAAAAAACCCCAGCTCTTTCAGGTTGTTTTGTATAGTTATCTTTTCATTCTAATCCTTAAAGACTTTTAATTTAAAAAGACAGGCTTTTTAAAATTTTATGTCTTACCTTAGATCACTTTAGCAGCTGCATCTTATCCATGGGTTTTAAAAATATATAGATTTAAAAATAATATTAAATATATGATTTATATATCTATAAGAATATGAATTTCTTAGTATTTCAAAATAGGAAGGACTCTTAGACATGTCAAACCCAGTTTTCTGTCTACAAATAAGAAAGTGATAATTGTGACTTATATAATGACAGTCAGGACAAGATTCCAGTGCCCCTTCTAGCTCTCTTGATATTACTAATAACCTACCTTCAGGCCTTTGAAATTCCTATGTCTAGTTAAAACAAAAAAAAAGCATTTGTTTTGGTGAATTTATTTGTTTTATCATTTTTGCTTTGAGTATTTCAATTTGCTTCAGATTTCCAGATTTTGAAAGTTTTACTGTTTTAGACCCCTGAATATACTGAAATGTTTTTGAAATAATTTTTTTTTTCTGAGAATCTTATTACTATAAAGCCCCTCTGAGTCTATGACATGATAAGAAATATTTTGGAAAAGTAGTGGTGATAATTCTTCTGAAAGGAAGACTAAAAATTCTAGAATGCTGTGCTAGCTTATATGATTCAATCTTAAAGATGAGTTAACTCAGCTGATGAGAAAAGAACCAAATGAAATCAACCAAGTTCATGGCTGAAACAAATCACCAGGTGAGACAGTCCACTTTGCATGCTGTGGTCTGCTCTCCTGGCCCACACCCTCTGCAGGTGCATGCTACCATCTTCCAAAGGCCTAGACCAGACAGGGTTGCTAAATCAATGCAAATTCATCATCACCCTGGAAAATCAGCAGACTGACCAGGCAGACTTGCCAGCTCTGCTGCTGACGTGCCTGTTTACTGTCTTTACATGGGTAGGCCATACAGCAATCTCAGTCACCTCACGCTGTAGGTATACATGTCACAGATTGCAGTTTGTCATTTATGTGAATTTTGAGAAGCCTCTTTTATGGGTACCTTTTAATAGATTCCATGGGAAATTATATTTTCTTAGCTTTTTAAAATGATAGTGTAGTTTAAGGTGAACTTTTATGATTATTATATCACTAACTTACATGTAAATGTTTATAAAAATCCTTTTGATGTTTAGCTGACTTATTATGATAATAGGACTTACTTGGGGTTTACAGTTTAATTTGGTTCTTGTAAAGTAACATTTGTTTCAAGGAAGCAAAAGCTTAAGATATGACCAGCTATAATACTTTTTGTGAAAACTAAATATTAAATAATATATCTTAAAGAATCTGAGGATGTTATCAAGCTGCAATGGAAGTTCACAGATTTCCATACTCCCTTCAACGACCCCCATAGTTCCTTAGTTCTGTTTTTACTATTTCATTTCTTCCCCCAGAGGAAACTATGATGAACATTGTAATGTGAAGATCAGAATAACTGAAACTTTAGGTGGGTCAGTTTTCAAATATACATGCCTCTGACAGTTTCCCTCTTTTAAAATATGTAAACTGTATTGAAAGAAGACTTTAGTTTTCATTTAAACCCATTCTATGATTATTCTTATGGATCATTCAAACACATGGCTATAAAACACTTCAAAGTCATATTTTTAAGTTAACTCACATTTTGTGAAGTATTTAAAAATATAGAGGGCAGGGAAATGCCACGAATAATCCTATTATTAAGGAAAAAATGCCCCATCATTGAGAGAAACCGCTTTCTCTTTATATCACATGTGTTTTGCCTTTTCATTTATAGTCCTCACCATCATTAAAAACTTTTGATATCTTATTTTAGAGTATTGTAAATAATCCCATTTTATACATACAGGACTCTTCTTGCAATCTTAAGTAATGTTCTAGTGAACATTGTTGTACCTACCTGTGCTTCTACATCTGACAATTTTTCCTTATGGTAGATGCTTGTAGGAGGATTATTGCATTTTTCTAACCTCTAAAAATAATTTTGATGTCTATTTAAATTAGATAGTTCACTTTATATTTTAAGAGTTTTGTAACAAACGTCACATAGTAATGAAATGATTGTGGACAGGATTTGAACAGGAAGAAAGTATGACCAGTTTTCAAATGAACTAGTCACTTTTAAATCCATAAATGTCTATTCTTTATTAAGGTAAATTTAGAAGGCAGCTAAGCTGATAGCTCAGTTGAGAGAGAGAGAGAGAGAGGGGTGGGGGGAGGGCGCACGCTGCAAGGTAGGGAGAGGTTTGCAGGCTATAGAGGAACATCTGGAAAATTATTTTAACTACTTACACTTTAGGAAGCAATTTTCAAGACAAACATGTCTTTGCCTGAATTCTCTTCTTTTGTAGAGGATTTGTGTGTGTGTACTGAGGATTAATTTAGATTCCATGTAAGTGATCTTATTGTTTTAATCTTCCTGCTAATTTGCTTTAAAATTTCAGTGAGGTCCCATGAACCAGTTATCCAGGTCATTCTATAGATATTTACTAAAGGATTTCTAAGTATCGGGCATTGTTGTACTGGGTTTTACAAAATGAGTTTCTAACATAAAATTGCTTTATTGTCTAGTGATGAGGATAAGCAACAATAAAAACATTTTATTGAGTGCTTACTATTAGACACTAGGCAAAGCCTTTCATAGAAGGCCTTATTTCTTCTCATTCGAGAAGGAAATTGAGGCTTAGAGAGGATAAATGATTTGCCCAAGGACTAGTAGGAACAGATGTGGGATTTGAACTATTGGTGATTTTTTGTTTGTTTGTTTGTTGTTTGGAGAGGTGTCTCTCCTGAGGACTCATGCTCTCAACCCTTGAGCTTTAAGAGCAGTAAGATGTGAATGAACTTGCTGTAGAGAAGAACATGATGAGCACAACTGGTGGTTCAAACTGCGATATGGGTTCAAAGCAGGGAGAGATCTTATCTGCTTGGGAGAATCTGCAAAAGGCTCATGGAGGAGTTATATTTTAAGAAATTTTAAAGAAGAGGTAACTTTAAAATTGGATGGAAAAGAAAACTGAAGACAGAAGGAACAGCATAAGCAAAGAGAAAGGAGGCAATTGGCAACCAGTCATGTTCCAGGAACAGCAACATTTGAAGCATAATATTGGCTTCATTATGTGGGAAGAGGAGGAGGGACAGAGCTTAAAAGCTACTAGTAGTTGGACATCAGAAATGCAGCCAGACTCTATTACAGTGCACCACTGATATTTGATTGATGACTGAAATATGTCACATATCATTTAGTTGATTTTGAACTTGTTTAAATAAGCCATTATTCAGGAAGATCAGAAGTTGCAGGCCAGCCTTAGCAATTTAGTGAGACCTTGTCTCAAAATCAAAGAAAAAGGGCTTGGGATATAGCTCAGTGGTAGTGTGCCCGCCCCTGGGTTCAATCCCTAGCACTGGAAAAAGATTCCTCACTAATAAGGCAATATTGTAATACTGGGTAATTCTATAATACGCATCTCTTTGGAGGTTTTATGAGCATAAAATGAGATAATATGTACAAATTGCTTAGTTCAGCACCAAAAAAAAAAAAAAAAAGATGTCATTGTACACTATGAAGATTAAAGCATTAGGCTAGTTAGAGAGGTGAAAGTAACATTGGCTGCCTTCTTTACTACTAGTTTGAGAAGTGAAATGCATGCTTTGGTCACCACCAAACATGTCAGAAACTCTGAAGAAGGTAAGAAAAAATAAGGCCTTATATGTGAAGGGATTTGCCTAATATCTGGCTTAGTAAGCACTCAATATATGAGAATTTTTATTTTGGCTTTAGTAAGGGCAGACATGTTTAACCTTGGGTTATATTTTGAGTGTCTTTGAGGCAAGAAATTTCTAGTCGGTTAGCCTAAAGAGGGTAACCTTGGTTAAGAAATTGTTGTTATTGTTGAGTAATTGGCCAGATAATTGGTGATATCCCAAGAGTTTGTACAAATATAAACATTGAACCAATTATTGGCCAAGCTTCTTCTAGTTCTAAGATGACTGCATGAAATTTGGCCAGTTGTGTTGACCCATCCTTGTTTAGGGATGTCCTAATTAGGGGAAGGTTAACAGTGGCTCACTAAAGGGTTTTGTCATGTGATGTGGTGATCTTACCATCATGAAACTATGTGAATTGCCTTTTCAGATTACTCATTTCATCTTAAGGGATTCTCTAGATCGCCAGGGGTCTATGAGAGGGATGGCCTTCTACAGCTACATTGTGTCAGACAAGGGACTGGAGTCAGGAGAAGTGTCACTTCCTCCTGTAGGTTAGATGTGCCAGAGGGCCCAAGCTTAATTCTACTCTGTTAAGTACTACTTCCATTTTAACACGGAGGCTCTGTTAACTGTACCAAGTCTTCAGAGTGCTGTTTCATTGGTTCAAGGACCATGGGACAGGTGGGTGTGGAGTCACAGGGTCAGGGCCTCTGAAGGGCTTTGTCTCCTGAAAAGCCCAGCATGCAGACAGCAGTTGATGTGTAAATGGTATGTAACATGGGGAAGAGGAGAACATCGGAAACCTATAGGCAACATATGGCCACCATAGGTGGTCCATAGACTCCAGGAAGCAGTCTCCAGGGTACATTATATTAAATGCCAAGTTTGGAAAGATTCTCAAGCATTTGGCTAGAGGGAACCCATTGAGGGGTACTGGTTTGCAAGTAACAACATAAGTGAACTTAAGTAAAATTTGTAAGTGTTGCCTTCAGAACCCCTCAAATCCTAAAAATTTTGTGTTTTGTTTTAACATTGCAGGTGCTAGAGGGTCAATAATTGTTTTCTGACAGTGTTGAGAGAGTAGCTCTTGACCAACGAAATAATTCCTGGGAATTTAACTAACGTGGCAGGCAGGCCTTATATATACATATATTTTAATAGGGCAATGGCCTATTCCTTTTTGTGAACTCCTTTATGGTTATTTGTATTTCCTGAGTGAGTGTGTCAAATGAATCTTGGGAGAGAGGGATAGCATCAATGTCATATACCTGTGTGACTGGAGAAAGATGGATACAGTAAAGATGTTGGCTTTCAGAGACTGTGTGGGAGGGCAGGACTGAGATACCTCATAGACTGTGAGGTAAAGTTGTGTTGTATCCTTTTAATGGTAAAGGAAAATTCATGCTGAGAAGCTGTTGAAATAGAACATATTTGACAAATATATAACAGCAAAGTATTTTTCAATTACTAATTGGATTTTCTCCAATGTATATTTTTAGCACATTTGTCAAGGATCAGATGACTCCTATATCTGTGTAAGTTCTGTTCTATCGGTCTATATGTCTGTTTTTATGCCAGTATCATACATTTTTGTAACTATACCTCTGTAGTATAATTTGAGGTATTGTGATACCTTTTTTTTTTCCTTATAATTGTTTTGACTATTCTGGATCTTTTGTTCTTCCAGGATTTTTTCCCTTGGTTCTTTGAAGAATGTCATTGATGTTTTGATAGGGATTGCATTGACTCTGTATATTGCTATTTTAACAATATTCATTTTGCCTATCCATGAACAAGGGAGGTCTTTCCATCTTATTTTGTCTTCTTCAGTTTCTTGCTTCACTCAAGAGAGTAATTTCAGTAATCTTGGGTATGAGGGCCTTAAATTGGAGGACCATGGCATGAAAATTTTGATAATCCACTGTTAGATGTCATTCATTTTAAACAAGTTTGAGCCTTGGCCAAATTGGGCAATTAAAAGAGAGAAACAGCAGAAATGATGGTTATTTTTAAATAGGTTGTAAATGGTGACCTTTAATCTCTATAGGCCATGTCTTAATCTATATTAGAAAGTGTTAACTATTTTATTTGTGTGGGGTGCTCCATGGGTCCCTTCTTGTTAAGCCAATCTTAAATGCCAAAGACATAATTTATTTCAATTTATTATTTGTTAAGTCACAGCATCCATTTCTACTCTGGGATATTTTAGGTTAGTTTGTAATAGTTCTGTTGGTTAAGATAAAGCATATCTGTTTGTCATCAGAGCCAGTGAGTAAGCCAAGAGCAAGATCAGAAAGACTCCTAGGTGGTGGCCATGACTAGACAACACTACTTAGTTGTTTTCATTTACACCATGCTTGGCAGGATCAATCTTCCCACCTCAAGTTCATCTTTAATTTGAGATTGATACACACAAGTTTCCCCTGTCCCCCACCACACACACACACCAAGAAGGTCTGGAAGAATCTATTACTCCCATAGTGGGATTTTCTGCAGAAACAGAACAGACATCCACATTGATCTAGAATAGCTTGAGCTGAGAGGCGGGTGGCTTTGGTTTGGATTGTGGTTAGGTGTTAGGACCAGGGAAGAGTTCCATGTTTGATTGGTTTGAAATCCCTTCCTGCTCCTTCCCCCCTCCTGCCCTCTCTATACCAAGGAAGGGATGGCCAGGGACTTATTGACTTGTGCAGATGTGGGGTGAGGGGAAAAGGAAGGTGTGGGGTTTGAAAGCATCAGAGGTCCAGTATTACATTAATGTAATTAGTATTACATTATTAGATTGTTACTACTTCAAGTCAAAATTATGTGAATAGTATAAAGTAACTCCAGAAATGGAGTCAGACTCCATTACCATTTTGCTCCAGGAAAGCTAATCTGATAGTGAGGATGGGAGAGACAAGACAATTGACTTAAGTGGCTATTTCAATAGTTAAGGTAAGATGGTTCTTTATACTAGTTTTTTTAACTATCAGTTAAGGAAAAGAAAAAGACTTTCCTGGTCAAGCCTAAAGATGTTGCCATTGTTTAGCAGATTCATTCCTAAGGCCGGTTGATTGTGGCCTCAGAATGAATAAATGGAGACCAGCTGTATCTAATAGCCAGAGGGTTTCACTTCTATCTCTTCTTTTTCTCTTCCATCCTTTGAGAGAGCTGTGCTAATGAAAAATTACTTCATCAGAGAGTTATGCAATCTAACAATGTAATACTAATTAAGTAAAACATTGGGTGATGGTGTGTTCTCACAGTCCTTAAGTAAATTGGTCACATATTGGTAGGTTAGTTTTAAGTTAGCTTTATGTTATAAACTCTGTACGACATACTACAAAGTATGTGCACATGCTTTGCAATACTGTATGCTACATACATGGCTTTATACTACTCACATAATTTTGACTTGAAGTAGTAACTCATTTTTCCTCTTAATGGGAATATATAGTAGGGACTGATGAGGAAACTGAGGCACACTGGAGATTAAATAGGCTGTCCAAATTTACACAGCTAGTAAGTGGTAGAGCCAGGGGTTCAAATTCTTTTCCAAAGTCCATATTCTCAACCACTGTGCTATATTGCTTCTGGCATGTTCATAGTAATCACAATGCTAGCGATGCTTAGAAAAATCTAGAAAATAAATATAAAATAAATGTATGTGTATATAAACAGATATTTTTTCTTAGCAAGTGTGGTATAAGATGAGTGATCCAAATAATTAAATAATTCAATTTCAGTTTCAAAGTCTTTTCTTTCTTTCTTTTTTTTTCTTTTTTTATTTTGGTGGTTCTGGGGATCAAATCCAGGACCTCATGCATGTTAGGCAAGTGCTCTACCACTGAACTATATCTCTAGCCCTTGTGTTTTTTATCTTAAAATATAAACACAAAAATCACTGCATTCTGATGGTATTTAATATATGTGAAGGAAGATCATAGTATAAAGCCCTGAATAAGATATTATATATGTAAAATAGCCCTGTAAGATGCCATTTGCATGTCTGAAATTAAAAATAAAACTCATGATAGATTAAAAAAGAAGCACTTTCCTTAGGAGTAATATTGCTATTTTATTTTGAATATCTATCTAGATGGGTTCATAGATTTTCTTTGTGATATTAAATTACCAGTTTTATGTCATTAGCAGCATCCAATTTTGAGAAAACACTTTCTACAAAGTGAAATTTAGTTTTGAATAATTTGACCATCAATATACGACCAGTATAGATAAGTCAGACATTTCAAACCAACTCTTGGATATTTTGAAAATCTTAACTCTCAGATCTGAGGTCTGTCATTTATCATATGAATCAGATCTTTGTGAAATTTTCCCCTTACAGTTTAGAAAACATTGTCATGTCTTTTTAGCTTAATCTTGGCTGGACACTTACCTTCTGGATGAAGAAGCTGAGAACAAGTGCCCAGTCCCTCTCATGTGTCTTCCAAAGTGTTAATACTTGTGTCATTGCCAAAGCCCAGTTTTAAGGATTCCTCTGTGTCTTGTGTAAACTGTCCTCGATATGTACTGCAGTTAAAATATTTTGCAAATAACCTGCATTTTCATGTTCAAATTAGCTTCTTATTATTTTAACTTACTTTATTGGTCATGCCAGCAAAATAACTGCTTAGTCCAAAGAGACAACTTCTTTCGATTAACATGACCTTTAGAATAAAATAAAAATGCATTTTAAGATTGACTTGACTTTTCTTTTTTTTGATTTGACTTTTCTTCCCCTAAACTTGACTGATTTGCTTGTGTAGGTTGTCATAGCATTAGTCTGAGGATCTTTGGAAAAAGATGTAGCAATACAAATAAAAAGTGAAGGACTATTGAATCTTATTTTTCTTGCATCTCATCTACCTCTTGTTCGAAAGTAAGTTGCTTTGGCATTTGGACAAATTGATTTAGCTCTATGACTCTAGTAGGGAAAAAATGGCATTTAACTAAACATAATCAGCAACGTTAATGTTTAAGATATTTGACTATCTGTTACTGTCCTTTTGTTGTTGTTTGTTTGAAAAGTTTAATACGCAGGCAGCATTTTGCCAATGGAACCCAGTGCAGAAAGCTGATGGTACTAGACCGGATAGAACTAGTTTTGGCTAGTGTTACAGTGGATTGAGGTTTGACTCAAGAGGACTTTCTTACTAACAATGGTTTTTGCAGACTGTCATAGTATGATACTCTCCCAGGGAGACTGACTACATTAATATGGATTAGATTCAGCACTGAGTGGCAGAAAAAAACAGAATTGAAGTAAATTTCTTATAGAGAGTGGAGATTTGAAGTCCAGAGTGGTATGGCAATTTTGCTTACCAACTTCTCAGGAACTGAGGATGTTTCTAGCTGATTGCTTCTCCATGCCTAGTTGGCAACCCTAATCCTTTTGATCTAAATTGTCTTGAGTCTGGAATCTCTTTAGCCTGAGTCCTTGGGGAGCCTCGCATCATCTTTTAGTAGAAAGTGGGCCAGTCTTCTTGCCAGGATGCAGTGTGTGTGTGTGTGTGTGTGTGTGTGTATGTGTAGAGGGGATGTGCTCAGCTTCTCTGTATTTTTAATTCTGTTTCTGATTCTTAACGGTGTACTTTCCTCATTGAAAAGTAGACTATGTTTCAAATTCAAGTGTGGAGAAAGCCCTCAGTTTCCTTTTGGGCTAGGTATCTTCTCCCCTATGTAGCTAAAAATCAGTCGTCTACCTATTAGTGAAGTTTTCAGTTCAGTAAACACTTACTCAAGATTTTCCAAAGGTGAATGATTATGCTGGAGCATATGTGGAATAAAAGATGAACGAGCAGATTCATTCCTATGGTGGAAATTAGACAAATATACAGAAAACCTTACTGAAAAGCAAAAAGAAACAGTGTTGTGCAAACCCAAAATGAGAGATTGTTTTTACCTGAATGAGTTAGGGAAGACTTCATGGAGCCAATGGCATTGAATTTGGGCATTGGAAGACAGAGGTACTACAGATAACTTGCCTACACAACAGCCATCCCATCCCAAACCTCCTTCTGAAGATTATAGAGGCTATCCATTTTAGAAACTGAAAATGCTATTCGCTTATATTTTTTGTCACCTTTGAAACTAGAGAAATGGGTATGGATGGTTCTTTTCTTTTTTGTTTTGGATGGTTCTTTTCATTTTGCCGTTTAGCAGAGGCCTGCTAAGAGCATGCTGGAAAAGATTTCCTTATTTTATAAAAATAAGTTATAAAAATAAATATATGGGAAGAAATTTCATTCCCTTTCTTTTTGATATAGCTGTATGAAAATGTGATGCCTAGTGCAATGGCAGCTGTCTTATGTCAGTAAGGAAACAAGACTGAAAACAATGACCAATGTACTGAAGATAGCAAATTAAAATGATAGCTCCTTACATCTTGTTGTATAAGGCCATAAATGTGTATTTTGTCTAAGAACAGTAGTTGAGAATGTTCTGTTATAGGATAGTATAAGCTCCCTGACAGAATAGGTGTGCAGACAGTTTGGTGTTATGGTTGGGTTTGGGGCAGGGGGAGGTGGTATTAGGGAGAGAAAATAAACAAAAACCATGTCAACATTTCCCATTCCAAAGTGTGGCATGGAAAAACAAACAAACAAAGTTATATCATACAAAAGAGCTAATCGTTTGGTTGGAATAAAAAGAAGAGAACAAGTAGTGGAAGTAATTGGTAAGATTTGAGGCAAGAACATGGAAAATTTTGTAACCATGCTTTAGAGTTTAGAATTTATCCCACAGGAAACAAGAGTAAGCAGTTGAAGGATTTTTAAATAGAGAGAAATATAATCAAAACTCTACTTTCTTCTTTGAAGAACATCATATTTTACATATATACTTTCTTGTGGTTATACTGATCTCCTTTGGAATTTTCTTCATCCAATCAACAAGAACATATAATTTCCAAAAGAGGGACAGAATATTATGAATTTTATACCACTGCTGGTTAAACTTTAGGTAACTGCTTGACGATTTTGATTGCCTGAGGTAGTTTTCCTTTGATTAACCCTCATTTAAGCAACTTTAGAATCAAATGATTTGATTTAATGGACATATGCAGACAAGAAGAACCCTTGTCAGAGATGCTCATTCTATTTTAATATGCAATTATTTGTACTTTTACCAAGAGTCAAAGCAATTTTTTGTTCCTTTTAAAGTAAGTTTTTTTTCATTACAAGCTAATAAATTATTCATTGTGAAACGTTTGAGAAATTCAACAAATGGGAACAAGAAATAAATCAACATAGTTCCCTTACCTTCAGACCACTATTGTCCTTTAAGATTTTTTTTCTTGAATCTAATTAAATTTTAAAGGATTGAAGATGATGCATTAAGATATTTGAATTTAAGTTGAAAATATGTCACTAGCACATGCAGTTCAACCAAATAAATCTGATTTCATGATTTGACAGTAAAATGTTATATCAAAATTCTAAATTACCACTTAGATAATGTGTTCTTCAGGATGCAAGCATATTATTCATTAGGAGTTTTAGTTTATTTCAGAAAATGAAGGAAGATTATCTCACAGTAAACAGGGCAGAGTTCTTCTGTAAAAACATCAAGTTCTCAATTTTACTTTGGATTTTCAGAAAGAAAATCACTATCCAGTGGAGGCTACGTTTTTCTGAACACAGATTTTTACAACTTTTCCAGAGAATTTAGAGCAAAATTCTGACATCACAAATACAGGAAAATACTGCATACAAGATAACTAATGATTTGATAAATGTGGATGAAATAATAAATGTGGTCCATATATAAATATTATATCACATAAAACTAGCTATTGTTATTATATTTGTCATCAAGAAGTATTCTTTTGTTTGTAACTTGGGATTTGTTTATTACATGTTATTTGGGACTATTATGAAGGCATTTTTAAAAAAATATCTAACTTATGTAATTATTAAAGTCATGTAGGTCTGTCATGTTCATTATATTGAATTGATCTAAATATGAAAAGTTTTTAGAATTTTTAAAAACATTTTGGCTTAACTTCAATAATCAGTTGCAAAAATAGCAAACCTCTCTCTCCTTTACAAGAAATATGCACATCTGTGTTTTAGGACTGGCCTCTCCAAGTGGTGGTGTGCACACAAATTATCCACAGTGCTTGTTAAAGTACAGTTTCTGATTGAAAAGGTCTGAGATGGAGCCGGAGGTTCTTCTTTTCTAATAAAGTCAATACTGAAGCCACAGGCACAGGGACTATGCTTTAAATAACAAGGAAGAGGAAGAGAGAGGGAAAAAAAAGAGGAAGAGAGAAAAAAAGAATTGCTAGCATTTCAAAGTAAGAAAATGTGTTCCAATCACTGATAGATCAAATTCAATACGCTTAAATTAGTCAGAAATGCTGTGACTGGGGAAGGCCATCATTCAATACTATACTGTTCACAACTGCAAAAACGTGTGAGATCTTAACTCAGTTACATTTCCTCAAATCTAGCCCTGTTGGTCTGACACAACAAGTTTAAACTGGAGTCTAGACTGCAGACATCAAACATGAAGTATAAATTCATATTTTGGATTTGTGCTAGAAAGGAAACTTGGAATGGGTCTTTCCCAAGTCTTTGAAGATATTTAAATATAGTCATTTTCATTAATTACTCTTAACAAATAATGAATACTGTTTGGAGAGTTTCTTGGGAACTCACGTCTTTCAAATGCTGGGCTTGTGTTTGGTACCCTTTTGCAGACTTGTAGGCTAGTTACTGGCCTTTCATAAGCACACCAAAGTGAGGAAGGGAGAAAACTTAAAACAGAACTAATCCTATAACTAATAAGACATGTGATGCTCATTATATAGAGGTTTTTGTTGTTGTTTGCTTGTTTGTTTTTATTTCTTTCCTTTCTAAAATGTTGAACATTGAGAACACAAAGCTTCAGGATATTTCTCCAAGGCAGAATTTTTTCCATTCTTTGAGTAAAAAATCATCTAACACAAGTAAAGGTTAAGGGAAGTAAATATTTATCTCAGTGGTTACAAACAGTGCATTTTAACAAGTGAGGAGCAGACTCCTCTGGCCCATTGTGTTGGCTCCACATAGATGGTACAGGGTTTCCAGGCATGAGTGCAGGGTTCATCCTGCAGGCTTCCTTCTGGTAAGTGGGAACTCACCCCCACCCTCAGGCAGCTCCAAAGCAGGCAGAGCTAGATGCAAAATGATTTTTTTTTTTTTTGACGACTGGCTGTTTTCTCTGCCTCACCTAGGATGTCAGCAAACCACTCATTAATATGTTTCTGTCAGTGTTCATTTGTCATGTTTCAAGTTCTTTAAAGATCAAATCTGATGTCACAAATGTTAAGTGGAAGTGATGCCTTTATTATAAGCTACAAGGGTACCAGAATCTGATCAGTCAGTTACTGGCCTAAAGAGACTCATTTCACTTCAGATTCTCAGATTTCCATCGTTTCCTTATTAGCATGTAGATCTCAGTTTCTATGGTAGGAAAAATTCCCTAACTACAAAATAAAAATAATTTAAAAATAAACTTCCAAGAAAGAAAAAAGTGCACTTATGTAGCAAGCCACACAACTTAAACAGATGTTATGGTCTAGGTTCTGTGGCATTAGATGTCCAGCTGAGTGATCATTAAGTAATAAAAAAAACATTTCATAATACTTTAGAACTCAGAATTTTTTTGGGGAAGGGGTGGGATTGAACTCAGGATCACTTGACCACTGAGCCATATCCACAGCCCTATTTTGTATTTTATTTAGAGACAGGGTCTCACTGAGTTGCTTAGCACCTCACTTTTGCTGAGGCTGGCTTTGAACTCGTGATCTTCCTGCCTCAGCTCCTGAGCCCCTGGGATTACAGGCGTGTGCCACTGTACACAGAAGCACTCAGAATTTTTAACCTCAGCTCTCTATCTTTTTCTCTTTCTCCCCTTCTGCCAGTATCAAACTGATTTAATCTAAGTTGAGTGTTTAATGAGTGTCTACTTTATACCAGGCATTCTCCAGAACAGTACCTCACTGAACTTTCCCTCTGGTCTGCTCTGGCATAGAACCCTCATCAGACTCTTCCCTTTCAACTCTATGGCTCTGTGTCACAGGACATCTCAGCCAGCTTTTAGTGACTAGTGCTACACAGAAATGAAGGGATGCTCCCAAGCCAGAGGACTTCTGTCATTCACTGCCATCCCTGAAGTTGTTGCTCCTGACCACACTTCATAACAAGTATTTGCAGGATGCCCAAGGGTAAATGTGACTGTGGCAAATGCTCAATTACACCCGAGGATGGGATAAGCTGAAGAACAAACTGCTAGGGTAACATTTTTTTTTATTTGTTCAAAATTGTTTACTTTATAAAATTGCCTCAAGATAAAAGTATAAAACATAAATTAAACTTTATAAAGCTGTGGTAATAATTAAGACAGCATCAAAACCTACTAAAGTAAGCCAGAGTAAAAAAAAAGCCATTAGGGATATTGAAATTGTGGCCTTAACCTTTTTTATTAAGAAGATATGGGGAGTTTGCCTTAGATTTAATTTGACATAAATATAACTTTTAGTATATTTATGGAACTGACCAAGGGATCACGTTTGTATTGAGAATGTACTGTCTTCTTATATCCACTGATTTTCTGAGTTTTTAGCACCTCTTGCAATGCTCCTGTTACTGGCTCCTCCCATATGACTATATAGCAGTTAGAGGTGTTTGCTGTGTAAAACCAAAGTGGAGGCTTGGGAGTACTATTAGCCCCATTTTGAGAAGGAGAAACAGGTTCCAAATGTTTAAGCGACACACATTCTTGGCAGGAATGAGCAGTAGAACCTCAGATGTAGGTATTCCTTAATCTGGCACCAGGAGGACAACAGGCTTCTGTCCCTGGACTTTGTCCAGGAAAGATATTGGTCTCTGCTTCTCTTCTGAATGTACCTGATTTAGCCACATTTTGGTATAGCGTGATGTCTGTTCAAGGCATTCCAAATAACACTAGGGCAATCTGGCTGGAGGTATATTCTGGGTATATGTTCATGTGTGCAAGTGTACCTTTGAATATGAATGTGCATGCATGCCTGTGACATGGGTGTGCACCTGTGGGCATGAGTGTGTGAGAGAGAGAGAGAGAGAGAGAGAGAGAGAGAGAGAGAGGGAGGAAGGAGGAGGAGGAAGGAGGAGGAGGAGAGAGGAGGAGGAGGAGGAGGAGGAGGAGGAGGAGGAGGAGGAGGAGGAGGAGGAGGAGAGAGAAGGGAAGCGTGAGAGGACACATAGTTGTGCCTGCTTTCACCTCTAACTCTCCTGCTCCTGAACCACTCACTGAGCAGCCTTGAAACTGAGATTTTCTGCCTCCATAGTTCCCTCTTGTGTCACCACGCTCTGTTCACACTTTTCTTTATCTTAATTCTTTCAGGGGTCAATTAAAAAGAACTGAAAAATTATAGGACTAATTTAACTTTTCTGATTGGGAGATGCTAAGTGCAAACTTTAATACATTTTCCTTTTTGCAAGTGAATAAGATGCTTATAGACAAAGCAGGAGGAGACAATACATTTGTGAATTCCTCAATTCTTTATATATACTACTGTTAACTTAAAATAAAGGAGGAAACTGTCTGGCAGACTGGAAAACAGTGAATATAACTTTACATGCCATATTTTTCTTTAGGTTCTATTGTTTTTGCAAAATAATAGAATAAAGACTAATGGAATATATCAGGGTTTGGGGATTTTTTTTTCCCCTAGGAAGAAAAATTGTTCTGTGACTTTCTGGGAAATTTTTATCTTAATTTTAAGATAAAATTTTATTATTATAAAATTTTAATCACAATGTTAAATGTCTACTTTTAGTAAAAGTTCATTTATACTACATAAAAATCTTCATTTGAATGAAGCTTCTGAATAATTGTTTCTGAATAATTTGGTTTCTTCTCTCATGTTTAAATAACTCTCCATTTTGTACTCCACTAGAACTTTCAAAAGTGAGTTGAACCCATTGTGACACCGATTGTTTATAATGTATACCATTAAGAAAAATATGCATATTCAAAACAAAACTGAGCTAGCTTGTTCTAGGAAGTACTGACAACTAGATGTAGCATATTTTGGTGAAAATGATTTTTTTTCCTAGCTGAAGCCATAGCCATTTATATTATTATAAATTTAAAACTTTGCTTTTTCTTTTTTAAAAAAAACATATTTTAAGAAAATAAACATTTAAAAATGACCACTATATATCATTCTTCCCTATTTGTATAATATATTTGTTTTTATTTTTCTAAAAATGTAATTTATATGTCTACCTTAAAAACTATTATGTAAAAATTAGCAAAATTAAAATATTTAGTTAGATGAAAAATTTACTAAGTACCAATGAGGTCAGTGAGTAGCTTATTTATTTCTAATCCTTATGTATCTAATATGTCATTTTCTAGGTCCATGATAACATTTTTTTTCCTGCACAGAAGAGGTGAAAATTGTCTAATATCATTCTCTAGATAAAAATTTAAATAATCCATGATTACATTTTTTCCATTTAGTAGCAAATTAATATTTGCATAAATTTTTTTTAAGTTTTCATGAATTGAAACTTTTCTCATCTCCCAAGAAAATGCATTTTCTTATCAGACTCACATAATTAACAAAGCATAAGATGTAATATTTTCATGTCTCCTACCTGCTAGCTTGTATGATAGGAGTCTCTTAAATTTATTTTTTATTTGTATGACAGAAGGCATGTATTTCAGTGGAAGTTTTGAATGGATTAAGATCTCAGAAATTGTAAGTTGACTTTAACTCCTGTATATCCTTTGAAATGGGACTTTATGAAGTATTTTGTAATCCAGAAAGCTGGAGTTTGGAAAGGCAGTCAGAGAATAGTGTCACTAAGGACTTAGATTATGGAATTAAACAGTACTATGTTCAAAACTTGGTCTTTCCCACTTCTCATGTGCATGAATTTAGCATAGGCTCAGGATTTCTGTGAGTCCCAGTTTTCCCATTTATAAAGTAAATCTCATAGTAGTGTTTACCTTGGAAGTGTCACCACAGTTAAATAGTTCATGTTAAGAGTTTGGCATGTAGAAAGTGGTTAGTAAATACATCTGCTGTATCAATTTCTTCCCTTGTCCACCTGATAAGCTCAGTGATGATTTAGATCATATATTTACATTTCATCTATTAAGAAAAGTGTGCATTTTTCAAATTAATTAAAAATTATATGAATTTTAATATCTTTATGTAATGTAACACTTTTATTATATAAAAGTAGTTTTTACTTGTGCTCAGTTTAACTTAACCCTGTAAAGTATGATAAGGAGGTAGAAAGATATTTTTTTTTAAGAGAGAGAGAGAGAGAAAGAATTTTTAAATATTTATCTTTTAGTTTTTGGCAGACACAACATCTTTGTTTGTATGTGGTGCTGAGGATCGAACCCCGGTCGCACGCATGCCAGGCGAGTGCGCTACCGCTTGAGCCACATCCCCAGCCCTAGAAAGATATTATGATCCCCACTTTTCAGTTGATAAACCAAAGCAAATAAAAATTAATGGACTTGACCAGAGTTGCACAATATATAGCATTAGCATTAATTTGAACAGTAAGAAACAAATTTATATCATGAAGCAGTTGATGTAATTGATTCTGTAAAGAAGACATTTTAGACATTGATTTGGAAAGCACAGTTTTCCCTTGCAGTTGATTTTTATTCTAATAATAGTGAAAAGTTTTTCCTGCACCTTAACTACATTTGGATTTATTTCTAGAGTACTGGCAGAAAAAAAAAAGAAAACAAAAGAAAAATAACTCACTTTTGAGTGATGGAAAAGTCTTTCAAGATAACAAGCCAAAGGGAAAAATACCCTATTCAAGACATTTAATGCCAAGATAATGCTTAGCTTAGCTTAAGATACATATTTGGTATTTCTTAATGGCTTTGACACTGTAGTAGTTGTCATGCATTTTCTTATTGCAAAATCACACCTTTATATATTGTTTTCAGCTTTATTCTGTGATCATATATAAATTACCACTTTGATATTCACAATCATATATGATTATTCACTTTTGATTTCACAAAGATACACAATTATTTGACATTTCATTAAAACACACCCTGAAAGACAAAGAATTCTTGCTATTTATAAGTAGCTTATAATTAAAACAATATGATGGACTAATTCCCTGGTCTATTCAAAGACCTTTTTTCCTGATTAACCATCCTACATCTGAAGAATGAAAAGAGCTTCTCTAATTATTCCATGTTCATTTGTGATAGAGAGATGAATATGTGCTGATCTTATTGAATCATTTTTAGAGTTTGGGGATTTTATCATAAGAGAATCATTAATCTACACACTTGATTAGTCCGTTCATACCATAGCTGTAATTTTCGCATCGTCACAAGTGCCATTTAAGACCCAAGGCAAGGAGAGGATCTCATAAAAGAAAAAAACCTTTACATTATTTAGACAGTATATTATCCATGAAATAAACAATGTACTGTTCTTGGTTCACAGAGCAAGCACTCTTTTGCCCTCTCTGGATCCCCAGTGAACTGCAGCTCATTAAACCCAGACTCACAGGGACATCAGACCCCCTCTCTAACAAGCAAAGGGGGTCAGCCAAGGAGAACTGCAGAACTGCTGGTCGGAATCGTCTCCCACCAGAAACCTGCTGTAATGAGCATGTTCTTGCTTCTCAGGGCAATCCTCATGCTCTCACTTTGCGCTCAGCAAGAACACCTGGGATTCTTCAGTCTTGCCATGTGTGGAGAACAGCCCAAAAATAGGCCTGCTAAGACTTCCAAGATGGATTGCTAGACTTTGTGAGTCACCTCTGAAACCTAAAGCTCTGTGCTTTGTGATTTTCGTTTGCATCATTAGGATGAGGAATTTCAGCAAAGCTAACCACAATTACATTCAGCTAATCTTAACAGATATAAAAGCAAGCATTTTTCTCCTTCATATCTATATGCTTATACAAAGGGCAAATAAAACTTTGGGTTGGATAACCCTTTCACAACTATTGTCCTCAACAAAATGTTCATAAACACAACTTTTTAGTATACATTTGGTATTCTACTAAAATACAAAATATGCTTCTCAACTTGACATAGCTATTATCAGTTACATTTACATACAATGGTAGTAAAGAATAATTAGATCTGGTATGTTAGGCATAAAGATTTCATACTGTTTCTTTATAATAGGGAGAGAAGTCAGGCAGTGGAAGGACTCATGAGTAGGCTGATCTTCTCATGAGACTATAGCAGGAATCAGAGACAACTATAGAATGCATAGAATAGATATCATGCAAATTTTACTAGAATATACTTCAGTACCTATGTCCTGTGTCCTTCACCATGTTTTGTCATTAAAAAGATACATCAGTGTTTAGGAGGGCTGTTTTGGAAATACATATCCATAGTAAGTTCGGAGGTAGAATCTGGAAGCAGAAAAAGAATGATGTAATATAATGGACCGAGAGATATACATGCAATAAACATTAGAATCCAAGTTGCTTTCCATTTGAAGGAGAACCCTATACATTTTAATGCAACTTTATGGCCTCAAAATGATTCAAGGGTCATACCAGGCTGAGATGTTTGGTAAACATCTACTCTAGTGAACAAGAGTTAAAGATAAGTGAAAGAAAAAAGGAAAATGAGAAGTGTAGACTAAGAAAGGAAAAAAACTCGAAGCAGTGGCTTTGTTTCCATAGACTGGGGTATTCCAGATCCAAAGATATGCAAAGAAAAACAAGTCTCAATAAGCCTTGCCTCTAAATTCCTTATGGCATAGGGATAAAGGGAGAACATGGCTAAGGCAAATGCAGATAAAAATTGAAAAGCTAATTTCAGCTGGTAGATTCAATTTGCCTTAACAATCTCAGTACATTTTTCAAAGCTTAAAGTGTTAATGTCAGGTTCATGGAATTACAGTCTTTAATGCCTCAAATTCATGTCTGGATGATAAATGATGACCTACATTTCCAACACTCCATTAGCCCATGTTCTCAAATCACTGTGTAGCAATATCAGTCCTCACAAACTTTCAGAGCACCAAATATTATTACCACTCTTAGTCTGTAGAAGAGAGAAAATTGAGACTTAAATAAGTGGAATCAGTTGTCGAAGACTACATGGTATATATTGGAGCAGAGTTAAAATATAGATCCTCCACTTCTGCTCACATATGCTCTCTTACATACATCTTACTTTCTACCCGAAGTTATTGGTTCCCAGATTGGAAAATGCTGTAATTTTAGAAATTCTAAAGAATACACAAATTTTTTAGATCAAATGTGACTCACAGTACAAACACACGAATACTTGTTTAATTCCGTAAGTTCCAAGACAGCACAGGTTTGGTCAGAAATTTGATTATTTTAGGGCTAGACCACCTAAATAATAACTGGAAGAGGAGGTGTTTTTTTTACAAAAATTAAGCTATGAAGAAATAAGATACATACCAAGAAATCAGGTATCCACCTTTCTCAGAAGAGAATATTTTCTTAAAGTTTGAAAAGGTGCAAGGAGCAAAGCCTGGGTTGGTTCTCAGATCTCTGAGAGAACTGGCAGGAGACTAGAGTCTGGAACACTGGCAGCTGGAGCTGGCCCACACTGGCTGTGACAAGCCAGTTGTTAAATTTTCAGGGATTTTGTGAGCCAGTTTTTCATTTAAACCATTGATTAAAAATTAAATTATATTAGTTTAGAATTAAATATATTATTACAAATAAAAATAAGAAATACAACTTATGATTTCCTAATAATTCAATTACTTTTTAATATTATTTGTGCCATTGAGAGTACTTATGTCTATTTGTATCCATATGGTAGAATGTTATATAAATGGCATGTTGCTGTGCATTTCTTCCTAACTCCACTTCAAGTAACTTTATGTGATCATGGTGGGAGTATTTATACAAGAGAAATTGGCAAGCAGTGGAACTTGATTTTTTGTTTTGTTGATTGTCTAGAGCAGGGTTCAACAAACTAGGGTCTGTCTGCCATCTGTTGTTCCGAATAAAGTTTGATTGGATCTTAGCCACATCCATTCACTACATTTTGCTGCATAATTGTTGCAGACTTTATGCCAATTTTTTTTTTTTTTTGCAAAACAGGGGGTTGCAATCATTATGTGAAGCTTTTTATTTTAATTGTGTCAATATTACTTAAAAATCACTTATTACTAAACTGTCTTTAGTGCAAGGTTAGGATGCACAGAATATTCCTAAACATATGCAGTGGTGATGATTATATGGTGAGGCATTTAACTATTGTCTGTGGCTGCTTCCTTGCTACACTGGCAGAGTTGAGTAATTTTGACACAGTCATGATGGCCCAAAAAGCCTAAAATGTTTTTATGTTTTACAAAAAAGTAAAGATAATTTTTACAAAGTTTTTCTATCTTTCATCTACACTTAAAAATATAATGAGGAAAGTATTGAAAATACAACACTTTTTATGTGTTAAATTTAAACTCATAAGGCTATAGTTGTTACATAACAATCAGTGGGAAAGATTATCTGATTCAACTAAGTAATCTCTCACATTATTGATGAATAAGTGAAATTTTAACATAAGTTTTAACATAAGTGTGCTGAACCGAAGAGGTTTTACTTCTAATGAATATAATCCAAATGAGGATGAAAAATAGCTTAATAGTAGACCACATTTCAGACTCAATGACAGTTTTTCTTTTTTGTGAAAAGTTAGTGGATCAATTCACACCCATTAGAATGTCTTCTATCAAAAAAAAATCAGAAAATAAGCATTGTTAAAAAATCAGATGTGTTACCAAGGATGTTAGGATGAGGTGAAATTGGAACACTTAACACACCGAGGTAAGAATGTAAATAATGCAAATAATGTAAATTTCCACTGAAACAAGATGGTGGTCCCTCAAAAAATTAAAAACAGAGAAGTTAGATAACCTAGAAATCCCAGTTCTGGGTATACACCATAGTCAAAAGAATAGAAAAAAACTCCTTAAAGAGATATTTATGTATTTATATATTTCTCCATAATCACATTTGCCACAATAACCAAGAAATAGAAGCAACCCAAGTGTCTGTCAATAGACCAATAGTTCAACAGATGCGGTGTATACATACAATGTATTATTATCCATCCCTAAAAATGAAGGAAACCTGGGGCATGCTCTCACATAGAAGACTCTTGAGGATTTTATACTAAATAAAATAAGTCATGAAGATACTCTGATTTCACTAATGTGGGGTAACTACAGTAGTCAAACTCATGGAAATAAAAAGTAGAATAATGGTTCTTTGGGGCTGAGGGGAAGAGAGTAAGGTGGTATTGTTTAGTGGGTATAGAGTTTTAAGTTTGCAAGATGAAAAAGTTCTGAAGATTGGTTGCACAACAATGTGAAGATAATTAATGCTAGTGAACTACACACTTAAAATGGTTCAGATGATTATTATTATGTTGTGTGTATTTTACCACAGTTTAAAAAAGAGTCAGTGGATTGAGATACAACTCCGTTTGTCAAATTGCAGTTTAACTGCCACCACAGCTTGGCAATGGATGCAAGAATTGAGCAAAAATCAACTAAAGTTTTTAGGGAGAATCAGTTGACCATGTGGATTTTATAATTAAAAAGTTGTACATTTTATAATTGTTGTTAACATTTGCCAGTACACTACTCTTGGACTGGGCCCCCCTCACCCAGAGACAGAGATTCACTCTAGTGGAAGGCCCTGGCTGGGTTCAGGCACCCAGGTTCCATTTCTGATACCTCAACTATTTAGACACCTCTGGTCAACTTTCTTAGATTCTCAAATCTGTTTCTTACTGTGTACAATGAGGGAAGTATTGAGTAATCTCCAAGGTTATTTTCTACTGTAAAAGTTTATGACCACATTTGATTTTGAGTCCATGGATATAGAGGCTGTTTTTCATTTTTGTACTTCCAAAAGCACTCAGCATTGTTCTTTGTATACTCGACTAATGTCTGTCAAACTAAGTTGAATAGTATTTTTCTCAAAATGTTGATGGATTCTTAAAGATGATGACAGCTAAAATATTCTCTGTTACTATGCACCAGGTGCTTCATTTAATTCTTTTAATTCTAGCAGTAGGTATAGTGATTAACCACACTTATTACAAATGTATGAGATTCCAGAAATCTCACAGCTAGCAAATAGCAAACTGGTATTAAAATTGAGCCTGTCTCACTTCACAGAAATCCTTTTAACTACTATGCCACAGTTTTTTTTTTTTTAAATCAAGAATTAAGTTCTCCTCTATAATGCTAACCATGGGGAAGCCCCCTGCCATTCTAGAAAAATGAAACAATAAGCAATCATTTACATCTATGTATTACAACCCCAGAGTGGTATCATCTGCTATAGTTCAGATGTTGAATGTCCCCTAAAGGTCCATGCGTTAAATACTTGGTCTCCAGGGTAGTGCTATTTGAAGGTGGTAGGAGCTTTAGGAAGTAGAACCTAGTGAGAGATCCTCAGGTCTTTAGAGGTATGCCCTTGAAGGGAATTATGGAACCCAGTCCCTTCTCTCTTTGCTTTCTGGGCTCATAAGCAGTTTGCTGTGCCACAACTCCTGTCATGGTGTGCTGCCTTTGTCAGAAGCCCAAAGCAAGTGGAGCACTTGGTCTTGGACTGGAATCTCTAGAACTATAAGCCAAAACGAATCTTTTCTTTTCATAAGTTAATTTTCTCAGGTATTTTGTTATAGTGCCAGAAAGCTAACACATTATTCATTCCTCAAGCTTTAGTAAAAAATCAGGATCATTTGCAGTTCTAATATGTCAACTCCTGGGCCTTGCCCCAAAGCCATTCAATCACAATCCTTGAGGTAGAGCCAAGAAGCCACACTTTTATTTGAGTTGTAATTTAATGTGGTAAGTCATTTGGGAGAACAAGTATCCCAGAGAAGGGACTTTCAAATGTTTTTAACCACAATTTAGAATTAGGAAATATTTTGTATTGTGATCCAGAATTTACATATGTGTGCCAACAAAAAAATATGAGCATTTTAATAATATTATACTCTAATGTATTTATTTTTAAAGATACTGATTCAGGGGTTGGGGTTGTGGCTTAGTGACAGAATGCTTGCCTAGTATTCATGAGGCACTGGGTTCGATCCTCAGCACCACATTAAAAAAACTAAATAAACAAAATAAAGGTGTTGTGTCTATCTACAACTAGAAATGTTTTTAAAACAATACTGGTTCATACATTGATCTACATACCATAGATGGGTCACAACTGCAGTGTATAAAATATTGATTTATGATTTATAGTTGTATCAAAAGCCTTCTTTTTTTCCTGATTTAAAAGTTTCCATATCCATGAGACAGAGTCAATTGTCAATCTTGCACATCTCAGTTAGCTTGCTTGATTATTCCAGGCAAGACTGAATTTACTCCTTCTCTTCCCTTGTTCTGAAGTAAAGGACAGGCTTTTTCTTTTTCTTTTTGCCTTAAAGCTCCACCTAGTTTCCATATGTCTTAGCATTCCACCACATGTTAGCCACGGCAACCACAGCTCTGTGCTCCACTGGTGAGTCCTCTCCTCTTCAGCTTTGGGGGACAGGCTGCAGGCACTTTTGTTCATGCAACTCCTACTTAGCACAACATAAGATTCATTTAGCCTTTGGCATAGGATTTGCCCCACTGTTGGAGTTTGCTACCACTTCTGTTGGAGGTCTGAATAACTTTCCAAGTGTAAACCTGTGACTTCATTTTGTTCCTGAGACTATGTAACAGGGGGACATTCTGAATGATATCTTGTTGTATTTAACTGAGAAGGAAGTTTTACACAATAAGGGGATGGGGACTAGGGAAGAATAGAGGTACTTTGGATTAGACAGAGGGGACGGGGGGGTGTGGGGTTAGTAAGGATAGTTGAATGAATTGGACATTATTATCCTACATGCATATGTGATTACACGACCGTGTACAACTAGAAGAGTGAGAAGTTGTACTCCATTTATGTATGATGTGTCAAATACATTCTATTGTCATGTATAATTAATTAGAACAAATTTTTAAAAAGAAGGGAGTTTTATTATCCCGCTTCTGCTGAAATAGTCTTTGATTACCTTCATTTTTGCCAAGTCCCTTCCTTTCATTTAAGAAATGCAGATGTGAAAACTCTTTTCAGGACTATTTTCATGGGATGATATGTAAGCCAACAATAGGAAATAGAGTTTGATTATGAGAAGCTACATTTGTGACGATCAGAAATAACCTCCTAATTTATGTTAGTAAATTTGTTTCTTTCTTCCCTTTTCTTTTTTTCTCTCCTTTAATCTCTCTCTCTCTCTCTCTCTCTCTCTCTCTCTCTCTCTCTCTCTCTCTCTCTTTTGGTACCAATGATTGAATTCAGGGGCACTGGCTTTGAACTCCAGATCCTCCTGCCTCCGCCTCCCAAGCTGCTAGGATTACAGGCATGTTCCACTGTGGCCAGCTCTCCATTCATTTTAATCACCTATTTTATATACATTGGGGACCTACCATGGAACAGGCACTGGAGTAAAAATGCAATAGGGATGCATCCTCATATTTCAGGGTTGATAATCTCATGGTGTGGGGACACTTCATTTAATTATCAATTATAATGCTATAATGAAAGAAGTATCTAAATCAGGTGGGGCAGTCAGGTAAGCTTGTTCTGAGGAGGTAACATTTAAGCTAAGTCCAAAGGGTGAGTAAAGATACAAAGAAGCCAAAGAAGGGAGGAGTGGGAAATTTGTTTTAGTTTGAGTTTCTCTGAAAGCAGAGCCTGTGGTAAGAATTCAGATGCTGGTAATCTGCAGCATGGGCCCAGGAAGGTGGAGTAAGGGAATGTGGGGCAGAGGAAAGAAGAGAAAGGGAGTAAAGTTGTATTATTGAACTCATTACAGCTGTGGACAACTGAGGTTTATTTCATTGGAGTCCTTTAGATAAATGTATAAAATGCACTGCAGAATTGGCTTTCCCAAGGACAAATAGTAGAACATCTGTGCACTGATATCTGTCCTTATTGGAGTACACAGGTGTCAGGGGCAGGGAAGAGAAAACTGGGTGGAAGGAAAAGGAGAGCTGACTGCCTGATTTTCCAATATGTGAACAACCTGATTCTTTGTGACCAGTGACAAATGAGGTGTGATTGAGCATTTTAAGTATCTTGTACCGTTTTCTAGGTATTCTTCATTGCATACGAAAGTTGCATTCAGCTGTTTTTCTCAACCCAGCTCATTATTTTTATAATTCAGATAGATTCTTTGCAGAGTCTGACCTGGATAATACATCTAATCTCATTTTTTTTTCTTTTGGTGCTGTGAAGTTTCATTTGTATCTATGTTCTTTGTTTCAATAAAAAGTTAAAATAGTCTCAACAGGGACTGATCTCTTGATGACATTTTAAACTCTTGAATGGTTACTGGCATAATAGTTCTCTATACCATGCTTCATAGTCTGAAAATAAGTGCTTTATCATTTTCAGTTAGGAATATGTGTGGAAGTCAAATTTTCTTGATAAGAACATTTGTAAAATTGATTCCAAGATTCTGTTACTCCTCATTTCTGTGGGTGCAGGAAACTAATCAGAAGAATGATATTAATTTATTCATGATCAGTAAGCAATAGAGTTGAAACCCAGCCTCATAATTGCTAAATGTTAAAAAGAACACTATGCACTAATATAAGAAAAAATGTGGATGTGAAAATGGTTTAATAATTTAAAAGCAAGATATAAAATTTAGAAATAAAAATTATCAATTAGATTTTCCAAAGTTACATAGATTAATTTTCCTTGTAATAAAGTAATTTGTAATACAGATTAGTTTATGTGATAGATAAAGTAAATTTTAGACTAGAAGAGATAAAACACAGTCATTGCGGGGGGGGGGGAATAATCTAATGTTAACTTGTTCTTTATATTTTCCTGATTCTGTTTTCAAATGGTAATTTATGGTATTTCTTGCAAATGTTGCAATTCATCATTTTTTTATTATTATTTCAAAGTTGGCATGCCAAGATTGCTTTTTTATCAGTCAACCTATTGTTACAAATGAAAAAAGATTTAGTTGTAAACTTCTGTTCCAAAGTAGAGGTTTATTGGATTTAAGAGCTTTTTAAAATGGAACTAGGAAGAAAAAGAACTCCAAAGAATAATTGAAAAACATATAGAGATACTCCATCACTAGTACATGTTTCATAGTCTATATACAGTTTTTTCTTCCCTTGGAACTTTGGGGTAAATAACCTGGGGGTAAATAACCAATTCTTTCTTTGTGGATAACATAGTCTTAGAAAATTTTTAAAGATATGTTTAGGGGTAAAAACCTTTGATTTCACTTGAACATTTATGTTTAGTGGAATTCAGTTTTAAGGCTGTGGGTATTCAGAAAGAATTCCCCACCCCCAATACTGGGCATTGAACCCAAGGGTTCTCTACCACGGAGCTACATTATTATTTTTTAAGTTTTGAGACAGGGATTCATTAAATTGAACAGGCTGGCCTCAAAATTGAAATTCTTTTGCCTTGGCCTCCTAAATTGCTGGGATTACAGGTGTGTACCACCATACCTGACTAGAAAGAGTCACTTACAAAAATAACTGACCTGTCTTTATAAACAAGGCACTGTTTTAGTCAACCTTTTTCCCCTTGTGAATAAAAGACCCAACCAGAACAATTTTAAATGGGGAAACATTTATTTGCAGGCTCACAGTTTCAGAAGCCTCAGGCGATAGACAGCCAGCTCCATTCCCCAGGGCTTGAGGTGAGGCAGAACATCATGGCTGAAGAGTGTGAGGAAGGGAAGCAATTCACACAATGATCAGAAAGCAAGAGAGAGAAACTCACTCCTTGGATACAAAATATATACCCCAATGTCAGACCTCCTCCAGCCAAACCCTACCCACCTTCAATTAGCACTCAGTTAATCCCATCAGGGAATGAATTCACTGTTAAGGCTCTCTAAATCTTCTTGCATTGCCTCACACACGAGCTTTTGGGGGACACCTCACATCCAAACCATAACAGGAACCTTATAAATACACATTATGACATAAACAATAGATATCCAAGTATTATCAGGTCTATTCTAAAAGTGGAGATAGTGAATTGCAGATTATCATTGGAATGAAAGACAAAATTGTATTTAGGGCCATTTTCAAGGCTTATTTACTGAAACATACATGTACAATGTTTATAATTACATGTTTAATATTTATTTAAATCCAAGGTCCATTATTTTTTTATACCCATCTTCAGGATCACCTGTCCCAAAGCTATAGCCAGCATTATAGTTAACTATTGATGTTCCATGAACATTAATAGTATCTATTGCTCTTATTGCACAATATTTCAGCATGAAATTATAGGGATATTAGAATTGTAAACTTAGAAGGAACTTCTAAAATTATATGTGTAGAGTGCTTTTCCATTTCAAAATCAGTTAGATAGAATGAGCACTAATAAATGCTTGTCAACCAGCTTTCCAAGGGAAAAAGCCTTGATTTAAATAATTTGACAATTTCTGTGGTATAAATTCCTCCACCATGCCAATTTTAAGATTTTAACATGATATCTTCCCTGAACATAGTATTGTTTTTATAGTATTTCCACCACACAGACACAAGACATGTAAATATCTTAAAAACATAGATCATAGTAATAAGTAGTCAAATAATCAGGAAATAATGAATTTTGAATAGTTATTGCTACTGTTTTAACATAATTTATTTAACTATAAGTTTTCATAATTTAATTTTTATTATCCAACTGTGTTTTTAAATAGGCTCACCATGTTCTTAAAAATTTAACAGTTGGCTCTCATGAGCTAGTTCAAGCCAGTTTCAGTGGTACATAGTGGTATTTTACAGATTTATAGCAATAACATGGGGATGATGAAAAGGGCTCAAACCTGTTTGAGGCCATGCACAGTGTGAGACACTTAATAAGTCGTAACTCATAACACTCAGAACAACTCAATTTCCAATCTGGAAATTCCAATTTCCAGATTCAAAACCCAGAATTTTCCAAATATCACAATGCAATTAAGTTCTAAAATCAAAATGCAGGTCCCTGGCTCTCAGGATTCTTTCTTTTGTTTATACCAATATCTCTTGCCCTGTGGTTTCCACATGAACTACACATTCCAAATGAACCATGGTAGAACAACAGAGGTAATCAGATCAGACACAAGATACTGTCATAAACTATGAGCTATTTTAAAACACTGCTTTTTAGTGTTGAATATGGATATGGATTTAAAATTTTTAAAAATATAAAATAGTGGGTAATTATGACTATATCAGATTTTATAAATAGAGATACTGGTTTTAAATTTTAATAATTGTAAAGATTAGCTAAAAATAAGGCTAAGCAGAATAGAGAGAAGTGTATCATAGAGTTGATATTGTCAGCATTCCCCACATAGTACAGCATTTACATTGTTGAGTAGTAAGATACAATGATGGGTGAAGAAAATAATAATACAGAAATTAATTATTTTTTTTAAAACTCAATACTATTAGGACTGATGGTCAATTTAGAGACAAGTATTCAATTAAATAATGTCTAAAGTGAATCATTTATTTAAGATCAATAACCTACTTTTTAAACTTATAAGTCAATATAAAATGAGCTAACTTCTGTCAAAATTAACAGATTCTTTGCAACGGGTTTGAATATTGTTTAATATAATATCAATAATATTACATGAAAATGCTTGATACAAATCTTGTAAGAGAATAAAGATGCTAAATAACAATAAAAGATTATAATTATAATTAAGGCACCTTGTAAGAACAATGGAAATGGGTTTAAAAGTGAAAGATTTACCTTATAGGAAGTTTCACTGTAAATATATCGTTAATTCAATTTTTTAAAGAATTTTTTTCAAGAATGGTTTGTGAAAAATTTCTGTTTACATATTATGGCATATACAAATAAATGTTGGGATACTTGACATTTCTGTAGTATATTACTCCACCATTCCGTGTTCAAGCTTTCAATATATTTTCCTTGAACAAAGCATTGTTTTTATAGTATTTCTACCACACAGACTCAAGACATGTAAATACCTTAAAGCATAGGTAATAGCAATATGTAGTAAAATAACCAGGAACTAATGAGTATATGTTGTATATGTATACATGTGTATGGTGTATGTGTGTGTGTGTGTGTGTGTATACACGTATTTTTTAAGTCAAATACTGTGCATTTCACTTTGCAAGTATGTGTGTGTGTGTGCATGTGTGTGTGTATACACATGTATTTCTTTTCTTTAAATCAAATACTGTGCATTTCACTTTGCATGATTAAGATTAAAAAGTTTAGAACCAGCAAGATACATATCTGTCTTTGGTAAATAGGAACTGCACTCACTTCAGATTGAAAAGTGCTTTAAATTATAAATGTTAGAGATATTTTGTAAGGTAAAATTTCCCACATCTTTATGATCTCTTGTCTTTTCTCCTTGTTATTGAACTTGCATTATAGTGAAATTTCTTTGTTCAAAACTATATCACCGGGGCTGGGGATGTGGCTCAAGCGGTAGCGCGCTCGCCTGGCATGCGTGCGGCCCGGGTTCGATCCTCCAGCACCACATACAAACAAAGATGTTGTGTCCGCCAATAACTAATAAATAAATATTTAAAAAAAAAAAACAAAAACAACTATATCACCAGTGACATTTGGAAAAAGCAGTGGATTTAAACAGATTTCCTTGTTTTCTATCCATGCTCACCATGGAGACCTCAGGAGAAGGACAGCTTTGGGGGTGATCCATAGAGTTATTTCTAAATGGGTAGGAAGCTCCCTGCTTTGCTCCAGGGCACCAAGTCTTCCTGCACATTGCACTAGTATGAACAGTCTCAGAAGGTCTGGAAAGGCCTGGCTTTGTCACTTGTCTCACCCTCTGCCTGCTGACTTAAAATCTGACAAAGATAAATGAACATGACAAATGGCCTTTACCTGCTATCCCAGAGAGCTCCCACAAAGATAGTGCCTGAGCATGGAGCCAATCCTGTCTCCATTATACTCCTCAGTAAGAAGATAGAACTCAATAAAACTAAAATTGTCTTATTAGATTATCTGAAAAGTAAATAAACTAGAAAAGGAAGGCACTTATATCCCAAAGAATGTCAAACCATGAAAATAGCTAGATTTTACCACACCATGTATCTTAGTGTGGTTCTAGTATCTTTATACATGGCATTTTTGTTTCACTAATTATTTATGCTAATAGTATCTAATATGTAAACAATTTAGCTCATTGCTCTGAGCAATAAGTGCTCTAATTGTTTTATACTGTGGGATTATTATAAGGCAGACGCATTGTGTATCTTGCTCAAGGACATTTATTATTGGAAGCACAAGAAACCCTAATAAAAAACACTATAGCAGTTCAACACAGTACTCCACTACCCCTCTATGATAATGCACAGAGTAGATGTACTGTATATCATATGGTTTGTGCTATTGCACCTCAGTGTTAGCATTATTTCTCCAATTTTTGGTCCAAGATTCAGAAATCTAGGTCAGGATTGACAGGGTCTGACTTATTGTCTGGTGCTTCAGCCATAAAACATCAAAGAAGCTTGTTCCCATAGTTCCTCTCCTTGCCCCATTATCTGTCCTCAGCATTATTCTTCACACTATTAAAATGTAATAGAGACCAGGGGGAAATTTATCTCTCTCTTGTTAACTATGTCTCATATATTTGTCTGAGTGCATAGGCATTATAATGATAGACATTTCCAAAGAACAGAGATAAAAGGAGGCATCTAAATCAATGTCCAGAACACCAGAACCATTATTACTTAATATGAAAGAGAAGCAGGTTTTAGCTTTGAACATTTGTTTTAGGATTTAAAAAGTGATGGAAAAATCTCTTGTTTTAACAAATAAGAGACAGCAGCAAATCATTTTGAGAAGGAAACTGGTATCTTAAAATATAGGGCAGGAAATATAGAGAGGGACCTTAACCTAACCACACTGGGTTCAAATCTCTTCTCTGTCTTTTCCTATTGAGAGATAGAGGTGTCACCTTGGGTGAGTTACTCAGCTCTCTGTGTCTCAGTTTCCTCATCTTAAAATGAGGGTAAAAGCATCATCTATTGAGCCTTATTAAAATGAAATGAGTTGACACAAGTAAGATTAAGTTAGTTATTTTTATACAATACATCATGTTTAAAATACTTCTCTTTTAGCTTGTTGTATAGAATAAGGGAATATATATATAGTTTATATCAGACTAGTATGAGAATTAAATATTTAATTATTTATGATGGTGATTGTGACATTACATATAGCTGTGATTAATAATGACATTTTGACTTATTAGGTGTTACATATAATGCTGTGGTAGATGTGTTGGAAGTACAGGAGTTGGTAATTTTATTTGTAACTCATTCTCTCAGTTAAATGTTAAAATTTTATTTATTCTACTTAAGTTAAAAACTATATGTATGTTAAAACATGAAATATTCATTTTTCTTTAAGAATTTCTATGTGCAAAGATTTTACCTGGGATAATTTCTAGTATTTTAAGTTATTTTAAGATGTTTTTATGTTCCATTGGCCCCAAATATGAGAGTAATACATTTAAATTCTTGAAAAACCCAAAAAAGCCATTTATTAAAACTGTTCAACAAGATCTGTAATGGTAAGAGCATTCTGTTTGCTGATTTTGAAAAACAAAATAAGCTCTCTGAAGCAGCATTTCACATTTTCTAGCACAGAGTAGGCATTTGATACATTTTTAAATATACAAAAAAATCTAATTTTAGCCATAACTCAAGAATTTAACATGAATATTACAGTAGGCTAAACTTCAAAATGACAATTTTAATTTAATATGGTAAGTTAATATATGAAAATAGACAATAACAATAACTTATAAAATAGCATTAGATATCTTTTTAAAGAATTACTTTAGACTTTAAGCCTGTGAGCAGAGATTGTCTCTTGCTCACAGTGCTCACCCACGTTCCCTCAATAATTAGGCATTCAATAAGTACACAATAAATATATTTGTTGTCATTGATGCTCATAAATTGGACTAAAGATATGTCATTTGTCTTCAAAAATAGAAAAGAACCCAGGAAGGAATAATTAAATTGATACTTTCAAAATATAAATTTGCTCTTTTTTCTCATCTCTTTTTTTAATTTGTTCTTTTTAGTTATACATGAGAGTAGAATGTGTTTGAAATGTCATACATACATGGAGTATAATTTCCCATTCTTGTGGTTGTACATGATGTGAAGTTACACTGGCTGTATATTTATATATGAACATAGGAAAGTTATATCTGATTTATTCTACTGTCTTTCCCATTCCCATCCCCTTTCCCTTTCCACCCTTCTCCCTGCTCCAATTCGGTGAACCTCCCACCCTATTGTGAATCAGTGTCTGCATACCAGAGAGAACATTTGGCCTTTAGTTTTATTGGATTTGACTTATTTAACTTAGCATGATATTCTCCAGTTCCATCCATTTACCTGCAAGTGCCATAATTTCATTCTTCTCTAAGGCTGAGTAATATTCCATTGTGTATATGTACCACATTTTCTTTATCCATTCATCTGTTAAAGGGTACTAGGTTGGTTCCATAGCTTAGCTATTATAAATTGAGCTGCTGTAAACATTGATGTGGGCATATCATGATAGTATGCTGATTTTAAGTTCTTTGGGTATATGGCAAGGAGTAGGATAACTCCATGTTGCTTCCCATAGTGGTTGCACCAATTTGCAGTCCCACCAGCAATGTATCTCATCCCTTTTTGTTGGACTATTTTTGAGCGGATACTGGATGCATTTAATGAAGACAGATTTTTTTTTTATTCCTGGATTTTTTTATTTCTATATCCTGGAGTTCTCATAGTGTTTAGACCCCTCTAATAGTTTTTTTTTTTTTTACAAATATTCACCTATAAATATAAAAGGTGAATATTTTTCATTCAAAGATCATTTTTTTTTCAAATACTTTTTATAAGATTTTACTTTTTTAGAGAAATTTTATGTTCACAACAATATAGGAAGGTACATAGGATCCCCACATATATCCTGCCTTCACACACACACACACACACACACACACACACACACACAGCCTTCCCACTATCTACATTTTCTGCCAGAGAGGAACATTTATTACAACCGAGGAGCTGATGTTGACATCATCCTCACTCAAAGTTCATGGTTTATATTAGAATTCAATCTTTTTGAGCACATTATATATATATTGACATGTTTAGTTGTCAGAACAATCATGCAACTAAGGCTAAAGTTATCTCCATATTATAGATGAAGAAATAGGCTGAGAGACTTAGATGACATCTTCAAAGTTCACACAAGAGCCAAAGCCAAGTTGTGAGCCTACGCAATCTGTCTCCAACTCTCATTATCTGATGAAGTCAAAGCCTTTCAACTTTATAAATCATGTTATGTGAATTTTATATGAGTTATATACATGGTAAGGATTAGCACTTCAATTCAATTAATGATTATTCAAGGACCACTTAAAAACAGTTTTCCCTTGAAGAAGTATAATCGCTTATATTGTTGCCAAGAATTAAAAAATGAATTTTATACACTTGGGTTCTTGTGTCAACCATGGAAACAGAAACCAATCTAGGTATTTTAAACACAGGGTTGAATACAAAGAATTGGTTGCAAGATATTAGAAGGACTGGAGATGCAAAAAGAGGTTGCCAGAGATTAGTGACTGCATGAAGTCACTACCACAGACTGTTGGTGTTGGGGGAGAGATACTTTTACTCTGGGCTCACTAGCTGGGGTTACTTAAACAATCACCAATACTGTGGGGCCTTTGGGATCTCAGCAACTACTAAGCAGTAATCCAGGAACCCAGAAGCCTATAGTCATCTGCCCCCACCACAGTTTTCTTTGGAACCAGATCCAAGGATGCCACTTGCACTGCTCCTGCCACCTCTGAAGCCATGTTCACACACACCTACTGCTGCTGCTACTGCCTAGGCTACTTTAGAAACAGAAAAGGAAAAGTGGCTTATGCCTTCGTGCCACCTAACATCTCCTGCCAGCTCTTCCCATTGATGGGACTAACTGTAGCCACTTGGCAAAGGAGTCTGAGAAACAGACGGCAGCGTTCCAGCCCAGAGTAATGCAGAGAAAGGCAACTTCTGTTGTAGAACTTCTTTTTTTGGTTGGTTGGTTGGTTGGTTTGGTTGGTTTTAGAGACAACAGAACCTATGTAAAATGAACATATATTGGTATACATATATTGATGTACCTATCATTAACTAATAAAATAGCAACCAGGCCTCTTAGTTGCCAACAATAAATCCCATCATATTTAATTTAAACCATAAAATGAACCCTTAAATATATCTGGATAATCCACCGGACTCTCTGAGGGAGCTGGGGAGGAGGAATCAAGGTCCAGCCAGTTAAAATGTCCAGATTGTGCTACAGGGCTGCTCCAGCAAAACTCCATTGCCCCCTCTGGGCAGACTTCATACCACACAGCTGAGACTGGGCATTAAGCACCCGTTACAGGTTTAATGTTTAAATCCAAGTGTCTTTCACTGTTCATCGTCATCAAAAATCAGATTCCACATGGTGCCTGGGTCCCCACATTGCTCTCTTGGGAATCAGTTTTGCATCTTGTCTTTGTTACCTGCTTATCTTCAAGGGAAAAGCAAGTTTGGGGCTTCTCCCCCAGGCAAGTGGCACTCATGATGCCATTCAATCTTGGAGGTAAATCTTTGTTTGTTCCCTGATATAATGACCAGGTAGCCATTAACATTTGTTGAATACTTTCTACATGTCATCTACAGTTCCAGTCACTTTATGGACGTTCACCATACTATATGAGGTAGCTACTGTTATCATTTCTACTTTGTAAATGAAGAAGCAGAGCACAAAGAGGTCTTTTTAATGAGATCATGGGCCCATAGGTACTATGGGATATATTCAGGATTTAAACCTGGGTTTTAAGTCAGCTCTTAACCACGCACTTCCACTGTACATGGTAAATATTTATAAACAATAAATACTCTTGACAGTGGAATGAATCTGACATAATTTTCCCTTGTACTTATATGAAAACAACACAGTGAATCCTATCATCAAGTATATCCATAATTTTGGGACCCTAACTACAATAAGATCTATTCCAAAATGGATTCTGCTATCATGTATAACTGAAAAGAACCCATAATAAAAAAATAAAAACAATAACTACTCCTGATCATCTTTTTTTTTTTCCTTCTGGAGCTTAAGGAAGGGAGAAGTCAAAGGATACTAGAAAGACCCTCAAAAGCCAGGCCTTGAGGGAGCTTAGAGTCATGTTGAAGAGTAAGGACTTCATTCTGCAAGTGAGTGGTTCATGAAACCAGCATTATATTGGTATCACCTGAGATGAAGCATTGACAGCAGAAGTCAGATCTGTGACTGAGTGACACAGGAAGTGTGCAAAGATGGAGAAGAGAATGGAACCAAATGTAGAATTCTCTCTCTCTTTTTTTAACCTTTTGTTTTTTAATTGACATATTAATCCTATCTATCTATGGAGTATGATGTGATGTTTTGATAGATGTATACATGGTGAAATAATCAAGTCAAGATATTTAGGATATATATCACCTTATACACTTATCATTTCTTTGTGGTAAGAACATCTAAAATCCTCTCTTCTAGCTATTTTGAAACATTCAATAGAATATTGTTAGCCATAGTCACCCTACTGGACAACAGAGCATCAGAACTTATTCCTCCTATTTGACTGTAACTTTGTGGCTACTGATCATTCTCTCCCCCAGCCCCACTTTTTCCTCCCCTGCTCTGGTAGACCCCCTTCTACTCTCTACTTCTATGAGAATACCTTCTTTAGATTCCTCATATGAGTGAGATCATTCAGTATTTGTCTTTCAGTGCCTGGCTTATTTCACTTATATTGTTTTGTTTTGGAACATATTTAAAATATGGATAGGAAAAGGAGTCCTGGAAAAGACTGGTTAGAGAAGTAAGAGGACAAACAAGGAAGAATATTATTCTAGAATCTAAGACAGGGCA
Organism: Urocitellus parryii; assembly: GCF_045843805.1. Taxonomy (NCBI): domain Eukaryota; kingdom Metazoa; phylum Chordata; class Mammalia; order Rodentia; family Sciuridae; genus Urocitellus; species Urocitellus parryii. Next base: position 76,091,351 of record NC_135538.1, on the reverse strand, counting down.
CTTGAAAAGGGTGGGAATGGCCAGGAGCATCAAATACAGTAAGAGAATGAAAAACTGGACTTTAAATTTATAAACTTGAAGATCATTGGAAAATCATTGGAGTAATTTTGATAGTATAGTTGAATAGAAACAAATTGTAAAATGTTGAGGGATTAATAAAAAGATGTAGAAATAGGAAACACAAAGAATATTATGAGGGATGATGATTGAAAGGGGAAGGAGGAAAGAGAGGTCAATGGTAGATTCACTTTTAGAATGGGAGACACTTGAAATTATTTACATGGTGTTGAAGGAAGGATCTAGTTGAGGGGAAGCTGATGGTACAGAAAGAGAAGAGATCATTGATAGTGCAAAGATCTTGAGTAATTGAGAGCAGAGAGCATCTAAAGAACAGGAAAGACCAGCCTTAGGTAGGACATGAAGAAAAGATGGCATAGTTATAAATAAGTACCTCCCTGTGGGAAAGGGAGTGAGAAAAGATCTTTCCTGAAAGACACTTTTTTTCTGTGAAATATGAAGAAGTACCATCTGCTGAGGGAGAAGAGGTTAGGGATGGAGAGAATGATGGAGATTGGGAACTGAACCTGGGTAATGGGAAAGACAGCTAACCAGAGGGTGCCTCAGTGACCCAAGGAGCCCAGGGAGCCCAGCTGAGGTGAGAGGCAAGTGTATATTTAGCATAACTTTCTACGTTAGTCTTCAGGAGTCTGGACATGGCAGCAGACAGGGAAAATGATAGAGCTGGGAAAGGTCTCCAATTAGCAGGGCTGGAGAAGAGGCAAGGGAATTGATTCTGACAAGAAATTTGTTGAAACAATGTACCATAAATCCTAGGCTGGATCAGAGGGAAGGGGGACAGATGTGACTGAAGCTGAGAGGGGAGAATGGATGATGGCCTGTGAGGAAATAGATGTGGTCAGAATGTTGGAAACTTCAGTGTCTTCAAAGGTAATCAGATACCAGATACCAAGAGCAATGGAGTGAGATTTTTGGAAGAACGAGAGCTGTGATCAGTGGGATACTGAATCTGTTTTAGGTGAGGTGACTCAAGGTATGACACTGGGAATGGGGTAAGTTAAGTAACCTTTATCAAAAGTAAAGGTTGCTGGAGAAAAGAAACTCAAGAGTTGGGATGTCTCAGGACTATTTAGGTCTGTAACTGAATATACTAAAATCACCTTTTAAGTGGATTTTTCCTTTATCTAGTGTCATGAGGGTTTGTTTCTTCCCACAACTCAGCTATAGTGGAATGACTTTGGCATCTCTTGATAGTTAACTTTGACCTTTAGGTGTTTTTTAATCAACAATGTCATTATGCACAAGTGTTCATGGTTGTTTTTAGTTGGGATGGCTAACTAGTAAAACAGATGTTAGTCAGCTTTTCTTCACTGTAACCAAAATTCCCAAGAAGAACAACTTAGAGGAGGAAAAGTTTATTTTGGTCCAGTTTCAGAGGTCTCAGTCCATGGTCAGTTGACTCCATTTTTCTGGGTCTGAAGTGAGGAAGAACATCATGGTGGAAGGGCAAGGCTCAGCTATGGAAGCTAAGACTTAGAGAGAAGGAGAGAGAGAGAGCCAGAAAGAGTTGTAGAAGAAGCCAATGACGAGATAAAGTCCCTCAAGGCCACATCCCCAGTGATCTGTTTCCTCCAGCCACATTTCACTTGCTTAAGTTCAACACCCAATAATTTATTCAAATTATTAATCCATCAAGTAGATTAATCTACTGATGAGGTTATAGTCCTCATGATCCAATCACTTCACCTCTGAATACTGCTCCATTACCTAACATGAGCTTCTAGGGGGACGTTCCATATCCAAACCATAACAATAGGTAGACCTCCAAAATGTATCTGGTCTAACCAAGAGAGAGGAAATGATATAGACTATATTTCGGGCCTATAACAAGGCAGATATTTGATTAGGGCTTTTTTTTTTAAGGATAAGCTTAAATAAAATGTGAGTAAGTTTTACTTGGCTGCTTTCTCCTTGCTTTTTTTTTTAATTTTAGTTTCTGGCAAGATGTTCATACTTAGAAATGCATGAAGGATCACTTGATGATGTGCTAAACACATGTCAAAAGCAGAGATGAGGGAATTTTGGCTAAAGACAGATAGCAGAGGATGCATGGGTCTAAGGAGAAGAGAGAAGAGGACACTTCCTAACTGAACCATGAGTGGCTGCTGGCCCCAAGGTCAACAGCCTCAACATGAAACTCTGTCTTGTCCTCCAGGAACAAACTCCTCTTTCTGACTTCCTTATTCCTGCTAAAGGACCCCTACTCTTCTAGTCTGCTGAACTTAGATATTGGAAGTCATTTCTTTCTTGCCTCTGTTGTTCTTGTAAGTCCTGTACACATCTCAGAAGTCATCAAGGCCTCTTAATAATCCTTTATCATATGTCCAACAACCGAAAGAATATCTTGTCAGGCTTATAACACACTGCCTTTGACAGTAACAATGGGAACAGGTTGCAGGACCATTCTGCCTTAGATGTCCAAACTATTTTGGATGGACACATGGATTTTCTTGGAGACTGTTGTGAATTACTCTGGGAGTGCTTCTGTGTCTTGGGTTTAGAGAATCGACTCTAAAAAATCTGTTCTCTGCCATGCCTAGTATAAGATTATGTTAAATGCAGTGCAACTATATGTCATTTTATTTTATATTTTTAAATTATTTTTTATTTATATATGACAGTGGATTGCATTAAAATTCTGATTACACATATAGAGCACAATTTTTCATATCTGTGGTGGTATACAAAGTATATTCACACCAATTAGTGTCTTCATACATGTACTTTGGTTAATAATGTTCATCACATTCCACCATCATTTCTAACCCCATGCCCCTTCCCTTCCCTTCCCACCCTTCTGTCCTATCTAGAGTTCATCTATTCCTCCCATGCTCCCCCTCCCTACCCCACTATGAATCAGCCTCCTTATATCAGAGAAAACATTTGGCATTTGGTTTTTGGGGAATGGCTAATTTCACTTAGCATTATCTTCTCTAACTCCATCCATTTACCTACAAATGCCTGATTTTATTCTCTTTTATTGCTGAGTAATATTCCATTGTGTATATATGCCACATTTTTTAATCCATTCATCTATTGAAGGGCATCTAGGTTGGTTCCACAGTTTAGCTATTGTGAATTGTGCTGCTATAAGCATTGATGTGGCTGTGTCCCTGTAATATGCTGATTTTATGTCCTTTGGGTATAGACCAAGGAGAGGGATAGCTGAGTCAAATGGTGGTTCCATTCCCAGATTTACAAGAAATCTCCATACTGCTTTCCATATTGGCTGCATCAATTTGCAGTCACACCAGCAGTGCATGAGTGTACCTTTTCCCCCCACATCCTTGCCAACACTTATTGCTGTTTCTATGCATAATAGCTGCCATTCTGACTGGAGTGAGATGAAATCTTAGAGTAGTTTTGATTTGCATTTCCCTAATTGCTAGTGAGAAAAGATAGCTCTTCAACAATGGTGCTGGGAAAACTAGAAATCCATATGCAATAAAATGAAATTAAACCCCTATCTCTCACCATGCACAAAACTTAACTCAAAATGGATCAAGGACTTAGGAATAAAACCAGAGATGCTGCATCTAATGGAAGAAAAAGTAGGCCCTAATCTCCATCATGTGGGATTAGGCCCCAAATTCCTCAATAAGACTCCTTTGGCACAAGAATTAAAATCAAGAATCAATAAATGGGATGGACTCAAACTAAAAAGTTTTGTCTCGGCAAAAAAAACAATCTGTGGGAGGAATAGAGAGCCTACATCTGGGGAGCAAATGTTTACCCCTCACACATCATATAGAGCACTAATCTGTAGGGTATATAAAGAACTCAAAAAGCTAAGCACCAAAAACATAATAATAACCTAATCAATAAATGGGCCAAGGACCTAAACAGACACTTCTCAGAAGATATACAATCAATCAACAAATATATGAGCTACATGCCATTTTAGAAAGCAAATTGGAAAGGCAGGCCTTTGTTTTATAGATTAAAAGTTTGCAGGAACTGCAATGGTGCTAGCTTCTAAAAACATTCCTCTCTCTCTCCCTGTCTCCTCCTCCCACCCCATCATATACACACAGTGCACAGTCACATATACACACTCTTTTTTGAAATTTTCCATTTAAAAATTAGTGTTTGTATTTCTGCTCTATTGTCAAATCTCATCAATCTTTAATTTAACAATCATTTTATACAGAAATGTTCATGGCTATATTAGAAAGCTAACTGGTGAAACATAAATCCCAAAATGTGTCCTGACATAATCAAGACAGAAGTTAATTTCTTGCTTATATCAAGTCCAAAATAATTTTCCTCATTAACCATTGGCTCTTCTTCCAAGCATTGATTCAGGAACCCAGGTTTTATCTGTCTGTGGTTCTGCCATCCTCAACATGTGGCTTTAAGCTAGTGAAAGGAAAATTAATATGAAAGGTTTATTGCACATGCAATGTTTTTTCCAGGCTAGAAGTGGCATATGTAACTTTCACTTCCATTCCAATGGCCAGAATCCAGGTATATGAGAAATGTAAATCTGTGTATCCAGGTAGAGAAGACATGAGGTTGGTGAGCAATTCGCAATATTTTCCATAATAGTATTGCAACTAGATCACATGGGGAATTCATTGACAGTATGGAGGCAACAGGGAAGAACTTATTTCCAGTGCCCAGCATGATGACATAGATGTTACAAGAGATTATTGATAAAGAAATAGCTCAGAACTGCAAATGAACATGAAGCCAGTGAGCTACATTAAAGGGAAACATCCCCACTAGAAATTCTAATAAAGTCTTCTCATTGGCTAAAATATACTAATAAGAAAGTTCTTAAATGAACACACTATTGAATGATACAAAGTTGGCAAATTGACAGGTTGAAATGTGGGCAGTAGCAGTTTGAAGGAGTTAGGCAAGAAGCCCAGAAGAGAAAAGCAAAGCCCAGGCAAAACTCCAAGAATGCCCACGTGAGAAATCAGATAAGTGAATAGAAATCAAGAAGGCTTAAAGCAGAGTAAAATCAGAGTCACAAACCCTGGATGTGAGAACTGGCTCTAGCATTTACTAGTTATGAAGTTTGTTCTTTGGTTTGTAGATTTGAAGTAATAATCTCTACTTCATAATAGTCACAATTGACTGCAGAAACAAATAAGATGGTGCATGTGAAAATGCAGGTAGCCTGGAAAAATGAGAAAGAGGCTAATCTAAATTGTATTTCTGTTTTTACAAGTTTAGAATTAAGGAGAAAAGAGCGCTGTTTAGGAAGGAGAGGATTTGGAACCTGTTTTATGAAAAAAAAAAAAAAATCCCCGGTCCTGAACCAGAAGAAGGATGTTGGCAAGAACTGCCTTATGTAAACTCTATCTTTTGCACAGGGGAAACTTTGCAGATTCAGTTTCTTTTAATGAAAGTCCATCCTTCCTGTCTTCCTGCAAGCCTGTGTTTCTCCCTCACTTCTTTCTCTCCGCTTTTCCTCCTTCCTTTCTTTCTTCCCTCCTTTATTTTTCCCCCTTTTAAAATCTTCTCCATCTGGTTTCTTTGGCAGTTGTGGCTGGACAGGAGGAGAATATAACTACTTTCATGTATAAGGATTCTAGACATGAGCTAGCTAAGGTTGGGTTTTCCGAATTGAATCAACAATAGACATATAAAGGATGTTTTGTGTCACAGTTTTGTCATTTGATGTAACTTTTTGGGTAAAAAAAAATAGTAATATGTACATTAGAATGATAATTCCCTTTAACTTACCTTAATTCTTCATGATATCCTCTCTAAGGAAATAGTCATAAAAGATAAATTTTATTAACAAAGAAGTTCATCATACTTTTATTTATAGTAGTAAAAATTTTTAAAATAGGCAAATTGTTCAAAGTTAAACAAATTGTAAATTCAACTGTTATATTAACACAATGTGGAATAATTTAAAATTGTCTTATGAAGTGTTTGAGTAAAATGGGGAGTATCATGATAAATAGCAAACAAAATCAGCAGTTTACCAAGTGATAACAACCAAGTCAAAATTGCTAGAGATATAGCTCAGGTGGCAGAGGGCCTGCCTGGCATGCACAAGGCCCTGGGTTCAATCCCCAGAACCACACACACATACACACACACAAAAAAAAAACTGCATAGAGGAAAAGCCTAGAAGGCAGTACATCACAATGGCAATGGCTGCTGTCCATGGGTGGTTGAATAGGGTGGCTTTTTTTTTCTATTTTTCTGTATTTTTTGTATTGGTATAATAACCCACATTATTTACATATTTGAAAATATAAAATCAAGCTTTAGTTATTGGGAAAGTTGCGGACACTAGCTTTCTTCCTCTTAGCTTCATGCTATTACACAAAAGGAGGGTGTAATTAATAGAAACAAATTGCTATGTCCATCCTAATATAAATTATGCTTCTCATAAATGAATAGAAATGTTTATAAAGATATGCAGGTGCCCCATCCATATATGTAACATGGGTTTTAGCATTAGTAATTCCACACTCATTAAGTCACAGTTTTGCTTTATAATATTTAATTGGGAGGAATGAAACGTAAATTGTTTGTGCAAAATTTTCAGTCCCTGTCATTATGATAGCACATATTCCATGGCCTGACTTACAGCATTTGAATGTATCACAAAGACTGTTGAAATCAGTCAGAGTGGAAGTGGACTTTTCTTTGAATTGATTTGATGATTCTTAACTCTGGTCACTGATATCCATGGAAGCTTGCCTTCTTTGTAGAAACATGGTAATAGGGACTTTAGGTAATTAAAAGACTTGGATAATCACTTAGGGACATGAGAAACACTATCAAACACCACTCCACAGACACTCCTGGGAGTGCTTGCATCCATTGCTACCCACAGTGGGAGATCCATGAAACTTAAAGAAGCCTTATTCAAAAGTAGAATTAATTAGAAAAATGTTGATTTCAACGAATGTTCTCAGACATTCCAGGGAATACCTAAATACATAGAGTCATCACAGCTAGTTGAGAAGCTATGAATAGGTTCCAGTAAACAGATCATTAAAAGTTGGTCTACAAAGTCAAGAAGGACTGTTTGACAGTGTTCTAGAATTATTGTAAGGTATTACATGATATTGCTAAAGGGATAGAGAAAGGTGGCCAAAGTACAGCCAAATATTATTTTCTTATTCAATCAAAAATAAAATCTTATAAACCATGAAAAATGGATATGGAAAGTTCCTATTTTTATATTTACAATCATTGAAAAATGTACCACTTCCTTAAACCTGATAAAATTGAATTCAGTATTAAAATTATGATACAGTAAACCATGAAGTTTACCCGTGAGACCAAAAATGACAGATTTAGAATTTATAAGGAGAATAGACAAGGGAAAAATATGACTCAAATATGAATTTCCTGCACATGCAAATAAAGGTACACTCTGAGTCCAGGATGCATCATGGTCTATTTATGATAATAGGAGTTTTAGTGTCTGGCTTCAGGTAAACTTGCCTGATATTTGAATTAATATTAGTCCAGATACCAAGATGTATTTTATTTTCTTGCAGGCATTTCATGATGAAATAAAAAATAGTGATTTATGATCATAACACTATAGATCGATGCATACACATGACTTTTGTGCTTTGTTTTTTTTTAAAGGGCCTAGAGATCAGTGATTTCTGTTTTATTTTTAAAACCTCAGGTTAGTGTTTCTCAAACTTCAGTGAGCATAAGAATCTCTTAGAACTATTTATTAAAAATACAGTCCAGAAATATGCAAAGCTGTTCTTTTATAATGGAAGTCATAATAGTTATAGACTTTTCTAAGTGTGTGTTATTTCAGGGTCACAATTTCTAACACAAATCAAAATGAAAATTAGGAGAGCAGATTCTTGCTATAGTGCAAAACAAAGGGACTTAAGTTCATTGTAATAAAACCGGGGTCACTGTTGGCTGGAATGACCATATCTACCAAATCTCAGATAACATAACAGAAGAAGGTAGAAAAAATTTTAATATTGTTTCTAGTCATTTTGAGAACCCCCACCCTATTTTTATAGAAAGCAAAATCTCTGCTGGTGTTTTCCACAGTATTCTTGGAAATTGTGATCTCCTGAAGACATCCAAATTAATCAATCTTGAAGGTTTTGTGTTTGTAAAGCCAACTAGCCAACAAAGGGATTGGGTTATAATTTCTACGATTGGATAGTCACTGAGCTTGGCTTTTTTTTTAGGATTACCTTTCTTCTCTTGTGCATTTACCTTTTTAAAAACCTGCTGCAAAACTGAAATAGCTCTCGTTCACATTCTGACTGAACATATCTATCACTCCAGACTTAACCTCAGCAGAACAAAAGTATTTTCACACCAGCTGTTACTTCACTCAATCTTCTCATGTGGCTCACAGGACTCTTCAGTGGGGCCAATCACCTCAGGATTTAATTCCTTGCAGACAGGAGCGTATGTTCATCCCCCAGATACAGTTTGGGTAATTCTGGCTACAACACTCTTCTCCAGCCTGTCATGCTTCTTATTACCCCATCTGCAGAACACACTTGTAGAGGAAAGCCACCGAAAGTATTCCAAGTGACAAATGGAACATTCTACTAAGCTAAATGGAAAAATTATCCATCATATCCCCCTGTTGTCGAATTATACACAGTGGAAATCATGTACTGTGTCAAGTCTAACTTGATAAATTCCACTTGTTAACTGGCCAGAGCACCTCCAGCAATGAACAGGGAAGGTAAAGGAGAAAATGTGACCCTAGAACTCACTTTGTATTTCTCCCAATTATGAACTCTTTTGCCTTCAGATGTTAGGCAGTTGCTAATTTCTTCTAGTCTTTAACATGGTTTGGCTCCAAGTCTTAAAACAAAAAGAGGAGATGCCATTTGAGATTTTATGGCTGTAGATAAAAATCCCTTTGTACACAATGAGCACACACATTTTTGAGCAAACTACAACCAGACTTCAGATGCCTAACAAATAGCATGGGCTGATCTGAGTCACAGGGAAGTAATCAGTTTTCAGTTGTCTAGCCAAGCTCATGTTTGTCTAGTTGTTTCCTTGCTCCCTGCCAACAAAAAAAAAACATCAAAGTAACAAGAAGATACCAGAAACCAACACTGCTTTAAAAGAAGACACTGTTGTTAATTTGCTCATTTATTCAGCAAATATTTACAGGATGCCTACCATATGTCAGACTTTATTCTAGGCATGGAGGATACAAGGCAACAAGATGAAAACAACAAAAAAAGGTTCTGTTCTCAGCCTCTGTGAAACATTTTATGTTTCATAAGGTGAAATTAAAAGTAATAATTATGAGATGGATGATGGAATACATAGTAAACATGTTTTAATAGAAGAGGGAATATGACCTGAAAAACATTTTCCTCTAGTTCTAAAAATAGAGCATATCTTCCCAAATTTAAGTCAAATGAAATAAATCTTAAGAATGTCAAACTATGTTGTGTTTTTTTTCTATTTTATTACATAAATTAAAAAAATAGACATTCATGTATAGACTCTGCCATTGACCATTATTATATATATATATACATATATATATATATATATATATATATATATATAGGCCAACCATATTAAATATATTCCCAGTATTGGGCAACTATAACCATCATCCAACTCCACAACTTTTCATCTTGTATACTCTATACTTATTAAACAATGACAGCTTGTTTCCTCCTTTCTCCAACCCCTGTCAAGCACCACTTCACTGTCTCCATGACTTTGACTACTGTAAGCACTTCATATAAGTGGAATCCGTCTTTGTCTTTTTGTTACTGGCTTATTTCACTTAGTGTAGTGTCCATAAGGCTCATTCATCTGTAGCATATGTCAGAATTTCCTTTCTTTTTAAGGCTGACTAGCATTCTGTTATGTGTATATACCACATTTTCCATATCCACCCTGGGTTACTTCTACATATTAGCTATTATGAATAATGCTTCTATGGACATGGGTATATAAATGTCTCTTTGAGACCCTGTTTTCTTTCTTTTTTTTTCTTCTTCTTTCCAGTACACAGATAATCCAGGGCCTTAAGAATGCTAGGTGAGCTTTATTCTCAACTCAGAGACCATGTTTTCAATTATTTTTTGTAGATTCCCAGAAATGGTTTGCTGGATCATACAGTAATGCTATTTTTAATTTTCTGAGTAACCACCATATTGTTTTCTTGTTTTCCACAGTGGTTGTACCATTTTAAACAACACCAATTTCTCTGTATTCTTACTAATGCTTGTTATTTTCTGTTTTTTTTTTTTTTTTTTATAGTGGCCATCTTGATGGATGTGAGGTGGTATCTCATTGTAGTCAAATTATTTTCATTATTTTTATAAATATACTCAGAAGAAAACATAAATGATCCTCAAACACATTGAGGACAAATAAATATTAGTGCAGATCTATGAGATATAAGCACCAGTAAATCTTACTAGTTCTTCATCAAGAACCCGACCTTCTCAAACCATTAGATTAACCAACCAAAAATTAGAAATCTACAGTCTCTTCCCTTCATGACACTTTAATTTCTGCCCAGAGTTCCTATAACTAGGCTTCTATCACCTCCAACCACAGACAACGTGCTTTACTACGTAGAGCACAATTTTCCCCTTGCATGAATTTATTATGAAGGTGAACAATAGGACTGCAATATGTAGGATAGGATCAGGCCCAAGTAGTTGTCTCACTGCTTAGCCTCCAGGGTCTTAGTGGGTAGTAGAATAAACTATTTTTAGCCTCCAGAAATCCACACAATAAATCAGCCTTTTGTATGTAAACCATTTCTTACTTCAAAATAATTATCACATCTAATATAGTTCATTTCTTACTAAACCTACTTTTCATTTACCTATATAAAAGGACTCAAGTTGCACATCATAAACTATCTTGTGGCCATCAATAAATTACTATTTATATACATATAAATAACAATTACTTATTAAAATAAAGCCTATTGGTAAGTCCAATTTCCTTTTCCTTACTGTACAAGCATGAATGTGAATATGAATATCTAGGGCTTTTAAGCTAATTAACTGGAATAAAATTTTTAAAAAGCAATTTTTGAGTAATATATTTCAAATGCTCAATCCACCCATAGCTAATATTTAGTGTAGGTATAAGTCTCCATCATAATAGAAATTTATATTTGACAGCACTGTTCCAAGAAGTTAGATCTCCTTATACTTTGTTTAGTTTTAGAAAGAGAAACTGGGATTCTCTACTTAAATTACATATTTTAAGGTCAGTTTGATGGTCTTTGATAAGATCATTGTTTTTTTTTAAATATATATTTTTAGTGATAGGTTTGGGACGTAATATCTTTATTGTTATTTATTTATTTTTATGTGGTGATGAGGATCGAACCCAGCAAGAGCTCTACCGCTGAGCCACAACCCCAGCCCTAGATCATTGTTAAGATTAGGAGAACACCTGCTACTTCCACTTGGGACTGTTTTCTAGTCCTTTGCTAGCTAAAGCAAACATCCACAGAGGATGTAAGCTACAAAAGTCATGGATTTCCCAAACTGAGGAAACATGGATCATGACCCAAAATTTGACACCATGCCAAATGCTACCTCAGCATCTGCTGTAAGAAGATTTGTAAGAGAACTTGACAAGTCTGTCAAACACAAACACTGCTGAATGGAATATAAAACCACTTCAAGCTTAATGTGGTCAATGGGGTATTTAAATAATATTAAAGAAGAAAATGAAGGATGCTTTTGAGTCCAAACCAACTACAGTGGTTGAACCCTCCAATGCCTTATAGGTTAGAAACTAACTCTCTTTTTGTTTAGGCCTGGAGGCCTAAGAATTTAGATGACTTTTGTCATGAAAATTAGTCTTTCTCTGTGGGACTAGTCCATATGTGAAAAAAAAAAAACAAACAAAACTATAAGCCCTCAATTAATGTTTGTTGAACTGAATTAAATTTGTCACATTTTAATCTAAGTTTTTGAAATACAAAAGTAACATCTTTGTGAAATGCTTAGATTTTCTTAGGCAAATATGATTTCAGTAACAATGATTCTATAACTTGTTCTACCTTCTTTTCTTTAAGTCCTATAGCACATTGCCTATTTCCCAAAGAATAAACAATGGTCTTGTTTCAAGTCTTCTTCTCACTCATACTTTTCTCCTTAATCTAGTATTTTATGACACATAAGTATTTATTGTAACTCATTAATAACTCACATTCCATGTTACTGAAATATACCACATACGATTGCAAATCGACAACGAAATCATGGCCTATGGAATGCCATACCTAGAAGAGGCCTTAGGAATCATATACTACAAAATCTTACCTTAGGGATGAAATAATGAGATGACAATGAAAGAGAACCCATATACAATAACTGAGGATTAGGGTGTATATTTCTGATATTTGGTCCATTAGTTTTTAATTATGTAATGCTATAAAAATGTTAACAATAACAGCTATCAATCATTGGGAATTTACTATGTTCTAGGCACTTTGCTAAGATTACAGTAAAAAATGTAGTAATTTGTTAGCAATATTTCTTAAATAGTTTTAACAACTCTTCAATTAGTTGCTATAACTAACCACATTCTTCTTGAAGAGTAGAAAATGTACTTATCACTTATCTGATAAACACCTGGGCCAAGATTCAAATTCAAGTTTAACTCCAGAGCTGGAGAGAAATGGTCACCTGACTAGTAAAACACGACCATTTTATCATTAATGAAAATGCACCCCCAAAACAGAACCAATAGGCCAAGTTGTTCGCCACACACATTCTTTATATCTCAGAGGCAAGTTGAATGATATTAGTAGAACATATACAGTGAATGGCAGTGAATAATTACATTAATTCATATCAAATAATAATTATGATGTTCATTCTATTTTTATCAAAAACAGAATACAATATTGCCCTCAGAGGTAGGTGATAGGACTATATCTATAACTTGTTTTCTGATCTAGGAAGTGTTATTCTGTGTCTTAATTTTTCTTAGTTTAAACAATTTACAGGGCTGAGGAAAAAAAATGTCATGTAAAACGTACTAACAAATCTGAGAAAATCAACACAGAGTAAAGATGCAAAAGGATTTCCAATTTTTCTAAGACTTTATTCCCTGTCTATTCATTTATGTAATTTTTAGTTTGAACCAGTTGTGTAGAATTACCAGCTCTGGTAAACAGTCCTCGACACTTGCACATGAAGTTAGGTACATTTTGTTTATTTTTATGCCTCATACATACACAATCTGTGTTTAATTATTCACGTAATTCCAATTTATGATTTTGAATCTGAAATTTATGAATTTGAATCTGAGTTCTGAGATCTGAATCAAAACAAATAAATGAGCTACACAATCCTATAAGAATGGAATGGTGGGCAAAGAGTTGAAACTGCTTATTGGAGTTGTCTTTTTGTCCTTGATTCTTACTCTGAATTGTAAGACCAGAAGCATGTAACAAATTTAAAGATAAACCTATGTTGATTTTTTAACGGTGATTTGAACAGGTGATGTTTGTCCTTTTACAAACTTTTCAATTTATGTTAGTAACATGCACATATTTTCATTTTTTATTTTTAGTGCATTGTAATTATAAAAATAGTAGGACTAACTTTGACATATTCATAAATGCATATAACAGTTTTCTTCATTCCATCCCCAGTACTATCCCCTCCACTTCCCTCCTCCCTCTAGTCTGTTGATCTTCCTTTTATTTATTTATTTTTTTAAAATTGGTGCATTCTAGTTATATATAAAATTGGAATGCATTGTGATATATACATACATGTACATCACATAATTTGGTTAACTTTATTCCTCAGCTCCTCCCTTTGCCTCCCCTTGTTTCTCTCCCTTGGTCACCTGCTTCTATTCTACTGTCTCTTAATTTCACAAGATCCCCCTTTTATTATTACTTGTTCTATTTAATTTCCACATATGAGAGAAAACATAAACCCTGACTTTCTGCATCTTTCTTATTTCATTCAGCATAATGTTCTCCAGTTCCATTCATTTATCAGAAAATGGCATAATTTCATTCTTTATGGCTAAGTAGAACTCCATTGTGTGTGTGTGTGTATGTGTGTGTATCACATTTTCTTTATCCATTCATCTATTGATGGGCACCTAGGCTTGTTCTATAACTTGGCTATTGTGGGTTATGCTGCTACAAACATTGGGATGCATGTATCACTATAGTATGCTAATTTTAGATGTTTTGGATGAATACCAAGGAGTTGAATAGTTGGGTCATACGATGGTTTCAGTCCTAATCTTTTAAGATATCTCCATACTGCTTTCCAACGTGGTTGTACTAATTTGCAGTCCCACCAAGAATATATGAGTGTACCTTTTCTCCACATCTGCACCAGCATTTATTATTATTTGTAATTCTTGATGATTGCCATTCTGACTGCCATGAAAATCTCAGTGTAGTTTTGATTTGCATCTCCCTGATTACTAAAGATATTGAATTTTTTTTCAGGTATTTGTTGGCTATTTGTATTTCTTATTTTGAGAAATATCTCTTTAGAGCATTTGCCCATTTATTGATTGAATTCTTCGTTTTCTTGGTGTTAAGTGTTTTGAATTATTTAGATATCTGGTTATTAACCTCTTATCAGAAGAGTAGCTGGAAAAGATTTTTCTCCCTTTCTGGAGACTTTCATTTCATGTTCTTATTTCCTTTGCTATGCAGAAGTTCTTAATTTAATGCTATTGCACGTACTGATTCTTGGTTTTGTTTCTTGAGCTATATTAAGCTTATTAAGGAAGTCAGTGCCCTCACCAGTGCATTATAGGATTTGTCCCTATGTTTTCTTCTAACAGTTTCACTGTTTCTGGTCTAATTCCTAGGTCTTTGATCCACTTTGAGTTGATTTTTGCGCAGGGTGAAATGTAGGGATCTAGTGTCATTCTTCTACTTGTCTCTCCAGTTTTCTCAGCACCATTTGCTAAAGAGGCTATCTTTTCTCCAACTTAGGCTTTTGGCATCTTTGTCAAGGATCAGATGACTGTACATGTGTTGATTTGTCCCTGTATTTTCTGTGTCCATTCCATTAGTCTTCATATTTGTTTTTATGCCAACACCAAGCAGTTTTAGTGACTACGGCTCTAGAGTACAAATTGAGATCAGATATTGTGAAGCATCCATTTCCATTCCTGTTGCTCAGGGTTTCTTTAACTATTCTGTGTCTTTATTCTTCTAAATAAATTTTAGGACTGTTTCTGATTCTATTAAGAATATTATTGGTATATTGCTGGGTATTGCATTGAAACTATAGTTTGCACTTGGTAATACAGCCATTTTGATGATATTAATTCTACTCATCTATGAAATGGTAGGGCTTTCTATACCCTAAGGTTTTATTTAATTTGTTTCTTCAGTGTTTTATAATTTTCATTGTAGAATTTCCTTAGTGAGATTTATTTGCAAGCATTTTTTAGGCTATAGTAAGCAAAATAATTTTCTTGATTTCTTCCTCAAGGGATTCATTATTGGAGTATAGGAGTACTATTGATTTTGTGTACTGATTTTGTTTCTGCAACTTCACTGAATTTGTTTATCAGCTCTAAAAGTCTCCTGGAGGAGTTTTGGGTGCTTTCTAACTATCAGATCATGGTGTCAGCAAACAAATATAGTTTGACTTCTTTTCCTATTTGTATCTCATTAATTTCCTTCTAATGCCTAATTGCTCTGACTTAAGTCTCAATAACTGTATTGAATAAGAGTGGTGAGAGTAGACATCTTTGTCTTGTTCCTGATTTTAAGTTTTTCTCCATTCAGTGTGATGTTGGCTTTGGGTTTGTCATATGTAATCTTTATGGTATTCAGGTATATTCCTTCTATACCTAGTTTCTTGTGTTTTTAACAAAATCAGGTGCTAGCTTGTATCAAAGGTTTTTTCTGCATCTATTGGAATGGTTATGTGATTTTTGTTCTTGATTCTATTTATGTAATGAATTACATTTATGGATTTACATGACCTAAATCAAACATTGTTATGGTTTGTATATGAGGTATCCTCCCAAAAGCTTATGTAAGAAAATCCAAGAAGGTTTAGAGAAGAAACAATAGAATTATGAAAACTCTTATCTAATCATTGAATTAATCCCCTGATGGGGATTAACTGAGTGGTAACTGAAGGTAGGCAGGCTGTGGCTGGAGAAGGTGGGTCCCAGGGGTGTGAGTGGCCTTGGGGTATATATTTTGTATCTGGTGAGTGGAGTCTCTGTGTTCTAATCGTCATGTGAGCCACTTCCCTCTACCACACTCTTCTGCCATGATGTTCAGCCTCACCTTGAGCCCTCAAGAATGGAGCCTGCTGTCTGTGGATTGAGATCTCTGAAACTTTGAGCCCCCAAATAAACTTTTCCTCCTAAAATTGTTCTGGTGGGATCTTTTAGTCACATTAGTGAAAAAACCGACTAAAAATAACGTGCACATATTTAAAAAGAATAACATCCACATCTTTATAGTGACAAAATAATAATTTTAGGCCCAAAGCCCTTCTTACTCTCAAGTCCATCTTTCTAGAGGCAATCATTTTGTGATTCTTTTATTTGCTTCTTTCAGGAGTTATTCCCAAATCTTCAAGTAATATGTGATTTGTTTCTTGATCTATCAATTTTAGACATCATCTGTTAACTTTCTTATTATGTTAGATGATTGTGTTTTATGGATGCAGTATCTGTTCTTGCATTTCAAAAAATGCTAATTATAGTGTTCTTTCTCTCTCTCTCACACACACACACACACACACACTCATATTTTCTCTCTCTCTCTCTCTCTCTCTCTCTCTCTCTCTCTCTCTCTCTCTCCACTACACATACTCTTTCTCCCACTATCTGCCCATTCCTCCTCCCTCCCTTCCTCACTTCCTTCTTTCTTGCTCCTGGTTTAGCTTTTTTTTTCTTTTTTCACTCTTTCTTGCTTGTTTCCCCCACTGTTTGTTCATGTTGGAAGTTTATCTAAAGTGTCTGAGTTCTAGTCAATTCCTCATATTTAAAAATAACCACCAAAATCTGATTTGGTTTGTTGACAAGCTTTAAAGTAGGTAGATTGGACCAAGAGCGAGGCCTTTCATTAGAGGATGCTAGAATGTCTTGTTTTTAGAGGCAGTCAGCATCTCCAAAGAAAGATATTCTACTTCTGCTTTAGAGTTAAATTCCTGATTATAGGTAAATCTCTATATCAGAAGGGTTTAAGTACATATTTTCAATCAACCCCATTTTCCCACTGCTAGTCCTCAATTCTACTTTTCCACTCTCATTCTCACTCCACACTTGAGCTCCCTTGAGTTCCCAGAGGCAAATATGATCCATGTAGGTTGTTCACTTCTGTACTTTGTAAGGTTTCAACTTCTCCCTACTTCAGCTGTGATCATGATATTTTGTTCTTCAGAAACTCATTGAAATCTGTGGTTCATGGGTGATGGATTTTAAACTGAAGAATTATTTAGATTTCAAAGAATTAAGTGGAAATATATATAAATATAATTAATATATAATATAATATAATATAATATGTAATATAATATAATTAATCATTGTAGGTTTCTAGAGAGATTTTTCCCTAAGATTTTTAATATTGTCTCTACAGAGACAGGAAGCAATTGTTTGTGATCAGCCTACAATCTTCAATGATAAGTCAATATAAGATTTTCTGATGACAACTACCATGCTATGTTAAGGAGTAAATCAACTTAAATTTCCCCCCATATTTTAGCTTAAAGTATTCTTTCATGCAACTAAACATACTAGAAATACAAGTTTTGAAATCAGACTATTTTAATACTGGGTTTGCTACTTATTAAGCCATATGACACTGGACAAATCAATCTCTCTAAGCCAGAGAGAGAGATTAATAAGAATAATAGTAGGCATCTTATGATAATTAAATGAAATAAAGTTTATAAAGCACATAGAGCAGTGTCTGGCAAACAGTAAAACTTACTATGTTTATGTTTGAGTCATCTGCTATCAGAAAGAAACTACTGTTAGCTAAAACCCCAAATAATTTATTAAGCCTGAATATCACTTCTTTAGAGAAGCCTCCTTGATAAAAGATTGGAGTAGAGGTGCTCCTGTAGCACTCTGTTCACTACCTAACCCCTGTCATATTGTTGTGGAATCACTTGTTTGTCTTCCTTTTTAGACTGTAAGCTCCATGAGAATGGGGACCTGGTCTGTGTTATTAATCTTTATCTCCCATGCCCAGCACTGTGCTTGGCCCAGAGTTGGTACTCAATAAATATTTGTTAGATGAACAAACAATAATACCATTCCACTTTTAGAAAGCTTGATATATTAGATTTTTTTTTCAAAATGTAAAATGTATTCTGTTTTTAAGTATTTTCTGTAAGCATGTAAGATGACTTTTATGGAGGTATTTAGAAAAATAGTAAAGCAATAATTAAATATCCAATATGCATAAATGTAGAGGAATTGAATAAACCAGGACTCTGTTTATTTATTTATATGAACTCAAATCCAGTTAAAGAAATAAGTTTTCTCTCTTCTCTCCTCTCCTCCATGATTGAGCACTGAGGCCTTGTAGCGAAAGGAAATGCAACAATATATTCAGAAATTGGTACTGGTTTTGATTTTGTTACTGCTTGAAAGTCAAGTTTCCATTTAATTCTTTGAAATCTAAATAATTCTTCAGTTTTAAAAAAAAGTATCTGGATGGTTTCAATTTGGTGGCAATGAACGCTCATGGCTATAAATAGACCATTTCTAACCCACCAAATGTGTTTTCCTTTTTCTGTTGGAAAGCTTTCTTCCTTAACCCCCACCACTTGGATAGAGCTGCCATTACCAAAAAGAACTATATCTTACCAAGAGTGATCTATTGGGAATGTAGTCTGCCTTCTTTTTTTGTTGTTTTCAATTTGCTTATTGAATTATCCTGGACACTTATTTCCATTCCAGGAAAAACAAGGAGAAATGTTCCTTTGTGGGTCTTGTCTCTTAAGAAGGAGAAAATATTCTGTGGGTCCTAAAATAACTTCTAAAATATTAAGAATATGTAAAATCCTGGAATATCAATCTATTTAAACTTATTAATAATCACAAAGCTACTGAATGTAGTTTATGGCAATAATGAATACCAGTCTTTATATATTTTACCACTGTGTTTAGTTGAATCATCAAGATTAGATTTTATTGTTGATAGTATTATAATTATCTTTGTAATTTTTAATAAAAATAACCCTAGTGATCATCGTTCTAAACATTCCACTTTTTTAGATAAAAAACAACTGAGGCCCAAAGAATTTAAGACTTATCCATTGTCAATTTGAAATTCTTATTATAATGCAAAGCATCAAAAATTTCACCAAACAAGAATCCTGACTTCTTATAAATGGATAAAACTTAATTGTATCTGAGAATATTGTCTTTGAATATATATAGGTATGTATAACTTAATGCATTAGTTTAGAATATGGTTAAAATTTGTTACAAATTGGCTTATACATACTTACAGAAATCATTCACACGCAGAAATTGTTGCTTAAATTTGCAGCTTAGGATGTATTTTCTATTTAGAAAGATTATCAGGAATAGAGAGCTGAACAAATTTCTCCAGAAGATATCTCTACCCTTATATCTCTGTGATCCAAGATATAAACGTAGCAATGGAGCATAGAACAAATCAATTTCTGGAATAATGGAGTAAGGTACGGATGGTAGGATGTAGTGAATTGTTTTCCTTATAGTTGTATCATTCATAGCCTGTAGAAATATTTTGTATAGACAGTGGCTTGATGACCCTCCTAATCAATCATGTGGTATTGCAGGTCATCAGAACACAATTTGTAAATATTTATCAATTGTTTTCATTTCTATTATGAGTGAAAGACAGTTTTTATTAAATTTAGATTTTTCTTACTTCATTTGAATCATTTGTACTTTAGCAATATATTAAGCTTGAATATTACTTGTGGGATTTGTTCATTTCTTGAATTTTTAATCAAAGATCTATGATCAAGATCTTAATAAAATTATAGTTTTCAAGAAAACTGTAATTCTTACTTAACCTAATAGGTGGCTGTCTTTATTAAGAAAGCTAAACATTGTGTGCAGGAGCATTAGTTTATGAATAACTATTTCAGAATGCTATCCCAAAGGTGGCAGGAAATCAATCATTCCATAAGTACACCGATTTGTACAGTGATTAGGCTACTGAGATGGACCTAAACATTCATTTTTCAGTGGGATTGATGTACTAATGCTGAGCAATAAGGCCACCTACTGGGTAAAATCTTGTTTTCGTAGAGAAACTTTTTAGTTTTAAAGGAAACTGAACCTAGTTAAAATCCCCTTGGATTTTTCATTTTTGAAGGTCCATAAATAATTTCTATATCTTTTTATTTGTTTCTTTAAAAATGAGCACACAGGATGATTTATCTTGTCTTAGTTGAGTTCAAATTTACAAATGATATTCAGCTCTGACGTTCTTCATTTCCAACTACAGATTCTGAATGGTTTCAGTAAGGATACTATTAATTGCAAATAACAAAACCCAAAATAGGGAGTTAAATAATTAGAGCAGTTTATTGATGTAGTAACAACAACAACAAAAAAAAAACACAATCCAAATGGAGGGTAAACTACATCAGTCACAGTTCAGCCAGGACTCTGGGCCTCATTTGCAGTTTCCTCAGCTCTATGAACACTGCTTCATGTTGGCATCATCCCAACAATGGCTACCTTCATGCTTTCATTACGACTTCCAGCACCCCTGTCTTTCATGCTTCCTCTTTCATATCAGCTCTGGCTTTGTGGAGAAAGGACAGGGAAACTGGAGAAATAAGAATCTTTTCTCCACTAACAGTTCTATAAGTGTCTTCACCTTTGCTTAGCTGAATCATCCTTTATCAATCACACTGGCACGTTCTTTGTTTGGCTAAGTCTATCAGAACACATCTTCACAGGGGTGAGCAGAGAGGTCAGTCCTACCTAAACTTATCTAGATCACAAGGCTGGGGAAAGTTAGAATGGATGCCGTTGAAACAACCTCAATTTTCTCTACACTGAGCAAGCAGGGAACTAATTCATTGCACATCATTTGCATTCTAAAATCTGAGAGCTGAAGGAGGAAATTATCATATAATTGTTCTCAACACTTATTTTGCTACACTACATTGAGAGACGACATTATCGTTTATCTTTCCACATGCTTAGGCTAGGTTTATATCTTTTGGCTACAACTCCATCTCTCTTTTTACTATGGGATGTTGAAATAATGAGTCACAGAGCAAACCTAGAATCTCTTCTGTTTAATTGTCATTACACTTTTATATAACAGAAGCCATCACAGGTGGCTGAGAACCTCTATATTCTAGGTATAGTAGCACCTATTTGCTATATTTGAAATGAATGACTACTCCATTAGGCACAGACTAGACCAAAAGAGAAAGAGAAAGTCTTGTTTAATATAAGAAAAAAAAAAGTGTGCTAAATATGAAAAGAATGTAGGATTTGAACCAGCATGTTCCATTGAGGACATGGGCAAGGACTGGGAAAGTTACTTCACTTCTCTGAGAGGTATAAAATACTTAACCTACTTACTGTTGAAATGGTTGTGGAAATCTTAAAAGAGATAATTTATATAATGTGTTTTGTAAATTGTGAAGTGCCATACAGATTTTAGTATTAATCAGAAATTAAATATTATTAATTGTAGACTGAAAGTTCCTGGAGAGTAGGGAACTGTTTCTTAATCTACATTACCCCAGTATCCAGCAGTATCTGGCCTTTGCTTGTCTGCCAATAACTCTATGTAAAATAAATAATGACAACAATATGGTTGATATGAACAACTAGCGGAAATATCTGTCGTATTGGAGAAAATGTATTAAACACAGGGAAGGAATGATATTGGCCAAAAAAGAAATGTTACAAGTCTAATGTATATGCCAAAGAAATAAACAATCACCAGTTCTTGAATTTTTCAGTTTGTAGAAAACAAGACAGGTGGTCTCCTCTAGCTCTTGTTTTATGAAGAAACCCACTACAGCTTCTGGTAGAAATAATACCAACTTAAAAAAAAAAGCTAGAAACATATGCAAGGGAAGATTGAGTACCTGAGTTCGAGCTTGTGATCGACCAATACAATATTTAATGGACCCTAAATGCAGGGCTACCCATTGTTTCACTGAAAGTTTGCAATTTAGATTGTTAGGAGATTTTGACCCTTTGGGAAATCATCTCAAACTTTCAAAGGACATCAAAGGGAAATGGAATAAGCTTTAAAGCTGAATTTGCTGCAAGGAATCTATATCATTTAGCAAAAATATACCTGTGTTTCCACACTCTGGATGTGGCTAGGGGATCTACACTATTGATAAAGTTCTTATAAATCTCAAAAAAAAAAGAAATAAAAATCTTTGCTACTTCAAGTATTCTCTATAGTCCTATAAAAATCAATTGTGCTCTTCACAGGAAACATGGAGCCTTAGGCACATGTGTTTTTACTCTAAAACTTCTTTCTGTAACTAAATGCAATTAGCTGTCACATGTGCCTGATTTATGGCCATTTACCAACACTAAAAATTGTGCTAAGATGTGCAGAGAATGCACAATTTGATATAATTCCTGCTGAGTTGGATTCTGGGAGGAGGAGTTTTACCCATAAAACTCTCAATAAAACATCTTCTGAGAACTGCGATAGACAACCCACAAATTCCAGCTACAAATCCTGCAAACTGTACCATTGGGAAACAGCACTTTAACTGATGGTCTGGTATTTCCAAAAGATAATGTCACCATGACATTTTCAGTCTTTTAATATCCTTTTATTTAGTCCCTTTGGTATCATCCTAGAACTAGAGCCACTTGAGCTAGAAGAGCTGTAGCACATTTGTGCTGTTCACCAAGTTCTGTTTTGCCTAGCTGGCTAGGCCTTCATAATATAAGTCCCCAGGTTGTTAGAGGGAGGCATCTTACTGCCCCTGCCACTAGAACAAAGATGCAGCCTGTTGTGAAATAAGAAAATGTTCCCTTTGCCATGGTGTCTGCAGTAAAGAAATGTTTACCTATCTGTAAATTCTCAGTTGAACTGCCAAACTCATTCCATGTCACCCTAGATATAATAAAGGACAACAATATGCCCAAGTCTACATCTCTCCTATAGATATTTATGGGTATCCTTATCAAGTGTGTGTGTGTGTGTGTGTGTGTGTGCATGCATGCACACATACACAGATGCATGTGTATATGTGGCATTTATCTCAAAAAATACATATTTATTATGTAAGGTATCTAATGTATCATACAGAACCATGTTCAAAATTGAAAACCACCTATGTTCAGGAAAGAACATATTCAAATGGAAGATAAACATTTTAATTGGCCATTTTCTTCATACTTCATTACAATAGTTATGTCCAGGGTTGGTTCCTTTTAATCTCAATGTCATTGGCATCTCTTAGTTATAGGTCTCTCAATTGCTTATTTTTGTCCTCATAGATAGATAATGTCTTAGGGTTCTCCAGAGATATAGAAAAAATAAGATATGCGTGTTTATATAAACAGGGAAACAAAGAGAGATTTATTATAAGGAATGGTCTCACACTGTTACAGAAATTGGCAAGTCCACCTGTACACTGTGGGCAGGCAGCCTGGAGATCTAAGAGATAAAGTACATAATAGTCTTCTGGATAATTCTCTCTCATTCAGGGAAGTCAATCTTTTTTGTTCTATTAAAGGCCTTTGATTGGATGGTATTGTGTTTTAAATATTAGATATCCCCAAAAAGCTCATGTGTGAGACTATGCAAGAAAGCTGAGAGTGAAATGATTAGGTTATGAGAGCTTTAACCTAATGAGTGCATTAATCCCTTGATAGGAATTAACTGGGTGGTAGCTGTAAGCAAGTAGAGGAGGTGGGTCATTAGGGGAGTGCCTTTGGAGTATATACTTTGTCCCTGAATAGTGGAGTCCTCTCTCACTCTCACTCTCACTCTCGTTCTCTTTCCTTTGTAACCATCATATCATGCATGATCTGCTTTCTTCTACCACACACTTCTGCCATGATGTTCTGCCTCATCTCAGGTCCCAAGGAATGGAGTTGGCCATCTATGGATTAAACCTCTGATACTGTGAGTCCCCAAATAAACTTTTCCTCCTCTAAAATTGTTTCTGTCAATTCTTTTGGTCACAGCAACAAAAAAGCTGACTAAAATAGATTAGTTATGGAAGGCAATCTGCTTTACCCAAAGTTTATCAATTAAAATGTTAGTCTCATCCAAAACACCCTCCAATTTGACTCATAAAATTAACCATCATACCTATAGAGAGACTTATGTATATACATGTTATTTTTTCTCTCTTTTGACAAACAGACGTGAATCCAAATCTCTGCCCCAATGATTAAGTGTGACTTGTGGCATGTTATAGAACCTCAAATAGGTCAGTTTCCTCATTCATACAATGGAGATGCCATATCTCTTCTTAAGTTCATTATAAGGGTAAATGAGGTAAGATGTAAACAGCATCATGTCTGACACCTAGTAAATGCTCAACAAATGGAAATTTTAATCTGTTCTTTGATTCTTTCCACTTCACCTTTACTGCTGCCACCCTAGTCATGTTACCCAATACATCTGACGGGACTAGTTTAATAGTTTCCTAAGTTAATTCCTTGACTTAACTCTGGGGTAGTCAAAGAAAGCATGATTGCCAAATTGATATTTGAGCTAAGCATGGATATACCTGGAAGAAGTATTTTGATGGGAGGTAGAAAGGTCAAGAAAATAAAAATAACATCAAACAGCAAGAGTATTCATGAAGAAAATACCCTTCCCTGAGTTTTGAGAAATACTCTTCTTTCTATTCTGATCAACATGGTGAAAATGTTCTTGATAAAAATCCTTGACACAATGAAAGGGATATGTGTTGTTTCTGTCTTCCTTAATGCCTGCCCAAACCCAAATTGGCCTATGAAAGGAAATTGTGTCCCTTGCAAGCAGAGCACAGATCAAGTGCACACTGGGCTCCAAACTGCTTCTACTATCAGAATTACATGTTGACACTTTAAAAATTAAAGATGAATGTTACTGTTGAATCAGTATTAAAGCAAGTGGTACACCAGGATGAGGTGTCTTCCATCAAACACTCATATTTCATACTTTAGTCTAAATGGCATTTAATCCTTCCTGAAAAACCTTTTTACTCTGTGGGGAATAAAACAGATGTACCAAGCTGTAGTAACCCCAAATTTTTTAACATTTTGCTGTAAAAAAAATTCAGGGGTGATTCAAATAGAGACCTTTATTTTCAATCCACAAAAACAAGACCACCATCATGGTGCTTACCTGTGGGTCATGGAGAAAAAAGCTGAATTCGTAGCCTGAACATTTGCCTGCAGAAAACCAATTTAGGTATACTCTCCAGTGAAAATTTTATTGTTTTCTTAAATGTTTGATTTGTTTGGGTGTTTTATAAGCTTAAGCTCTGACAAAACACAAAAATTAAAATTTTTGTCATCTTGGAAGGATATTAACATTAATTGTTTAAAATGGCAATTAGCTGTTTTTATTTTTTAATTCCCTTTCCCAATCCCAAACTCTTGAAGGGTTTAAAGCATAAGCTGTCTTTGCCCTCTATAAAAAGGACAACTGACTTTTGATTAAGTAGTAGGTATTATAATAAGAAGTATTTTTTTTTTGGTTTTGTTTTGAAGCAGGACAGAGTCCCCCCACCCAGAAGATCCTTGCCATAATTAAGCGTCTTCTCTCATCAGAAAGATTACACAAAAGGTATGATAGAGTCTGCAAACTTGTTGTACAAAAAAATATTATCTCTGTTTTCTTGGTTAAAAAAAAAATTGTGAAACCTGTGTCTGGTCTAGGGATTGAAACAGAGACCACTTGTCATATGAACTTCCAATCCCCCCAACCCCCACTGGGTATAAAGTTCAAAGAATTTCCTAAATCTTTGTCCAGAGAATATCTCAGAGAATATGAGCCACACGCTGGACTGGCTGGCTGCAGCCAATAAACCTGATTCCTGAAAATTCCTTGGGTGTTCAGCCTCTTCTTAGAGCAGAGAACCTAAAAGAAAGATCTGGGAGCTCAGGATGTAGCTCAGAGATAGAACATTTACTTAGCAGGCATGCATGCATGAGGCCCTGGGTTTGATCCCCAGCACTGCAAGGAATAAAAGAAAGAAAGATCTTTCTATAGGAAAAACAAAACCCATGTTTTTCGAAAGCAATCCAGAAAGAGGAGGGCTCCTCCCTCAGGCTGAAGTCAGGAGGGAAATATTCCTTTTGGCTGGGGTCAGGAAGAAACACCCAGAGAAAAGAGGACTACAAAAAAAAAAAAAAATATTGGTAGAAGGACTCATGAACTCCAAGTAGGGTATAAAAGCCCCAGAATACACGCTGAGGGGTAGGTTCAAATGCCCATGTTGGAAGGAAGCACTCTACCATCCTTAGGACCACCCTTGGATCTTGCAAGCATGGGCATGGGCAATCCATTCCTGGGGATCCTGTTTGTTGTTCTTTTTTTGACCTGTAATTACCCAGCACCTCCACAGAGGCTGCCTACCAGGACTGATGTTTGTCTGTGTGCCCAGACTTCATAAGACTTCACATTGAGAGGGCAGCTTCCTTGTTAAAATCTCAGGACATCCCTACAACAACAACAAAGTGTTTGGGTGGAGCAACTTCAAATCCTTTGAGCTAGGATGGCAATTAATGATGCCTCCATTATACAACTTATTTAGGAAACTTGTTTGGTCCTTTATTAAATAAGCATAAATTTCTTTACCAACCTGATTAGGCAGCACTCTGCAAAAACCAAGACCTGCTTTACAGGAAAGATTTCAATAATTGCTTTTACTGAACCCCTAAATGTAACATTGCAACAATTGATATACAGAGTTTTGGAAACAAGGAATCCAATCCCTTATTTTACCTTTAGAAATGGTTTTGTTATAGGGCTGCACTTGCCTAGCATGTGTAAGGCATGACAAAGGTATTGTGTTCACCTACAACTAAAATAATATATATATATGTATATTATATATATTATATATATGTATATATGTATATAAACATAATAATATATAATATACATTATATATGTATATATACATAATATAAATATATGTATATTTTATATATACACACATATATATACATATATTATGTATATATATGTATATATACATTTAGATATTTTATGTATATATATGTATATATATATTATGAATATATATAAACGTGTATATGAATGTGGCATATATGTGTATATATGCCACATTCTGGCTGGGCACAAAATAACCAAGCCGCCACACAGCCTTGTAGGTTCAAAACAGGAACTCCTTTATTCTCTGCACTCCCCCGAACACCACGCACTCGGCCTTCTCCCGGGACACACTACACACCAACCGGAATTCCCTCCTCTGGAAATCCCTCCTCCCGCACTTCCCCAACCAATGGGAACTCTCAGGGAATCCCCATGAGAACTCCAAAGTAGTAGGCCGAGGTGGACAGTAAAGGTCTAATATACAATTGAATCAATCCAGCATCATCTTAATGGCTCACCTCTCAACAATTACTATTGGCAAAATGCCAGGGGCCATTCCTACTCGGCTGTGGCTCTCAGCATATATACACATATATATGTGTATAAATGTTTTGTTAAAGAAAACTCAGCTACTACCTTCAACCTCCTAAGTCCTCCCTTTTCAGTTAGTAAGAAACTCCAGCTCTGGGAAGATCTTCTGAACTGTTAAGGATTAAGAATCAACATCCTTGTTTTGATGATTTCCAAGAGAGATGACTAAGGAAAACCACATCGAGATATAGGAAAAGAGACAATTATTGGCAATGTGAATTTATTTCAAGATGTCACTCCAGGAAGCAGACCCTACTCAACAAATATAAAATATATACCCAACGGCACACCCCCAAAGCCTACCTCCTCCAGTCACATCCAACCTGCCTTCAATTACCTCTCAGTTAATCCCTATCAGGAGAAATTCACCAATTGTGTTAAGGTTCTCGTAACCCAATCATATCACTTCTGAATATTCTTGCATTGTCTCACACATGAGCTTTGGGGGACACTTACTTGCTAAACCATAAAACCTTTTGTTCAGATATTCTCAGGTATTATAGCAAATTCTTCTCTGTATTCCCATATTGTTTCTTGCTGCTTTGGAAATGTCATATTGTTAGCACACCCACTGGACTCAAAAGAGTTAGCAAGTAGTTATACTTTCCCTCTCTGTGTCTCTATTGCCCACCCACACCATCCCCTAAACACACACACACACACACACACACACACACACACACCACTGCTGTTTTATGAAAATCGTGGGAAAGTTAAGATCTTCTCATTTTCTGATGAGTGATGAATTCAAAATAGTGTCCTATAAATATTTTCTTTGCTCAAATCATTTGAGTCTTATAAGTATGTTTGAAAAATCACTGAACATACAATAGACTTGCTATGATTTAGAATTTTAACAAATAATGCAGGTATTATAAATTTTCTTCAAATCTCAAGGTGAGATTTTCCAAATTTCCTAAGTCCTATCACCATTATTTTTCATTTTATGTGAAATGCATCTTTCCTGCCCCTCCCACTATGACTGGTTAGCTAGCACATAAAACCTTAGACAGTAGCAGACAAATGACTCTAAAGATACTCCCTTCCCCAAGTCAACTGATTCCTATTGTGATCTGGATGCATCTATTCTTATTTCTCCTTGGACATTGCTCTTTACAGGGTTACACATGACCTTACTGTATCAATCTAATGAATATATTTTGAAGCTTAATCTACTTGGCATCTCCCTATGCTCTCCTTTCTCATTTGACACCCTCCTTGGGCAGTCTCAGTCACACTCTGGGTTAAACATCTAAGAGGTTTATGATATCCATATTTTCCAGCCCAACAGCCTCCTAAATCTCTCCACATGAATATCCAACTCAATATGGCCTACACATATTTAGATATTTTTCAGTCTTCTCTTTATAAAAACCTGCTCTTCTTGATTTCCTCACCTTGGTGCTATTCCACACATCCCTCCATTGGTAGGATTAACATGGCTGCAAGGAAGAGAGAAGGGCCTCCTAGATCCAGGCACAAGCCTTGAAGACAAGTCTAATGAGGCCAATGCAGACACCTCTGTCAGGGTCAGGTGCACAGCTAATAGCCAAGTGGGAGATGAACACTGTGGGCCAGAAGCAGGGAGTCTGGCTGGATGCCAGAATCAACTGGACTCAAATCCACAAGTCTGAGTGTCTGGAGAATGAGACCAAGATAGGAAGTCTGAGAAAATTACTTGGAAAAGGCACAGTGAACTGAGACAGACCAGTGTGTACTATAATTGTATACAGGGAATAACATTGAAATATGATTACTACATTTGCTACTGATGGAAGAGAGTACAAAGCTGTGATATTTTTGCCCCAAAAGTTATTTCCACATAAGTATGTATGTCTAAAATAAGGATAGTGGTATTTTATTTGGGAAGAAACCCTAGAGATAAAAAAGGATGAATGGACGTGTTGCTCTTACAAGAGGGGGCAGGGCTGGGACATTGTTGTGTGACATAAAGCACTGTTTTCCATCCTTGTTTGCTGGAGTACCCTCTGTGTTGGGTGACTCTCTGACTATGATCATCCTGGGTAGTGGGCAGATATTGACAGAGATGCATGTTAGTGCTGCCATTGTGCCTCATTCTCATGGCAATCCTGCCTCGGCTTGTGAAAGGTTTCCATTGGGAATTGTGGGAGTGAGTAATAAATACATGGTGGAAATACATGATCATCTAATACATGCTTACAATAAACCAAGATGGAATGTTTACTTTAAAAAAAAAACACTTTCATTTCTCTTGAGAAATAAAACTGTTACAGAGATTAGGAATTAAGAAGTGAAGCGTATCCCATGCTAGAGATGGAGGTCAAGGGAACCTGATCTCTAACCCAGGCCACTGAATTTAGGTCCTAATCCATCTCTGCACTTGCATTTGATCCAAGTTTAGGACATTCCAAATAAAGGTGACATAATTGTGGCCCCTAAAATGACATATTTTAACCACTCTTGTACCCCCTGTTTTGATGCAATTTTTTTTTCCTGCTCTCTTCCACCTGCATCTGTGTTTTTGAGGGCAAGTGAAGACAAACATTTAACTTCAGTGGGCCCTTTCATTTCTCAATAACATTTCTTTGCATAAAAAGCAAGCAGAAAGGAACAGAGAGGCTGATATAGTACTCACAGAGCTAAGATTAATTCATTTTGCCTTGGGCTGACTACTTTTATCATTCAGGTTAAAAAAAAAAAACAGCAACACAACAAAAACAATCAAAAGGCAAAAGCTTTTAGCACCAAAGACAATCATCACAAAAGAAAAGAGAAAATGTTCTTTGGTCTTCAATATGAATCTTAAAAATGGTCATCTTTGTTATAAGGTGCTATGTCTGAGTTCCTCCAAAATTCATATATTGAAGTTCTAACACACATCCCTTCTGCTCCTGTGAGGCTATTAGGAAGTAGGGGCATTTGGAAGGTACATTTCTGAAAGGACCCCAGAAAGCTGCCCTGCCCCTTTTACCATGTGAGGGCTCAGGAAGAAGGCAGCATTTATGAACCAGGAAATGGGATTTCACTAGATACTAAATCTGCTGGCACCTTGATCCTGAACTTTCCAGCCTCTAGGACTGTGAGAAATAACTTTTTGTCGTTTATAAGCTACTGAGTTTATGGCATTTTGTTATAGCAATCTAAATGGAATAAAACATGAGGTATAATTCTTGGTAATTCCCTTTGTTTTAGAATATGATGGGCTGTAGAATAAAATATTTTCAAAGTGGTAGTTTAACAAAATATAACATCAAAAAACAAAAAACAAAGGTTGAATGAAGCACCCATTTTAAAAATCAAATTACAAATTGAGTGCAAAATAATTACCAATATTTTCCCTGATGGATGCTTAGGAAAGCAAACATAATCTTCCTGTTCGATTGCACTTCATAAATTACAATAATTTATGGTTTATAATGTGCTTATGAAGGCAGCAATCTTTAGAAGAACTGGTCATTACACCACCTAGATTATTTAAAACTGCAGCGTGGGATGAGTCTATGTAATGAACAATTCTGATTGAATTTTTTCTTCTTTTTTTTTAGAGGAAAATTGGGCTGTTAAATAAATGTTTAAAGCTAAACTATATTTCTTTCATATACAAAATACATCTTAAAATTATATTCGTTTTGCTTTAAAACATATTAACATTGGAGTAACAGTACAGAGCAAAACAAATAACATACTCCAACACAGTAACTATTACCTTGTTTTTTTTTTTTTTTTTTTTTTTGGAGGTGATGGTGGTGGGGATTGAACCCAGGGCCCTATGCATGTGAGGCAAGTACTCTACCAACTAAGCTGCATCCCCATATCCCCAGCCCAACTATTATCATTTTTTTGTGTGTATATTCCCTTCCAGTATTTTTTCATATGCATGTATTTTACATAGTGATAGCATACAATTCCATCTCATTAGATATATTTTGGCTTCTTAAAAATTCCCCTGGTTTTATATTTAAATTTCTTCTTGTTTTCATTACAAACATAGGCTTTTAAAAATGTATGATGGATAAAATGCATGATGCTATTGTTTTCTCCAGCGGGAAAAGGTCTCATCCTTATAAATCCTATATAAACATAAGCCCAAATCCACTTATGGACCATTATTTGCATGCAGACACTGATCTTCTCTATCCTACAATAGTGACACTTTTTCTCCACTGAGTGTCATTAAGCCTGAAATGGCTCTGCTCCAAGAGACCTGGGATCCTTTGTGTTAAGTGTTGCATACACACACACAAAAAAAAAATAGCAAACACCTGCAACTGCAATAGAATACATCCTCATTTATCCTTCTAGTTGCTTGATGAAAGGACAGATCATATTTCTAAAATACAAATGTTTATTTCAGTGTAGGTTAGTGGTGATGAGCCTGGGTTTTGAAGCCAAGCAGACCTAGGTTCATTTTGCTCCTTGCTGTTGTGGACAGGGCGGCTGCCTTGTTCAACTCCAGGAACACGTTCACAGCAGAATCATCACAAGTGTGCCTCCTGGATTAGAGCCCATCATCACTTAGTGTAAGTGTAGAACCACTTACCTCCTGATGCTATACAAGACAGCTTCCCAGGATACCAGCATGTTATGTAATCTCTAAGCCTCAGCTTCCAAATTTGTAAAACTGGAGAGTGATAATAGTACTTAACTTACCAGGCTGTTGTGAGAATTACAGGGGAGAATGTTGTAGTAAAGTAGTTAGCATAGAGCCTGGATATAGTAAGCCTTCAATATACATTAACTCCTATTATAATTTCTCCAAAATGTATACTTTTCAAAAGAAGGACTTAAAAAGATTAAATTCATTTGTGTGCCTTTCCATCATATGGTTGGTTTCTGTTCTTGGTTACTACATCCATCTAATCAATTCAGAATGGAAGAACAGCATGGAAATGAATAGAATAGAATAACCATATGCTCATATTCTCCATCTCTGAGCCTGAAGGCTGATCTAATTTTATCTTAATCCAAAATTACAAATTGTCTCTGAACTAAACCCCCGATAATACAAAGGCTCTTGAGAAATTGGCTGTGGGATTTCTTTTAACTAGGAAGGGATTCAGTGAAGTCACAAGCTATAGTAGGGACTCCACTAAGGAAAAAGGAGTCAGGATTGTGGACTGAGTCAAAGTAGAAGCTATGCAAAGATGGTCAAGGTTAGAGCATTATGAGTGGAGTCTGAAAGGTGCCTGTGTTTAAAGATGGTCAGAAAAGTGGAGGATGAGTCTGGACACAAGAATTAATAGAAAAATAATTTACAAATCCAGCAAACACTACTGAATGCCTCTTACGTGCTAATTCCTGGAAATAAATAGGGAGTGAATGTGAGATTAGCACCATGTAGTGTCATGAGGCGTTTCTATTTTATTTGCATCTTGGGCATGAAATGGGGGTAGATTAAGACAGAGTGAAAAGTATTACTAGAATAGACATAGAACTAGAGTCCCCGCCAAATCACAGGTCTTGGAGTTGTAGCTGTCTGGAGTTGAATCCCCCTTGTGGCTGGAGATCAGTAAGGAAAACGACCACTGTAAGGTCAACCATCATGTCTTCCCTTGCTGCCTCTTATATCCAGCCCTACAGGGATTGGGAACAAATCTATTTAAGGATGGAGCTGAGAAAGTGAGGTGACAGAGGGGACAGAAAAAAGTTGTCCAATTGGATTCAGCCTAACTTATGTTGGACTTCTGCAAGGAGACCGTCTGCAATAAATCAAATTGGATTTTCAGGCCTGTAAATTTGGAGAAGAATGTTTAAGCTGAGAAAAAGGGACCTGGAAGTGGATAATATGCTGCAAATTAAGATGTATTTTGGACCCAAACTCTTCTCCACAGGTCGACAGTTTAATCATGCTGCCTCCTTAGAATAAATTGTAGTTTTGTCAGACAGATTGTAACCATGATTTACTCTAACCACTCTGCTGCAGTTTTAAGACAGGAGACAGCCAACTCCATCAGTTCAAACTCAATTTGTTCTTACTATTGTCAAAATGCTCTTGATTCAAGTGAGAAGTGCCAATAACCTTACACAAATTTCTGTATAAATTACTGCTCTTTTAGATGCTGTATATTTACCACTTCACCACGTTTCCTTTTAGGTTTAAGCTTGTAGCACATGACTTATGTCATATTTCTAGGCCAAAGAAAAGTGAATATGTTTCAATATAATAACATTCAGAGCAGCAATTAATCTTGCAAGCTTCATTTATGGGAGGTATACAGTAAGATGATAATTTACTCTAAAGTCTTTGGTTTTGAAACTTGAAGTCATTTGTCATTTGACCAATAAGGAGAACTGTTTTCTTGAAAGAAAGAAAAGTATATACATGATACTTGTGATGCTGATATAATATATTCGATTCTCCTATGGAGACCTTTATATAATCAGAAAGTTCATACTTCTAAGTCAGGTACATTGCTTGCTCAAGTTGATATTTTCACACAATGGTGAAAAATTGAGTAAATCATGGTTACAATTTGTCTGACAAAAACTACAATTTATTCTGAGGAGGAAATGTGTAAAAGAAGGTTGATGGACAGCAGCTGAGGAGGGCTAATGTTCCAAAACTGAAAGATAGCTGAAGATTTCAGGATTTTGGAGTCTATTCAGAGCCATTTCTAGATACAGATAGATAAAGAGGTGCAGGACTCTTCTAGTTAAGGATCACTTGGTTACAGAGGCATAAACTTGTCCCAGTGAGTGTAAAATAAGTTGAGGGAGGAGCGTCTAAAGATTTAAAGGCAAGAAACATTCTTGGTCTCATAGAAGAATAGAGCCACCTCTGCAAAAGAAAAGATCTTTGTCTTTCCAGACCACATGGCCTTTCATCTGTGCTCATCTCAGAGTTCTGATTTTGTTTTGTTTTTTCCCTAGACTGACTTTCCATATTTGGAAATACATAGACTAAACATGGCTACCAGATTCAATTCTACCTCTTTTCCAATTCTACAGCTTTTATAGGCTCCCTGGAGCCTTTGTGTCCCAAATCCACATTATTATAAGAAGGCACCTAAGAGCCTAGGTACATCCTGAGTTAAGTGTCCATCAGCCTAACACCCTCTGGCTGGCTAGCCACTCAGCAGGGATTTCGGGGGGGCAGATTCTCTGAGAAGGAGTGCGGGGGCAGGAGAAATGATTGGCAGAGAAAATGGTTTAAAAAACACAGTAGTAATTTTTTAGTAAAAGTTTTCTCCCATTATTTAATTATGATCACATTTTTTATTCCATGAAACAGACCAGAAAGTACTGTTAAAAGAGACCCATAGAGGAAATTAACCCTCTAGCACCTATTTTGAGGTACAATCACCAAGAATCAGATTAATCAGTCAATACCCTATCTAGGCAATAAGAGCCAACAATGGCCTTCAAAGTTCCTGAAGAGGAAATTTCAAGGACAAATAACTCCTGATGGTGTTAAAGGCAAAAGAGAAAAAGTGATAGAAGATGTAATAGATGGAGGTTACTGGATGCCCAGAAGCCTGACCTGTTTCATCTCATTACAGGTCTAAACTTTCTCTTATCTTATGCCTTTGACCATGGACACTTTCATCCTCTGATAACTTCTTTTTCTCTTTACAATACTGTTATGGGTTGGATTGTTCCACCATGAAAGATACATTGAAGTCCTCACCCCAGGAACTGTGAATGTACTCTTATTTGGAAATTGGGAATTTTCAGATGAGGTTAAGTTAAAAGGAGGTCATGTTGGATTAGGTGGGCTCTAAATCCAATGACTGGACTCTTCACAAGAACAGGGAGATGTGGAAACAGATGGGAGAATTCTACATGTCAACAGAGGCAAAGATTAGAGTGATACAGTTGCAAGCCAAAGAATACCAAAGATTGCCAGCAGCTGTCAGAGGCTAGGAAAAGGCAAGAGAGAACTCCTGTCTAGAGTTTTTCCTGGAGAACAGCCCAGCCAACATCTCAACTCCATTCTTCTAATCTTCAGGACTGTGAGGGAATAAGTTCCTTTTATTTTAAGTGGATTTTTGTTATGGCAGCCACAGGAAGCAAATACCAGTGCTATGCTTGGATATTGCCACCTCCTGCTTTCTTCCCCAGTACCATTCTTCAATGTGTTGGTGGTCTTTCTTTGTACTTCTGTTTTGTGCTTCTTACTGCAGAAATGACACTGTTCTGAAATTCTGTACTTTTCTGACTTTGTGTTGTAAAGATTTTTCGGGGCAAGCAGCAGTTCTATTTTTATGTCTCTGCCTAGCAGATAGTAGGAAATTCAATAAGTGCTTATTAAAATGAGATAAAGATTGTTTTCATAATGTACTAAATCTACAATGTTCTTGTGTAAAAATATTTATACATCAAGAATTTAAGACCTGCAAGTATGGAACAAATTAAGACTGCATTGTTGAATTTCAGCACATATATTAAAATATACTACAGGAAGAAATTAGGGATTCAGATAATTGAATAACTGCACACACCAGTTTCTATTTGATTTACCCAAGCCTTGGCTAAAATAAGGAGAAAGGTTTTTTTGAACTAAAAAAAAATATTTCGTAGGGGGGGATGGCGAAGAAGCCTTGGGTTGGTTTTATGAATTTAACATTCTATAGAATCCCTTCAAAGTCAAATAAAGTAATTGTAATTCATGAATTCAGAAATGTGGTACAAATGCAGATGAAGATAAATAGCACATGAGCCATTTGAGGCAGGCAGATTCATGGGGGAAATTAGAAGCTGCCATCAGGAGAGTTAATGAAAGTCCACTAATCCTAATTTTCAGCCAGGATAAATGGAGTCTGGTTCCCCCATCCAATTTACTCACACATTAGGTCTGCTTCTCTGGAGAGGACGGGGCTGGGGGAGCTCCATTTACTCCCCACATACGTATTAGCTGCTATAGTGCCATCTTGAGATGTCTACTATAAATTTGGGACATGTTTTAACTTTTTCAAATAAAGAAATAGCTAAGGAGGATTTGTAATATGTAGGGCTATTAGTTCTATATCTAATATATTATATATATTAGATATAATCATATATATATATAATTATATATAATATATATAATCACTACTTGATCTTAGACTTTCTTCATATAAGTGGCAGAAATTTTCTGCTGGGCTCAAGGGGTGCTAGACAGTCTTATCAACACATTAAATGGCATAATTACATATTCTGTAATGCATGTCTCTACAGAACTTGGGAAGGTAGAGCCCATTTTCATCTATTTTTTTTTTTTAGCACTCAAAAGAGCTTCAACTTCTAGAACAAGATTACAAGCCTAGTCTTCAAGAATCATTCT
This sequence comes from Urocitellus parryii, assembly GCF_045843805.1. Classification (NCBI taxonomy): domain Eukaryota; kingdom Metazoa; phylum Chordata; class Mammalia; order Rodentia; family Sciuridae; genus Urocitellus; species Urocitellus parryii. The sequence continues at coordinate 76,054,467 of NC_135538.1, read as the reverse complement.
TCCATTGTGAGTATTGTGCTCACACTCAACCAACATTCTGAAGCTCATTGTTTACATCCAGTTCACAAGCTACACACAATATGAAGTAAACATTGAATTGCCTTCCTGACTTTCATTCCATTTTTTATTATTATCCTAATCCAGGTCAACAATTGGCTTAGGGAGGGGTGTATAATCCAATCCTAGCCAGTGAGATGTGAGAGAAGTTTGCTGGAGTTGCTAGAGGGATCTTCTAAGAGATGTGTTCCTTCTAACAAAGATACAATAAGAGAAAGTCTCTGTTTTTTTTTTTTTTTTTTTTTTTTTTTTTTTTACCTCTGGATGCTGTCAGGTCTGGCTGTGAGTGTGAAATCACAGCTATCTTGCCACTTGAGGAAGAAAGCTTCACCAAGATGCCAAAGGAGAGAAATGGAAGAATTCATGCCCTTAAGAACATCTTAAGCCAATGAGTCAAACAATTTTGAAGGCTTCTCTACTTGGAGACTTGCTATTGATATTAAGTAATAAATTTCCTTATCATTTGGGCCAGATTTTATGTTACTTGTATCTGAAGACATTCAAACTGCCACATACTGCTTAAACTCCACTGTAGAAATGGTGGGTCAATGAAATTGGAAATCTAGCAATGGCTGAGTCACTGCCTATATTAGGCATATCTTTTTCTCTAAACCTATGATATGCCTTCCTTTGCATTATTAAATTTCAGGGACTGATCCTCATCTCTGCCCCCACAGGGCTCTGTGACCAAAATTCTGACCATCAAAATTACCTTGGCCATCTGGCTGTAGTTATTGGTTCCAAGATGGGATCATTATTCGAGAAAGGCCAATGACAAGCATCAACAGGAATCGCTTTACTTGTTTCAGCTATTGGGAAAGGAGCATCTTTTTTCTTTTCTTTGCTAGAGTTGCTAAACAGGTAAGTTATAATCTCTGAGCTACCAATGATCCTTATAGTCATCACATGAAAAGATCCTGGATGAGAAGAGAATGGTGCCAGTTAAGAGGAAAATTACTAGAAAAGTTAAGGAAAGACAGGGTGCCCATGCACCATGATGACTCTTGTCCTAAGAAGCCCAGCTCTGCTCTTGGACTTTCCTGCAACATAAGCCTAGAAAGTCCCTTTGGCTTAAATCAGTTTGGGCTGATTTATATACTTGCAATCAAAAGAATCCCAGTTCTTACATAATTATCTTGTTAGCTACCATTTTCTGAAGACCAATTATCTATCAGTCACATCATATGTATTATCTCTAGGCTCACAATGACTCTGGAATATAATTTGTATTCACTTTACTAATGAAAATACTAAAATTCAGAGGGTTTGGGTGGTATATGCAGGTTACATACTAATGAAAAGTAGAATGCAGATGTAATCTAGGTCTATCAGTCTCCTTAAGAATGTGCTCTTTCCTGTATACCACTTTGCACTGTTGATATTAGTGACACATTGCATTTCTGAGAGCTCACACTTGTTTTTGAAATTTATTTTGTGAATAGTAATTTATAATTTTAACAAAAAAGTGATGAATTCAAATTTCTGTTATTACTTCTTCCTTCATCTCCTAATATTTTTTTTTGTACACTGATGGGGCTGCTTAATAGAATGATTACAATTTCCCCATTTCTTTTACTTTGTTTTTCTTCTCCTGGAATCTCTGTTTCTATGTGATCACATCCTTGATATTCCAGTTCAAATGTCACTTTCTTCAGACACTTCCTCCCAACACCTCAAGGTGATAAGCACCTCACTTCTCCTAAGATTTCTTTCCTAATTAACTGCATATGTGCCTTTCTAATGTCAATTTCTTTCTACCTCTTAGTAAAATTCTTTGGGAACCTTTTATCCCTTAATAGAATGTAAGCTCCTTATGTAACCTGTATCTGGACCAACTTTGCATCCTCTGATTACTTAGTATTGTATGGTTTTATAAATGCTGAAAAGTAATTAAATAAATGAATTAATGGATGATATAAAGAGGATGAAAGTAAGTATATCAGGGTCTTTAAACCCTCACTTGGCTAGTAATTTGAATGAGAGAATTTTAATAATAAAATTGACTAGAATTTTGAGTAATATTGAGACCCATAAAAAGTGGATATAACCTTTATTATGAGCAATATTCAATATCTTATTTTCCACAAGTGACAAGATTTAGTTGAGTTGTATCAACCTTTGTGTCTATAGTTTTCTTACTTACTTATATTGAACAACTTTTATAGTAAAATGGGGCCTTGAGTTTTTATTTCATGTCTTTTGTGAATTTATTTCCTCAGTGACTACATCAGCCATTTCTAACTTCATGGATGCCTAAATCCTTTATTCCAGGAGTATACTTTCTACTAAATTAGGTGTTTTAAGGAAAGTCATTCATTCTTTTCCCTTTTTCCCTTCCTCTTTTCTCTTTCTTTCATTTTTAAAAGGACTTCTGACCTCTGAGTTGTTGATGGATGCTGGCCTATGCTTAAACTGTTTCTGTGAAAAGGATAACTTACTGTTACTTTCCTAACATCTCTCCTCTGTGATTACATGACTCCCACTCATATTAATGTATCTGTCCATTTATTATGGGCATTTATTGATTAATTCACTTATATTCATTTTTACTTACAAAACACCTTTAAAACTTTATGTAAATAAATGCCCCTACCAGCTGGATTCCAAAAAGGGGGGTAGAGGGAGAACTCCATTTGTCCAAATAAAATATTTGGGAGATAATTTTATATCAAATGTATCACATGAGAAAAACAACTGAAGAATACCATGCAATAATATTGTATTTATATGTTTTATTTTCAAAATTATATTATCATTGTGGTTTTTTAAAAATCTTAGGTCAGATAAGCCTTGTTCCATCAGTAAGCTTATGTATATCAAACCTATATATATATATATATATATTTTAGGCAACAATATTTGATTCTCTTTTCCTAAAATGTTTATTTCCTAAAATGTTTACTTTATGAAACTGCAAAAATGGATGGAATAATTGCTATGGAAAAAGATAAGATATACTAATCAAGAAAAAAAAAATAACCAAAGACAGTGTCATACCTAATTTTACATAATTTATATACATCAGATTAACCTTTCCCTTGACACATTGATTAACATCACAAGTGTTATGGGATTTCAAAATTTCCCACTTTTCTATTCTCAAAAACCAAATTATGAAAACCAACTTGTTTTTACCACTAACAGGTAAGCTTGCAATAAGTTGCTATGGAACATCAAGGAATTCTCAGCCAGCACTGAATCAAATTCTTCCTCTTATGTATGATCCTATTCCTAAAATTTTTAAAAAATATAAACTGTTAGGCCAGGTGTGGTGATGCATGCTTGTAATTCCAGCGGCTTGGGAGGATGAGAGGAGAATCAAGAGTTCAAAGCCAGCCTCAGCAATGGTGAGGTGCTAAGACAACTCAATGAGACCCTGTCTCTAAATAAAATACAAAATAGGGCTGGGGACGTGGCTTAGTAGTCAAGTGCCTCTGAGTTCAATCCCTGGTACCCACATGATGATGATGATGATAATAATAATAATAATAATAATAATAATAATAATAATATAAAAAGTTTTTAAAAACTTCTCAAAATTAGTTGGGCTATGTTCTGCTCTCTTTCCTTCCTCTTTCCTTTCTCCCTTTGCTTTCTTTCTCCTTATCTTTCTTTCATTTTTAAATGGGCTTTTGACCTAAGATGTTGTATTAACAGGAAAAGTAAACTGAAGCCCAGGTGTATTTTTTATTCTTTTCCTCATCCTTTATTTTTCTGCCTGTCCTCTAGGGTTAATTGTTCTTTTAAACAACTTACATCATCACCATTAGAACTTTGGGAAACTCAGGCTATACAAGAATCTGCAGGTTGGCATTGTCATGTGTTATGTGAAGGGGGAAATTTAAAGCATTCTGGAACGTTTAAGTAATTTACTTTTCATATACAACTTTAATAGAAAACCTCTCCTTAAAGGGAAACCTATTTATTGTCTTCTCAGGATAGTTCAATTCACATTCCTTCAGAGGAAAGATAGTTACTGGAAAGGAGAAATAATATTTTAATTTTCGACAATAGGAAGCCAGAATCCAAACTCTGCCTTCTCCTTCTGCACTTCATAAGTCATGTAGATACAGGCAAGTCACTGCGCAACTCCAGGTCTCAGGAATTTTTCTCACAGGTGCAAAAATTGACAACACCATGATTTTCAGCCTCAGGTAGGACTCTTACAAGTCCTTGGGGCAGATTTGAATGTCCCCTTCAGGAGTTAGCAGTGACAGGTGGTTAAGTCTTTGCTTCAAGGAGCTTATGATCTTATTTTGCATCACCATTTTCTGAAGAAAACTAAAACTACCACCTCTATTCATCTTATTTACTATAAAATGTTCAAGTCTCATTACATCTGTCTGAATAGGTAAACTTTTTTTTAATATCTCCAAAGGCAAAATGATTGTTCACCTATTTTATTTTCTTTATCAACATTATTTCAAAGAAATTAACAAATATTTAAAATTGAATATTAAAAAAATACATCAACATGATTATTTGCACATTCACAAATTATGCTCCCATTAGGGTATCTATAAGTTGAATATGATATCACTTAACTTTGTGATCTAATAATCTGTAAGTTCACAATTTCTTCTTTTTTTTTTAAATCTATGGTAGATGCTTCTAGTGTCTGTCAACTCAGTTACAGGCTTAAAATTTCTACTAGACAAAAGTCCTCAGTTACTAAATGCATCTCACCTATCTGACTCACCACTTGGATCAAGGTACCAGAGATACATGTCTAAACCAACACAGCCACACATACCAAATATATACAAATAATATTTGAAAATACTTTGCATAATGTAACAATCTCAATAGCTATAATAAGCTGAGGTGTCATTACCTATTAGAGGAAAGGGAAAATGAATGTCAGTGTTCCAAAGCAGCCACACTTGAAAAAAATGCTTGAAAAGCTTAAAGACACAAAGTCTCACATCATCTAGAAGATATTGAAGGGTAAGAAATTCTTGGGCTAGGGATGTGCTCAAGCGATAGTGTGCTTGCCTGGCATGCGTGCGGCGCTGGGTTTGATCCTCAGCACTACATATAAATAAAATAAAGATGTTGTTTCCGCCGAAAACTAAACAATAAATATTTTAAAAATCTCTCTCTTTCTCTCTCTCTCTCTCAAAAAAAAAAAAAGAAATTCTGATAAAACTTGTTCTTGCCAGGGACAATGATACACACCTGTAATCCCAGTGACAAGGGAGGCTGAGGCAGGAGGATTGAAAGTTCAGAGTTAGTCTTAGCTATTTAGTGAACTCCTAGGCAGCTTAGTGAGACTTTGTTTCTACATTCCAAAAGATAAAAAGGGCTATTTATGTGGCAAGTGGTTCAAGCACCCCTGGGTTCAATCCCTGGTACCAAAAACAAACAAAAAATACTTGATCTTGTAGGATCTACCCTTCAAAATTTTTCAGTCGTCAGACTATCAATGAAGCATTTTTCTTTCTATAAGTGTCATTTTCCCTTTAATATATAGTGATCATGACTATCATTGCACTATATTGAACAATCTTTAAAATGTCATCTTGATCATATATACATTTATGTGCCGCAGTCCGGCTGCAGCAAAATAACCGGGGGGTGACGAGCAATTGTGTAGATTGATACAGCAGGAGTGGGAGCCGTTTATTGTAGGACCGAGGGGTATATATACATTACACACAGCTTATCTTAATTAACATAAACTAGATACAGCAGTAAACCAATAAGGAATCTCCACACTTAATGGCTCGCTGACGTTACTTCACAAACCACTCCCTCTGGCAAAATGCCAGGTGCCATTCTGACTTGTTTACAGACCCTAACATTTATGCTTCATGTATAAGTAATATGCTAAAACTTATTTTATACTTATTTATGATGTACAGTATTACTTTGGAAAAACACATATGCAATTATGATTTGATGTTAATGTGATGTTTTGGTAGATTATGCAATTTTCACAAGATAATTATCTCACTATCCTTACATATAGCTGTATTTGTCTATTTACTGTTGCAATAAAAGAATACCTGAAACTTAGTGATTTATAAAGAATAGAAGTTTACTTTGGTTCATATTCTGACCATCTTTTAAAAGGTCTTAACCTCTTGGCACTATCATCATGGCAGTTGATTTCAACATGAGTTTTTCAGGGGAGACACCACATTCAAACCGTAGCAACCAGGACCAAAGGAAAAAGTACTTTAATCTTATTAACCAATACCTTTCTAATATTTTTATTCTTTTGTGCTTCATCAGGCTCTCCTATGCTTATCCTTATTATGACTTTCAAGAAACTGCATTATACTTGTATGGTTTTTTTATGTCTCTCCACTAGACTAGAAATATTTTCATAGGCAAAGACATTATAATATTCATTCATTATTTTAATCTCTGTACATTACCTGGTAGAGATGGATAGATGATAGATAAATAAAGATAGGTAGATTAATATCAATTCTGTCCCATGGCTTTATTCCTCAAAGGCAAAGGTAAAATAATCAAATTTCATACTTTTGACAATCACACCTAAATAATAATGTTTTAAAATAAAAAGGCAGAAACCAGAAGGTATCTAGGGGAAAAAAATTCTTAAAGTGTAAAATTGACTCCTTAGGGAATAAATCCAAATCCATAGAGCTTGTTTTCAATGATTGTTTAAGGGCAGCTAAACAGAGTGAAAGTGGCACAGTATGCTATTGGTTAATAAGCAAGGATCAGAACTGCAGCATGCTGGGTCACTCTACCTCCAAAAAAACACTGATAACAGAATTGCTCAATTCATAAAATTATCAAGAAGCACTAAGGTCAAGCCCAAATAAAATTAATCTTGTAAAGAAGAAAGTAGTCTTACAGGGGTGAATATGTGTTATGGAATGTTAAGTTGGTCCTTAAAATTGAGGCTAGGGAGGAGAAGCTAGGACTACTTTGGAGGAGTTTTTGGCCTGAAGAACTAGTTCATCTGGGCATAATGGAAGGAGAAATGGCAGAGGACCTGGCTGACTACTCCAGATATCAAAACTCAGATATAGTTCAAGAATTCTGGGGCTCTTCCTTTTCACACAAAAACTTGCATGTGAATATTCTTAACAGTATTATTCAAATTAACAAAGGGAGAAAACAACCCCAGTGCATACCAACAGATGAATGGATAAACAAAAATGTCCATACAATGGAATAATATTCAGCTTTAAAAGAGAATGAAATACTGAACATACCATGCCATAAATAAACCTTGAAAATATGCTAACTGAAAGAAACCAGTTACAAAAGACTATATATTACATGGTTCCATTTATATGAAATGTCCAGCTAGGTAAATCTGTAAAGACAGAAAGTAAATTGGTGGTTGCCTAGGAAATGAGGAGGATAATTGGGGTGGTAACTAAAAGATAGGGGGTTTCTTTCTGAAGTGATAAAAATGTTTGAAAATCAACTGTGGTGAGGGTCACACATATCTGTAAATATGCTCAAAAACCATTGAATTGCACATTATGTGGGTGAATGTTTAGTATGTGAAATATATCTCAACAAAGCCTTTTATTAAATGATGGTTAAAAAAAAAAAAAGAATCCTGGGGCTCTTAGCTTTAGCTCTTTCCAAAGGTTATTTCTCTTGCAAAAGATTTCCTCCTTTGAGATGGATCTTGTTATAAGTCAGGGAGAGAAAGTCTATCACAAATTTAAAAATGAAAAACAAAACCTAAGGCTCTTTCTAGGGAAAGAAATAGTTGATCTTGGTGTTTGGATTATTTTGGTAATTATTTTCTGTAATTTTCCCCCAATAAAATCAGTGCTATTTTTCAGATGGTAATTATATCATGGGGTCTTTAATGCAGAAGATAGAGGCTCTGGATGAATTTAACAAATTCTGAAATGTTAACATGATGGCATCAAAAGAACTTTTTTGATAATATTTCACAAAGACATTCATTTACTAGCACCTTCTATGTTACAGGCTGATGCTATGAAAATACTTGTAAGAATCCCTTTTGTAGGGTTCAAGGCAGGCTTAGTTTGGATTGAATTCTACAATGACCATAGAAATAATAATGTTTTACCTTGCATATGATTTGTTTCATTTTCTCATTTTTCAAAGAAGTCCTATATCTGGGCATTATCTACCTAAAATAAGAAAACAAGTCCAAAGGTTTCTCCAAGGCCTAGAGTTGGAAGTAGCATCATGAGGATTTGAAGCCCATCCTGATCCTAATCTGGGATATTTGTCTAAGCATCTCACTAAGCCATCTTCATAATGACATAGAGTTTCTAACTTAAAAACTAAACCCTCATTAACAGTCATTTACTTGGAACTTGGAAATTATTTGTTTCCTATAAACCATGCCATGGTTCGGTCCCTAGATAAGCTCACCAAAAAGCTGTTCAGTCCAAGAATGGACCTAACCACTGTCAGGACAGTATCAGCCTTAGTTCTGTCTAACAGCTTTGAGGGATTAGAAGGCAATTAGGGCTACAGAAAGGGAGAGAGGCACCTCTGCCCTGTTCCTGGGTCCAGTTTTTGTCCTGAGAGACCTTGAAAATAGGCTATGTTTAGTCTTCCTGTGCTGGTGTGGGCTTTGGTCACCACCAGGTTTCACGCTACTCATTGCAATGGTTTGTGTCCTGCATGACTCAGCTAGGTCTCAGTACCCACATATTTGGCCCAATCTTTTCTTAGATGTTTCTGTCAAGAATTTTTTTAGATGTGGCTAATATGTAAATCAGTAGAATTTGAGTAAAATTGAATATCTTCCATCTCATCAGAGGAAGGCCCTAATAGATAGAGATCAACCTCCTTAGAAGAAAGGGGAATTCTGCCAGCAGACCGCCTTTGAACTTGTCCAGGTCTCTACAAGCTTCCACGGTCATGTGAACCAATTCCTTAAAATACATTTTTGCCCCCACTTCTCTCTTTAGGTCTCTCTACACATGTTTTTGTTTCTGTCTCTCTGAAGAACCTTGCTAACACACTTAAATACTCTCAAAAGAACATCGCTACCCACACATGTGGGGAAGCTGATCTCAGTCCAGAGGTAAAACTAACCCGCTAAAGTAGATACATGGTTGATATTCATTTAATGTTTCAAAAATTCTTTGTTTTGTGAAGATTCTTTTGAATGCAAGAATATTCCAAATTGGCAAAACTTCTGTTTCATTTAAACACTAAGATAATCAAAAGGAATTGGAAGGTGGGGTCAACCAAGAGAGTCACTACAGTTGAAGGCTGATCCAGTATAAATATGGGGCACTGTGTTATACAAGACAGACCGCCACCTGATCACCTACAGCTAACTTACAGTGGGAGCTATTAATGTTCACAGCTTTTTCCTCCTCATTCTGGTGTGTTTGCTGCGTTGTAGAATGAGGGAATTTCTTATCATCATGGGCTCTGGTCCAGTACTGGGTGTTTCTTTGACCTCTTCCTTCTCTACTCCAACACCCACTTACATGTCCCTTCAGAATGTGGGCTCATTCTATCTTCTTTGTACCCCTTCCTCTCCAGCTTTCAAACTCCTACCGATCCATCTGGGCTCAGGTAACTCCCTCTTTCTCCCTTTCTCTGTGCAGTTTGCTGCTCTACCCAGCCCACAGACATTGTCACTCTTTCCTGTGATCCTGCAGTGCCAGCAAACCTGACATTGTCAAACACTGCTTTCATCTCCAAACATTGCTTTCATCCAATGTTGACTTTTCATGTATATTTTATTTTTCCCAGCTAGGAGGTAGGGAGGTAGATTCCTTGAAGATAAGGGTCATACTTGAGATTTAGATGTATATATGCATTCCACAGTTTACCTAAACATATACAACTTACAGTCAGAGTTAAGTTCAGTGACTACTTAAATAGACTAAGGAAAATAAAATTAGGAATAAAACTAAGGAATTTAATCTAAATTCAGAAACAACATGGACATTTCTGTGTCTGGAATTTAAGATTGTGTGTTTATGTGCGTGTGTGTGTGTGTGTGTGTGTGTGTGTGTGTGTATCAATCATACACAGAGAGGCAAACCTTTTATAACTTAAGAAATACAGCCTAAATTCTCATGAATAAGAAAATGCCTAAAATATTTCTCCTAAAAGTCTTCTGGTTGGTATTTTTTGAGTGACTTTTCCAGTATTTCAATATAAATAAGCTCTATTTTCATTAACAATTATTGGGAAGCAAAGGATAATCGATAAATGTACTCATGGTTTAGGTAATAATAGATTCTCATTTATGATACACAGTAAAATAAAGTTCAGATAGTTTTAGCATTTAAATTTTTAACTATAAAAAAGAAACAAACTTCTGAGAAGATAATTAATAGATAAAAAGTCTCCTAAATTTAATTACATAAAAATTTAAAAATTCTGCATGTATATTGAAATACAAACAAAAATTTAAAAGTCAATAACAGCTCTCTCTCTGCTTTCTGATCATGATGTGAGCTGCTTCCCTCCACCACATTCTCCCTCCATGATGTCCTGCCTCACCTCAAGTCCTGAGGAATGGAGCTAGCCTTCTATGGACTAAGACCTCTGAAACCATGAGCCCTCAAATAAACTTTTTCTCTTCAAAAAAAGAAAGACAATAATAAAGTAGAAAATCATTTATTAAATATAACCCCCCAAATTGTCTGAAACAATAGATATCATATGTATTGCATAGGGGAAAGAACATAAACTCTGGAATTAAAGACTGACCTAGAACGAAGTTTATAAATGACTAGCTGCATGTCTTCGGGCTAGTTACTTTAGTACTCTGTGCCTCCTCTTTCTCATCAACCAGTAAGAAGTGACAGAGCTCTCCATTTGCTCTTTAAATTAAATAAATAAATAGAAGTTTGAGATAACGCTAGGCACATAGTAGATACTAGTGATAGTTTTGCATTTATTACATAAGGATCAACTCATATAAAATAAATAGAATACAAGTTTCCCATGGCAGGGACTTTTTGTGTTTTGTTCACTACTGTATTTTCACGTCCTTGAACAATATATTCTTAGTGCCTTGAGCATATACTCCAATAAATATTTGTTGGGTAAACTGATCGGCAAATCATTAAAACCCAAGGTAACTAAGATAACCATATAATTAGTCAATCTTATTGTGTCAAATACATTAATATTTAAAAGATATTACTTTCACTTCTACATTGTCTGTAGTATTCTGCAGCAGCACTTAGCTGTGCTGCCCAGACAGTACTGACGGAACACTGTGAGCATCGGCCTTGGCAGTCAGAGCGTTATCACCCATTTGAAAAGCAACATGTAAGAATGAATCAAGAGCTTTCAAAATTCTCCTGCCCCATGGATCCAGTAATTTTCCTTCTGGTGTGTATCATCAAAAATAGTCCTAAATATGAATAAGATAGCTGTATTGAGGTATATGCTGTGTCATTATTTATAGTAGAAAAAAGAACTAGGTGAACACAGGAATGTGGTTATGAACTATATTGTCCTCATTGGATGAAGTGCTTTGCAACTATTAATATCTGCTTTCCTTTTCTTTTTTTTTTAGTTGTTGATGAACCTTTATTTTATCAAACCCAGTGCCTCACACATGTGAAGCAAGTACTCTACTACTGAGCCACAATCCCAGCCCTAATATCTGTTTTTGAAAATATATTTTCAAATAATATTGGGAAATGGGAAGAACACAAAATTTACATATATGCAAGTGAAATATATTTGTATATGGAAGTCATATATATCCACATACATATAATTCTGTGGTTATAACTATGTTTATAGTAGCTATGTAAAGAATAAAATGACTAGAAAATATAATATATATATGTTTATGCATATATACACATACATATGTATATAAAATGGAGTGTTATTATTCAGAGTGAAGAGTGAAATTATGTCATTTTTAGGAAAATGAATGAAACTTGAGAACATATGTTAAGCAAAATAAGTCCAAAAGAGGTAAATGAAAAAGAAAGGGGAATCTCATGAAACTCTAAAGGAGAGCAGTAGAGTAGACGAAAGGAACGAGGAAGAGGGAAGAGGAAAGGGAAAAGGGAGATACTGGGGAATGACACTGAACAAATTATATTGTTATGTTGTGTGCATGTGTGAATATGTTAACAATAAATTCCACTGTTATGTACAACTATAATGCACCAATAAAATATGGAGAAAAAAATAAGATGAATAGAAAGAAATTCACAAATTATTACAACTGGTTTTGTTTTGGGACTAGTGTACATATTTTTCTATTTGGTATTTACTTTTCTAAATTTTACAGATTTTCTTTAATGAAGATTTATTAACTTTATAATGGAAAGAACTATGTTTTTAGCATCTACTATTTTTCATAACTTGTACAGTTATATAGAAGAGCGAGATATATTTAGCTGACCAAAAACTTAGTGATAATTTTAGAAAAAATTTTCATTTAATAATATATGCAAGGTTTTTGTTTTAGAATCTATACAAAATTATGATAAATAATCCCATCCAAAAATCAAAGAATGTGTTACCACTTGTTTTTTTTTTTTAAATTAAATCTCGTTCTAAAACAATTATATGTACCACCTTCTAAACTTTAAATGTTTCATTTTATTGGTTTCTCATCACATGCATAAAAATGTGCCCTTTCAAGAGGTAAGACATTAACTCAAGAGATTTTTGTTGTTGTTGTTTATTTTTAACTACAAATGCCACAAGATTGAAGTCATTTTTTATTTGTTTGTTTGTAATTTTAAAAGCTGCAAATAAGTATATTAGTGCTTCATACTAGCTTCAAAGAATTTCATGTTGCTTTTTGAAAAAAGTTTGTGAAAAGTACTTTTTTTTCCCCCTATAGTTCTTTATTTTGTAAACAAATATTAGAAGTACTCCAGGAGAGGGAGAAGGACTTGACTATAGAGACATCTATTGCACAAGTATCTGTGACCATGAAAGGTTTTTTTTTTTTTTTTTAATGTGGGAAAGATCACTAAAGAACATCATAGAAATGAAGATAAAAGCATGTGAATTATTATTCAGCTGAAGGAGACCTAAGTGGACTATGGCCCTGCCTGAGAATTAGCAAAAACTACTGTGGATATTCATAGGTAGCCTGGCCATCACCACTGACATGGTATTATTTAGACCTGGAATGTCCCCCAAAAGCTCATGTGTTGAAAGTATGATCCCCGATGTAGCAAAATTCAAAGGTGAGACTTTCATGTAATGATCAGGGGGGGCTCTGACCTCATTATTTATAGCCAAAAGGACTTCTGGGTGTTAACTGAAGGCAGGTGGGGAGCAAGTACGTCACTGGGGGCATGGCCTTGAACTATATCTCTCCTGGCCCATTCCTCCTCCTCCTCTCTCTCTCTCTCTCTCTCTCTCTCTCTCTCTCTCTCAGTGGCCATGTGGTCATGAGCCAAGCAGCTTTCCTTTGCCATGCGCTTTGGCCATGATATTCTGCCTAGCCTCAGGCCCAGAGCAAGGGAGTTGGACAACCACAGATTGAAGCTCTGAGGATAAACTTTTCCTTCTCTGATTTGTTCTTGTTAGGGATGTTTGTCACAGTGATCAAAAACTAATACAACATAGAGCCTCCCTTTAAGGAAATAAGACTGAAACTGACACCAGATTATCATCCAAATTCTACAAGCTTTTCCACAGACCCTATTTTAGTCAACTTTTTCACCACTCTGGCCATAGGAGCTGACAAGAACAATTAGAGGAGGAAAAGTTTAGTTTGGGGCTCACATTTCAGAAGTTCAGTCTATAGATGGCCGACTCTGTTGCTCTGGGCCTGAGATGTAGCAGAACCTCAAGGCCAGAAGTGTGTGATAGAGGGAAGCACCTCAGGACAAGGACATGGAAGCAGAGAAAGAACTCTCCCTTCACCACAAAATGTATACTCCAAAGGCATTCCCCAATGCCCACCTCCTCCAACCATACCCTACCTGCCTACAGTCCCCACCCAGTTAATTCCTATCAGAGGATTAGGTTAAGGCTCTTGTAATCTGATCATTCCACCTCTAAACTTTCTTCATTGACTTACACACAAGCTTTTGGGAGACACCTCAAATCTAAACGTGTTCACAATTGTCTACAAGTAGGGTTTATTTTATATTCCCTTTTTAATCTTTATAAGCTTTGTTTCTTTTCCTTACTTTATTGCACTGACTAGGAACTAATGTTAAATAGAAGTAGTATTCTCAAACTGAGGAAAAATGATTTAAGTAGTTTATCACTGGATACAATATTTTCCATTTACTCTTGTGGATAGTATCATTAGATTAGGAGAGATTGCTCTGTTCTGATTTGCTAAATGAGGTTCTACTTTTTCTTTTTTGTGACTAGGTATTGAATTTCATCAAATGCTTTTATTGTATCTATTAAAAAGAATTATATTTTAGTTTTTATTCTGTAGACATGATGAATTACATTAATTGAATTTTGAATGTTAAGTGATTTTTGCATTCTAGGAGCAAAACTAATGTTGGCTGCATTTCCATTCTTGTTATATCCTTGTCAGACTTTGTTATTAAGGTGATGCTGACCTAATAGAGAACTTTAGGAAGTATTCTCTTATTTATAAGTTGCTGGAAGAGTTTGGTAATATTTGTGCCATTTCTTCCTTAAGTATTTGGAGAAATGCCCTATTGAAGCTATTTGAGTCTGAATATTTCTCTGCAAAGTCTTTACTCATTCATTTTAATTGTATGCATAATACTGATCAGGCTTTCTATTTCTTACCATGTATTTTTTATTTTATTTTATACTTTATACATTTTTTATTTGTTTTAATTAGTTATACATGATAGTAGAATACATTTATGCACTTTGGTATACCATACATAAATGGGGTATAATTTCTCATTTTTCTGATTGTACATGTTGTAGAATCACATTGGTATGCAGTCCTATATTATTACATAAAATAATAATGTCTGTTTATGGTCAATTGTTTGATGCTAAGTTTTCAAAAGTTACTTAAAATACTTTCTAACCATCTCTCACCTGCACTTCCAGGAGATTGTTATTCCTTTGGAAAAGAATTGGATCATTTGTTTCTGTTTCTAGTGTATTGAGGGTCACCCTTATCCCTGTCTTGGGGTGTGTATGTTTGTTTCTGTGGACATATGTATATGACATATTAACATGATTCTAAATATTAGATGGGTGTAAAAATGGTATTTTCAAAGAATCATCCCTTCCCTCATTATTTTATCTCATTCTCATCCCTCTATCCCCATGTCATTTTATCCTCCCCTTTTTATTACACAAAAGTAGCACATTATACTGTTTTCACTTTGATTCTTTCATTTAACAATATTCTAGAAATCATTCCATGTCAGTTTATATATATCTCCCTTTCTTTTTTTACAGCCACTAGTTCTCCATTTGTGGATATAACAAGTTTATTTAACCATCCTTATATATATGAGTACTTTGTTTCAAATAGTTTGCAATTATAAACAATGTTGCAATGTGTTTTTATATTGAAGAAATTATATCCTAAGGGTAATTTCTTAGAAATGGAATTACTGAGTCAAAAGGTAAATTTGTATGTGCAGTCATTATATATTTCCATATTTCCTTTCATAAGGATTATACTCATTTGTATTCCCACCAAAAATGTATGAATATATATCTGGTTTTCTCAGTCATACTAATGGAATATATTACCATACTTTTACAATGTTGTTAGTCTAAATGGGTCATAAATGGTATCTCTGTGACTTATTTTTTTATGTTTTCAAATTGAGTAAGGGTGAATATCTTTAAATATGTTTATATATACATATATGTATACTACATATACATATGTGTATATATACACATATAAAGAGAGAGAGAAAAAAGGAGGGAAAGAGAGAGAAAGGAAGGAAGGAAGGAAGGAAGGAAGGAAGGAAGGGAGGGTGGAAGGAAGAGAAAGAATGTGCACGTAAACTATGTTTTTAGCCCAAAGATTTTCTGTTTTTATTTTTGTTTTCCAGCCTCACTTTTGAACAGCTCTTTAGATATTAGGGATATTGGCTCATGTTTTGTTACAAATGTTTTCTCCCAGTTTATCAGATTTTTTGACGTTGCTTACAGGTGGTTTTTTTTTCTTGCCATGTAATTTTAAAAATCTTTCTTGAAATTAAAATTATTAATCTTTTATTACAACTGGATTTGAAGTCACAGGAAATTTTTATTTTTGTAAGTTAAAAGAATAATATCCATTTTTCTTTCAGAGTTTTTATGATTTCATATATTTTACATCTAGGTCTATGATCCATTTGGAATTTATCCTCTTTGCAGTGTGGTATAAAGCTATCCTTTCATTTTTTTCCCCCAAAGGCAAACCAGTTATTATGAACTATTTACTGAAAAGTCTGTCTGTGCTCTGACAATTTGAGATGCTACATTTTCCATTTATCAAATCTCCCTATGTGCTTGAGTCAATGGTTTGATTTTCTACACCAGCATTTTTTTGGGGGGGCGTCTATTCCTGTGCCATACTAATATAATACCAATATAATACTTAATTATAGCAGCTCAATTTACAATAGCTAAACTATGTGACCAACCTAGGTGTCCTAGGAGTCCTTCTTCAATAGATGAATGGATAAACAAAATGTGGTATATATATTCCACAGCAGCCATGTCCCAGCTTGTAGCTGCTGTGTTTTGGATGGAGGTCGGATGTTGCTACTGAAAGGTGGCCTCCTGGGTTCCAGAGGCTTTGTGCCTGCTGCAGTTATGCTGCTGGTGGTCATCCACAGCCCACGTTAGCCACAGGGATTTCTTGAAAGAGTGCAGTCTTGAATCATCAGCAGTGTCTCTGCAGATGAAATTCATGGAAGTGAGATTGCTTGCTCCAAAGGTACATGACTATGTAATTTTGTTAGAGATTGTGAAATTCTCTTCAAAATGGTTAAAGTAGTTTGCATCCCACCAGCAATAAATGAGAGCACCTGTTTTTCCACAGCCTTCCCAGCAGAATGTGTTCTCATACACATTTTAAGTTGTGCTAATCTGAAGGTGATGATGTAAGTCTGCAGGTGGGATTGCCTGGCCAGGTTTCCACTTCAGAACATAATGCATGTAAGTGTATTATGCCAGATTCTTGTTGCTTCGGAAACATCCCTCAAGAGGCCCTTTGTGTTCTCTCCTGCTATAAAAACTCAGGCAAGACTATTCCAGCACAACAGAGAGGATCTTATTATAATAAAACTGAAAAGATAAGTGGTCATAGTCTGTATCCAGTTTCTCCCAAGGAGCTGGACATCTCTGACACACTGCTTTATTCTTACTCACTCACCAATTTGTACATAAACCAAGAATGGAAAGGGCAAAACTTTTTAAACCATACAAGCTCCTGTACCTTGTACCATGGAAACAATTTGACTTTCATTGACAGAAATAAAAGGGACAATCTCCCCATTTTCTTAAAGGCCTCTGTCTGCCAAAGTGGCAACTAACATTAAAATAATAGTTTTTTAAAGTTACAATTTACTGAGGACTTTACTGACCCCAAAGATGCCACCAGTAGCAAGTTGCAGAGAATGTCCAAGACTGGGGACAACTCTGGGTGAAATATTACCTTCCAAGAAGCTCAGCAGTCCACTACCAAGCAGAATGGGGAAAGAAAGGTCTAAATGAAATCACTGGTTGATGTCTGGGGAAATGATGGAGCTTTGATGAACATGTTGTCCTAGCCTCTGCTAACATCTGCCCTCCATGTATCTAATGTAGAGACGTGGCAGATGACACAAATGTTGAGCTTCTTCTACCCCATACCAGGGCTCTAGAGCCTCACATGTTCCTCTCCTCCTTGGAAGAACAGGAAGGCTTTTTGTTCCCTGCTAGGACAACACCTTCTTTTATTTGCCATACCCCACCCTCCTTCCAACTCAGCCAGCTACAGATTCCCTGTAATCCTGGTGGGAGCTTACCTGTTTTAACCCTGTCAAGTCCTGACATCAAATTCCTCACTCCCAAAAGATGCTGAGGAGTTCAGAACAGCACACACTTACTTCTTCAACAGACTACCCCAGAATGGACTCCCCCAACCTAGCAAGTGAATAGCTACCCAGGAGACTTTTTAGTAGGTAAAATAGTAAAGGGGAGAAGCCAGGAGGAAAAGAAGGAATAGGAGGCTTACAGAATGGGGTGTGACGTAACACCTTCTAGGCACTCGGATAACCAGACACAGAGCCAACCTGCCTACTCTATTTCAATTCTAATTCTTTCTTTCTTAGTAAATTGAATATCTAGTTGGTAGAAGAGCTGAGATTTTTAAATCATCCCAATTCTTGCCACCTGTGAAGTTTACATAGTTTGGCCAAAAGAACAATAAAACTAATGGCAAAACTGAGAAATTTAAATTGTTTAGACATTTTAATTATCCCCATGTGTATTCTCAACTAGCTGTGCCTGGTGTACATTAAATGATTATGCTAATTTAAGGTATAAAACTAACCAAATACTTCTTTTTTATAAACAGTCTGAATGCCAGAAATTAATAGTCCAATTTCTCAAATAATGAAAAATCAACACACATAAGCTAAGTATCTGGCACATAATAACCACTCAAGTGGATTTTGAAGAAGCTAGAATTTTATGAAAAAATTTATTTGTAATTTAACATGTATCATTTCTGGGAAAGATCCATGATAATTTTATATGCCTTATTAGCCTGCAAAGTAATCACATTATCTTTAATCTGTATTAACTATTATATACATATTGAATCCATAGCCCTTCAGTTATGCAATTTTATACTTTTCCTAAATACATAATGGTTTTTGCAGTAATTATTGATTGATTATTTAAGGCAATGAAAACAGAACAGTATAAAAATGTTTATTTAGTACATTAACAATGTCCTTGAACACTAGTATCTATTTTTTTGGGGAAAAAAATCTTATCCATTTTTCTTAATAACAGTTTTGTTTTCTTAATGATGTTTCCTTCTAAGTATATTCACTTTAGGAAAAACGTAACTCTTCATAAATATGAGCCAAAAGAGATTTTTAACTTTTTAAAAGTTTCAATCAATCATAATACTGTCAGGGAGTACTAACCCCATTGCCAGAAAATTCAGATCTTCTTATATATAAAGTGCTTATTTATTTGAAAAATAGGCCATTAAAGTGACAGATGAGTGTTGAGATGAATTATGAGATACCTATAGAATGTTTTTTAAGGAATTATGGTGGCAGGCTGGATAAAGAGAAGAAACATGATAAAAATCTAAATAATGAGTGAATGTTTGACATTGACACAGCTCAAGGCCAAATAAATTACTTCCACCCAGAGTTTTTAATTTACATTCTTGGCCCTCAAGCAAAATATCATAAAGTAAGAGAAGACATGAAGTGCCTCTCTGGACTTAATTTGATCCACAAAGTCTTTGGTGACAACATGGGAGTGACAGAAACAGAAAAAAGGGACCATGTCATCTTGGAGTTCATCAGAGTAAGAGAATGAGGTGCTGAACATTTCTGGACACACATTCCAAACTCACTTCAAAAAGTCCCAGGAGAATAAGTAGATGCCAACAGCCAGAGGCATAAAGGGAAAATGACTCACAGAGATCAAAGATCTTAAGCAATGACATTCTGACTATTACTTTAAGCAATTCAAGTAAGAGGTGGGGTTGGGGTGAGGGGGTCGGACATCAGGAGCAACCAGCTCTGTAGGGAGCTCTCTGACAATCCCAGGCTTTTAAAGACCTAAGTCAAATGAAGGTGGTGAGCAAAGACAAGCAGGAACAACAGCATGACCTGTTAGGAATAATGTCAGGGATGTCAAGGACTGAAGTGAGCAGACACCTGAGGACAAGAGAAAGCATTGTGGACACCACACATTCTCTCTGAGTTAAGAAATGGAAAAAAAATAGTTATCACCTATTAAAAATAACACATTATAGGTCCCATTTTGCAAACCATGAAATGCATGCTGTTATTTCCTCTGTTTTCTAGAGGATAAAATGAGGTGCAAAAACAGACACTGTGATACATTTCATAAGTGGTGGAACAGAGATTTCAAACTAGTTAAGAACCTGTATTCCTTACCCAAGTCTCTTCCCACAGAGGAATGTCATTTGATCCTGGCATGCTTCTCTCTGATTCCTCCTCTGTTGTGGTAGAAGAGTAAGACCTAATTGGTAAGCCTGGAAACTTTTGTGCTGGCCAGCCCTTTCCTCCATCTCCTGTGTCTCTACACGTTTGTCTTCAGATACTCTCAGCCTTGAAATATCTTGGAGGTGAAGACCTTGCTACCTTGGAGAAGTTCTGCAGTGGTCCAGAGCTGTCTGCAACTGACTATGAAGTTCTGTCAGGTCCTGGGTTGCTGCTCCAGCTCACCAATTCCCAGAAATATCAAATTCTCTGATATTAACTCTATCAATCAGACAAATGATATGTTTGCTTCCCATCAGCCTCACCAATCTTGCTTTCATTTCTCTTCTGGTTCCAAATACAGGTTTTCTCAATAAAGCCATGTTTTGATATGACTTCAAATCTGAGCTCCTATCCACTAAAGAACAACCCTGATGTTTTGCATGAGGTGAAATAAAGCTTACACATGACAGAGAGAATCCCGAGGTTATTTTGTAACTACCTTTTCCAGAAAATTGAATATTTCCTTTTTCTAAGCTTGAAATGGCAAAACAAGATTAAGAGAAAATTAGAAATCAAGGCAAGATAGGAAATATCTTGCCTCATAAATTCTTTGAGTAAAATCAAGTCCTCAGATCCAGAAAATGATATAACAGCCTGATTAAACAGCTTAGTTAACCACAAAAAAGCCACTGTCACTCATAGTTGAGAAATCACAGAGCATGAAAAATTGTCTGCAGAAAACGAGAATGGGAAAATGGCTCCAGTCTTCAAAACACTAAAAGATGTTAAAATTTCAAAAATTATAATCAGTAGGCTTGACATCAGCCTTCAGGAAACTTATAGAATAATGTGAAAACTATAGTTAAGTCCACTAAAAAAAACAAAATGAGTTGCTTCAAACTCATCTATTATCATTTCACATAATTTGATTAAAAAAAACTATAGCATACCTTTATTTCAGAAAACATTAGACTGAGACATTCACGATATACTTGATAATGATGGTAGAAAGGAGATGCGTGGTTATGCAGTTAAAAAGTTTGAAAGCTAGAAGATCCATCAGAGTGAATGTGAATC
Organism: Urocitellus parryii; assembly: GCF_045843805.1. Lineage (NCBI taxonomy): Eukaryota > Metazoa > Chordata > Mammalia > Rodentia > Sciuridae > Urocitellus > Urocitellus parryii. The sequence continues at coordinate 76,033,306 of NC_135538.1, read as the reverse complement.
ACTGTGAAGTAAATGGAGAATTAGCCACCTTCTAAAAACTAAATGCAATATTTAAGTAGGACTAAATATTGAAGAAAACCTCCCAAATTGTGGAAAGAAACATTCCCATTGACCCTTCAATATTCAAACCATATTTTGATTTTGTTGAAATATGGATACCACATATTAAAAGAGATATTAACAAATGGACTGTTTAGAAAGAAGCAAACAGAGTTAAAGCTGTCAGGTCAATTTGAAAAAGATTGTCGGAGCTTGGAGTTTTATTCTGGAAAAGAAGAGACAATGATGAACATGCAGACTGGCTTTCAAGTCAATCAGCTGTTTGAGGCCTCAGATTTTTCTTATATAAAGTGAAGGGGCTTAAACTTAATGAGGTCTTCATGATCCCTATGTCTCTACTGATAAGCTGTTTCTATCTAAACATTTGCAAAGTCGTGGTCAAGGGCTAAGGAATCTGCTCCCTAGAAGTCTGAATTTGAGACAAGGAGCAACCACTACAAAGAGGTAAATGTGTAACTGAACATGAACATACCTTCTGACAATCACATACATCCTGGAACAGTGGGTATTGGTTGTAAGTAAGTAAATCCACGGTTTTTCAAGCTATTTTTCAAGTACAACAATCCTAAGAGTTATTTTTATTGTACTTCTGTTACTATTTCAGGACAGTATATTAAACGTCTGCTACACTCTAGGCTCCTATTGGAGCAGTTGACATCTGATATCATATTCATGATGGTCTTCCTTCAGAATAGCCATGGCAGAGAGCTCCTCAGAAGTTGGAGGAGGGTCTTGGTCAATCATGCTGAAACATGAAGACTGAGTAAGTGAAAGTACAGCTCACTCAGACATTTAATTTACTAAGTCTCTTAGAGTTTCTGATTTCATAGGTCTGAAGAGGATCCCAAGAATTGGCATTTTCAGTGATACAGATGTTGTTGGCCCAAGGATCACAGGTTGAGAACCACTGGTTTAAATTCTTTCCAACTTTCATTTTAATGCTAAGATTTTAAGTTTCAGTTTATTACCTCACTCTCCCAAGGGCAAGACCTTAAAAGAGGAAAATATTTTTTAAAACATCTATCAGTGAGTAATACCAATTGGTTTAACCATTTAAGCCACTGTGTTTCACCTTTCTCTCACTACTTCTTTCTTAAAATTCTGGTTTGCATTTTGTTTTTCTAAATTGAGCCAAAATGCTGTCATTTCTCAATAGAAGAAAAAGCAAGTTTCTCCCCCCACCACCATAATTCTTCTTCATTATGACATTTCAGACACTCTTATTCTCTTTCAGGATCTGAGGATTAACAAAGTCATATTACAAAAATTAGCTAATTCTATAAAATAAATTGTAACCAGTACAATGTAATGAAAATGTTATTTAAATGTTTTAAAACTCTAGAAAGATAAAAATTTTGTCTGAAAGTGAGCACAGGAGTGGATATTTGCAGAGGAAAAGATGTGTGTGTGTGTGTGTGTGTGTGTGTGTGTGTGTGTGTTGTATGTATATACATATATTCCAAAACAAAGGAAAGTTTCATCCCTACTTGCTTCTAATACTTTTCCTGGATACTTTTAATGGTTTTATTATTTGAATTTTGTAGCACCCCAGGGGTCTCTAGCTATTTCAAGAGATGCCATTCAATTCTGAAAAGTTCCTCAAAATAATATGGTAAGTCACTTCAACTGAGAAAATACATATTTACAGTGCAGAAATTTTCCAGAGTGGCGAAAAGGAATGTCTAGAATTGAAATAAACAAAATAACTGGAAGTTACTGATAGGATATTTAAGTTTCCATTCCATGTTGGTTCCCAAATGAATTGCAAAGTAATTGTGTTCTATGCCCGCAGAATCTTGGCATTTAAATCAAACATAAAATGCCTCACATGTTTTGAAATGAAAGGAAAAAAACCTCACATTTTCCAGAATTTACTATTATTTCATAAATAGATTATCTGAAATGGCTAAAAGCCATGATGATTGTTTCTTTCATTTGAGACTGTGTTTTCATACTTACAGGTAAAAACCTGATGTCTTAAGAGTTCCATTCTTTTAATGCCAAAGTTGCCGCTAGGAGAAGCTGGAAGCAGGTTCGTGGCCATTCGCAAAAGAAAGCTTCTTCTCAAATCAAAGCAAAATGTGTTTCTCATAGCACTCTTCCTAAAGTTGAAAGGAGGAGAGAGTGTCTGGAGTTCAAAGGGATTCTGGAGCTTTAGGTAACAAGAGCTGAGATATAACATAATTACACCAATTAGGTGCTAAAAGTTTTTGATTTTTAGAAATAACAATCTCTGTAATTGTATGTAAGGAAGAAGATTCGTATTCTTCTTAAAATCAAGTGTCTTCTTTTTAATTTTTCTTTTTTATTTGTTCTAATTAGTTATACATGATAGTAGAATACACTATGATATATCACACATAAATGTGAGTATAATTTCTCATTCTTCTGGTTGTACATAATGTAGAATCACACCAGTCATGTAGTCATATATGTACATAGGGTAATTATGTCTGATTCATCCTCCTACCTTTCCTACCCGTTACTCCCTCCCCTCCTTTCACTAAAAACCAGACACCAATTGCCTTCTTATTCTTCATATAAATGAGCAGTAGAGGGGCACACAGAGGAGCTCAGGTACTTGATGATTGTGTGAGTGTGCTGAGTGAAGAGACCAATGCCTGAACTTCACTTCACTCCTTATAACCAGCTCTTACTTTGCATCATGGGTGTGACACATTCTACTCCAGTGTTTCTCAAACCTTAGAGAATACCAGCTTTTCATAAACATAAACATCTTGTTCATACTTAGCCAGAAGTTATAACATATCCCTCAGAATTAGGGGAGGAAAAACTCCAGTCACAAATCTGTATTTTCTTTGTAACACAGCAGCAACAAAGAACGTTGTTGTGTTGTTATTATTGTTGTTGTTTTATCAAGTTAGCATTATAAAATTAATAGTTTGATTATATTTTTCTAAAATAAAACATAAGTTATAAAATTGAATATGTCTTCTCAAATTTTTCACTTCCTTCCTGTCCCACTCCATCCCTACCTCCTAAAGACTGGTATTTCTTTTAGAACCCATTCTTCCAGTTCAGAATATCTCTGTCATGACTCACATCAGACATGTCATTGTTGGGCCCAGTGTAAAATGAATATTCAGGGGCACCTTGTTCCAAAACCATTAAGAATTTCAAGATGGTGACAGCAGAGCATTCAACCAAGGCTGAAGACTTTCCAAGCTTGGAACTCTGGCATCTGAGCAATCACACTCCAGAGAGCTGGCTCTGATCTTGGCATTTACCTTCTGCTATTCCTGTGACTGACTCTGTTGCCCAATTCTGACTCATAAAAGCAAGAATCTGATTGGCTAAGATAAGTATTTATTCCAGGAAGTGTTACTACTCCTGGCAGCCTATTCATTAGAAGTCCCTTGGGCAGGTAACTGTGTGTGGGTGGGCTGGGGGTTGGGATGGGAGTAGAGAATGGACCTATTAGCATACGGCATGGCCATGGATGCATCAGGGAGAGTGGACAGGGCAGTTTTCCTTAGGAGGAGATAAGGGTAAGTAGTCAATCATCACTGACATTTCAAATATAAAATATAACAATATGCATTTCCAATTTGAGTGTGATTTCCACGTATGTAAAATGGAGTAATAATATTTCAGAAGAAAGTTTAGGGGAAAACAAAGGAAGTAGTGGCCTAAACAAATGCAGTGAAAAACCCCAACAAATAATTGTTATTGGCATTATAAATAAAGGAGTATAAACATAATGGAACCCAATACAAGATCTCAAATAGCCCGAGACTCAAAAAATTTATGTAACACATAAGTCAGGGCATTACTTTAGAGGTACATGCTCAGGATGACTATTACTGCAAACTAAATAACAGATTTCTGTGCTCTGAGGGCAGAAAGACACTAGGGATTGAGTCTGTTCAAACATACAGAGGAAATTGGTACTAGAACTGGATGAGAGCCAAGGGATGATCTGTTTAATACACTGTGGCTTATGATATCTTTAATCTGTTGATGAAAGAACATGTTTCTTTTGAAAACAAAAGAATTTTCTAGTGATTTCCTGAGAAGTGTTTATACTGCTCTTTTTATTTTTTATTTTTTATTTTTTTGGCAGTAACCGGGAATGATGGTCCTATTCTAGGTTATCATCTCAAATCACACCAGTTCCTCTTTTGAGCTTAAAAACTCATTCTACAGTTTTTTTTCCCCCTGGAGGATTTTTTTCCCCCCTAATTAGTAGTACTCTCCTTTAAATTCAACTACTGAATTTAGTTTGGGGTTTTTAAAAGCAAGTCTACTTTTTGTCATCTTTCACCTTCTTCTTTGTCCCATGTAAGTTAGATTTTACCATCTATACAATAATTTAAGTTGGTCATGTTAAGGATTTTGAATTCCAGTAATGCTATCAACAGCTTTTAATATTAAGGATTTTCCTCCTGTGTGTTAGAGTCTCTCTGTGTATGCTTAAAGAGTACTTAGATTTAAAAGAGAATAAGGAAAGTACAAATTGCAAATAGGAAGAGTTATGCCAAATTTCCAAAACATTCCCAGGTGATAAACAATACAAACCAAGTTAGTTATTTAAAAAGAGCCTTTGCTGTATAATTTCCTAATAAGAATCAAGAATATAAATGTCTAAAGAGCTTTGTCCGAGGAAAAATACGAAGCCAATCACCAACACTGTGAATGGTTTCTCTGCTCCAGCAGTCACAGTGGGCAAGCACCCGCCTATTTCTGTGATGTCCTGAAGACTTACATTTGCCAGAAACACTGTACTACAAACACGTTCTACTTGGGCAGATACAAGATGTTTCCAGAGATGGCGGCAGCCCTCAGATGAAAAAGATTTTACTAACTCCTCTCTAAGTACTCACTTGAAGAAAGTATGCTTGTGTGGGTGTGTGTGTGGACACGCACTACAATGTGTTTGGGTACTTCCCAACTAGTATAATGTAGAAAACAAGGTTCTTGACACTTGTTTCTAGGCAAAAGCAATTCCAAAATTCCTTAGTTTTTTTTTTTTTTTTTATAATGTCACCTACTTCACAGAACAAAATCACATACTTAGAGGAAATGGAATAATAAACATCCTTAAAGATGTTAGTATATCCTTTTCATCCTTCAAAAATCAATTGGGATCTTGAACTTTCCATTTTGATACAACATTCCAGGACAAAAAATAAATGCATCAGAAAAGGTAAGATTTCAGAGATGTGGTACAGAGAGCATCCAAGTGCCTTCAGCATTCCTGAATGTGGGTACATGAGGGCTTTGGGCTCCCAGGGACTCATTGATAGAGGATATCATTATAGATTTTAAACAGCCATTCATCTCATGAAGAACAAAATCTTGATGTATTTGCTATTAGGATAATTGATACCTTTTTTTATTCGTATAGGTTAAAGCTCACAGAGTCAAATTTTAATTGCTAGTTTGTCAAGAATGAGTAAGAAAGAAATTTTCTTGTGTGTCCAGATTGGGATCAGTGGAATTTTAAATACTTCCAAAAGTTTATTATTTGAATTTTGAATACAATTGGTAGAACCCCAATTCCTGATGATCAGAAATTCAATTTGCCCTATGGCTAATATGACCCCGTGTTTCATTTTCCTGACAGAATTATGGCTTGTGCTTGTTATCTTAGAATCTCACTGGAGTTAGCCTTGGTACAGAGTGCTTCTTTAAAAGGATTTTAAGTGATGCCTTACTAAGTGATGTTAAAATAATCCAGGATAAGTTTGATAAACTTCCAGCTGCCAGTACTGTGAGCTGGTCACAAAACATATGTATACTATCAATGTGAACACTTAGCACATGAATAAATGTGCAGGTGACCAGTCATAATTTATCCTTCTTTGGCTGACCTTTTCTGGGTGAAATGTAATTAATATATCTGTTATCAACTATCTATTTCTGCATACTAAACCATTAGACTTAAATAACAGTTACTTCTCACAATTCTGTGGATTGACTGGGTGTTTCTTCCACTGATTTCATCTGGGCTTACTCAGATGGATGCATTTAGTTGGTTTGGATGATTTCATTTACTCTGGCCTTAGTACTGGCTTTGAGCTGGCATGTGACTACTCATGTGGCCTCTGATCTGGACTTCTTCTTGGAGTTCCAAGGTAGAAGCCATAAGACTTAGTCTCCAGAACTCACATATTATTTTCACCACATTCTGTTGATTAAAGCAAGGCATAAGGTCAACCCATATTAAAGAGAGTGTAATAACATTCTGAACCAGGCATGATGGTGAATGCCTATAATTCCAGCAACCTGGAGCGTTGAGGCAGAAGGATCACAAGTTTGGCCAGCCTAGGCAATTTAGAAAGACCCTCAGCAATTTAGCAAGATCCTATCCCCAAATAAAAATTTAAAAGGTGTAATGGTGGGCTGGGGCTGTAGCTCAGTGGTAGAGTGCCTGCCTTGCAAGTGTGAGGCACTAGGTTCCATCCTCAGCACCATTTAGAAATAAATAAATGAAGATATTGTGTCTGTCTACAACTAAAAAAAACACTTTAAAAAGGTTGTAAGGGTTAATCTGAATTTTCAATCCTCTTAGATTAAAAAACACCTAAGATTGAGGCTTCTTGAGGGTGTTTCTAGGAATGACTGGTATGTGGGATGCAAACTGAACACAGACCCACTTCACATGTGGCTACACCATCCAGTAGGTTGGACTTGGATGGAACAAACTTTGGAAGAACAAGGAAGCAGCAGCAGATGCAAGCTCAATTCTTCTTGAAGGTGTTCTTGATTGCTGCTGTGATTGCTTGAGGACATCAGACTACAGCTCTTTCACTCTTCCAAAGTACATTCTGCCCAGTCACTCTCCAGGGAGTATCCAGGCCTTTAGTCAGGACTGGTCATCATTGATCCCTCTTGTTCTGAGGTTTCAGCTTCTTGAACTGCACTGCATTCTGGTTCTTCCAGCTCTCCAGCCTACAGATGGCCATTGTGGGAAAATTCAGCTTCTGGTTGTGTAAGCCAATCTAATAAATCCCCTTTTTTTATAATCATATATAAAACTACACACACACACACACACACACACACACACATCCTGTTGATTCTGTTCTTCTAGAGAACCATAATACAGAAGAACAGGGGATGTAGCTAAATAGTAAAGTGCCTCTGGGTTCAATCTCCAGTACCAAAACAAACAAACAAACAAACAAAGAAAAGGGAAAAACAGATTCTGTTTTGCCTGATGGAGAAATGACAATGTTTCATTGTAAAGAGCATTTACACAAAAAGTCATGCTTTGCTTCATTACAGACTTTTATTGTAATGATCTGCCACACCTTCCTTTAATGGACAGCACACAACACTCTTGCTGATAATATGTACTTTTTTTTTTTACTGAATCCAGATACTTGGGGATATCCACCTCCTTGTTCTCTATGGTGGAAGGAGCAGTATTTGACACTGTTGGTCCTGGTGGCCACTCGATGTACTTGCTGGTTGTTCCTGGTTAGTACAAAGATGCACAAAGCTACCAGGTTTATGTCCCATTGGGTTGCAATAATAAATCTATTATTGGGCAATATAATATCTTATTGGGTAATAATAAGTCTAATATCTATTGGTGGTCATGAAATATGTATGAAAAATAGAAACTGAGCAGTTCTACAAGTATTTTTTGTAGTGCTTTTCTCTTTTGCAGCATTTAAAAAGCAAAGACCATTTTAAAAATTCATGACTATGATAAATGTGTGACTTACACAAAATATTTCTTTACCTTCTTCAACCACCACTGGAGCCACAATGACATCATCAATTATTTAGAAACTAAAAGATACACTCATGATGAAGTATCTACCTAAAAAAGTAGTAATATTTTAGAAATGTTGTGCTCAAAGACGATGATCTAACACATGAAACTACACTGGTGGGTGTATATATGACTTCATAGAGCATGACTTTTCATGTAGAACAAATTACCACTTTATTCAAATATAAAAGCTTTGAAGTTATATGAGAAATGAAGCATTAATTATTAAAATGTTGGCTATAGACTAGAAAAATAAGTGCAAATAGTTAAATGACACCATGTGATACCCATATCATCATGCTTTATTTAATTTCACTAATAATTTTATGTTTTCTTAAATCAAATTCATGGAAACAAAGTATTTTAGAATTTTATTCTAACAAAACCATAATTTATCTTGCTATGTTGAATGGTAAGTTAGTTTAAAAGTCCACCATTGAAGATAAAAATAACTACTTTTACAATGGAGATACAAACACAAGTTTTGGTGAATAGAGCATCGTGGGGGAAAAACCCAATATTTTTACTAAATTAAGAAACTCATAGAAATGTAATTGGAATTTATTTGTTTTGGCAAAGCTAATATTTAAGCATTAACATGGTAGCATGTGAGTTCTCTGGTAGCTTCCTATTAGAAATGGATTTTTAAAATATTTGTTTCTTAAAAAGTACTGTTTTAAGTCAACCTAATATTCATATAGTATTAGAGCTTTGTGAAAATAAGTCTTCATTATTAATTAGGGTTGTGTTCTGTTCAAAATCGGCCATTTTTGTTTTAATTTTTAGAAAAGTTTTTATTTATGTCAAAGAAAGAAAAATATTGGTAACAGCATCAGTATTTAATCAAAAATTTAATCTAAGGTTTATCATATTGTTGGTATTAATGAGCTTAACATTGCCCTTCATGTTCATAAAAGTTGGAAGTATGAAAAAAATTGAAAAGACCTATGATATTATACTTCACAATTTCTCAAATTAATAATGGTAAGCAACTTATTGATAAATTTTGTCTTATAAAATATTTACTGAAGAAATATACTCTATCTTGATTGAAGTAAAAAGACAATATTTGTGGAAATATTTAGACATTTAACATAAAAAGAATTGAACTAATATTATACTCCATTTGATATACTTTGTCCTGAATTTACCTATATATCAGCATCTAAGAAAGAACATTTTCTGTATTAAAAAGATTATGGTCTATAGAAAAGAACTAGTTGAAGATGCAATTAACCATAATTTGACACTTGAAGATTTCAGGAATTATTATGAAAAAAAGAGACTATATTAAAAAAAAATTTCAGATGATGTTATTAATAAAGAGAACCAGGTAATTTGTATGAAAATATGATAAACATTATCTGATTTTGTGTTTTTCATGTTCAGGTAATTGGTTAAAATTTTTATTTAATGTATACTAAAGTAATATATATTAATAAGTATTTTATTTATAAATTAATTAACTTATAATAAATACCAATTTTATTGTAACAAAATAACATTAAAATTATGACAAATGCATTAATATTAATTTACATTATAGATTCATTATATGCATATATTCTATGATATATTTATTTAAAAAACCTTTCAAATATTTTATAGGTCCATCAGCATAATAAAACCAGCATAATAAAACCAGACCAATAAGTAAATATTTAAAAATTACAGTTTAAATTATTTTGCATGGATTCCCTTTAATGTAAAATACGTTCTTTATTTTGGTAATAGTGAATCAGTAACTTTATCTATGGTTCTTTTCACATTTGGTCATGATTATCTTCAAGTTCACCTCTCTCTAACCTGTAAAAATGAATCCTTTTATCAAGAAATTAATACCTATTGCTTCCTTTGGAACTTTACCAGTCTTCATACATAAAAACTGACAAACCCAAAGTCTGCTTCAAGTATTAGTGTTAATAGTTTCAGGTGTTCAAAAACATAAAATTGTCTCCCATGTCAAAATGATATGAAGTGTGAGAGTTCCAAAGCAATGACAAACATGCAAAGAAATAACCATAATTTGAAATTCTATGTTTAATTGATTTTTCTTAACTTTCTAAGATCAAAGAATTATAATTTTGGAATATAAGCATCAATGTAACACAGCCAAAAATCTGGCAGACTGCAAATATGTATCATTGGTATTTACAACATATTTATATTATATAGTGTTGCCAAAAAACTCAAAGTGATTTCACATATATTAGCTTATTTATCCTCATTATCAGCATAGAGAGAAGATTTGAAAGCCCAGTATATCTATTCCCTTGAAATTAAGTCTCTTGCTTCTTGTACTTCTCCAGAAAAGCATGTTTAATTATTTAAAACACTTTTTCACATTTTGATCAATTATTTTGAAAAAAATTTTAATTTCAAATTATCCAGATAGCTCAGACTATGAAATGACAGATACAACCTTTACTCAAACATCTCTGACTAACAGCCTGTATTCCCACTAATATTGCCAAGACAAAACATCTATTTCTAACATTTAGGAATAAGTAACTTAATTAATTTTGTTCAATGTGCACACTAATTAAAGGCATTAACTTATTCAGGACTTCCATTTTGTAAGTATTGGCATTTGTGCCGCAAAGATATAGATGTGGTTCTCAAATTAAATTTAATCTAGAAAGACTTAGTCTCACAGGAAAGATGACTTACTCTGATAGCTTTAGTATTGGTTAGAAATGGCAAAGACACAGATGGGAAGAACAGATGAAAGACTATGTAGGTTCAGGTGATGAAGGCTTACACTAGCTCGAGATAATAATCAAATCAAACTCATGACTTCCTCCCTTCCTTCTCTATCCCTGTACTTACTTCTTTATCATTTAGGAGAATTTCGGGCATATAAGTAATAAAAGATACAATTTGAAATGTTCCAAATCATGAGGGAACTCATTACCCCACAAAGCAGGTCTGCAGGTAGGGAAGCTCCAGAAGTAATTAATTCAGTGGCCCAATACCACTGACATCCCCTTTTTCTTGTCACTCTACCTGTCTCATCACATTATTTCCTATATTCTTGCGGTCCCAAGACAATTGCTGCAACTTTAGGCTTTCCACAGTTTTAATACCAATGTCTGAAGGCAGGAACAGAGATTCTATCTCCCTCTTATATATTTTTTTATAAGAAAGAATATAGTCACATGTGGCTTACCAGCAGAGACACTGTTATGAGAAATGTACCCTTAGGTGATTTTGTTATTATACAAATATCAAATGTACCTACACAAACTACAAGATCACTAGGCACTATAATCTCATGGAACCATTGTGGTATATGCAGTCCATAGTTGATCAAAGCATGTGGAAATAACTAAATTTTTTTCTAGACATCTTCCCTCTATCACATATTTCCTTTCATCTCATGGGCTTAAAGTAATTCACATTGTTCTTCCCAAGCCAATCATTGGCAGTGATGAAAGAATTACTATGATTATTTTAAACAAATCTAGATTCTCTGAGAATAGTTATGTAGCAAAAGCTAAATAACTAAACAAGGGGCTGGGGATGTGGCTCAAGCCGTATCGCGCTCTTCTGGCATGCGTTCGGCCCGGGTTGGATTCTCAGCACCACATACAAACAAAGATGTTGTGTCCGCCAATAACTAAAAAATAAATATTAAAAAATTCAAAATAAATAAATAAATAAATAAACAAATTTGAATCTGTCCCATTAAAAAAAAAAAGTAGCAATGAGTTAAAACTTGGGATAGGCCACCAGTGCTATTTCTCACACTATCTCTAAATTTGACCTTTTTCCTAACATTTCTTGGACCTTCCTAGTCCCCGCCACCCCAACACACACTTAATGAGCTCAAAAATCCTAAATTTTTTTTGGACAAGACTCTTTCAGTTTCCCCCATATCTTATTACTAGATCATAAGATTAATTCTGTGTCTTGAAAATTCCAGGTTCCAGTTATAATATTCACATGCCTAGCATGTCCCCCTAGGTCTACTTCCTAGTGAGGAGCCTACCAATTTATCAACTAAATCAGGATACTTTGATATTAAAATAATGTGCTATTAATAAATACATAAGGAAAACAGGTATAAACTATAACCAACCCAAGAAAACTGGAATGCATATGTATCCACCCTTAACTCATCTCTTTTTTGTGTGTTTCTAAGTTTTTACTTTCTCCAATTCAATTTATACTGTCACTAAATCATTTTCTGGATCCCAGCCCAGGTCATGTTAAACCCCTATAGAAAAGCCTTCAATAACTTGTCTATGCATACTGAATGAGCTCAAAAAACACAAAACATCTACCCCAGAATTTAGGTTTTCTTGTTTTTTTTTTTCATGCTATGGTCCCAAATTTAGGTTTCTTATCTTGTCTCTCATATTTTTTTCAAAATATAACAAAATTTCAGCTATGTAATACTCTTTAACTCAAACAGGCTACCTATAATTCTCAAAGTGTCCTACATTTACATGTCCATGCCTTTCCCTTCAATATCAGTATCATACCCATTGTTTTAGGCCATCAAAAGTCCCCATAAAAGGAACATAAAAGATGTAATTTAATGTTCTTTTATTGATGCAACTCTTATGCTTATAGCTACAGTGACTATGCTTTCAGAACAAAAGCCAAAATTTGTGACCTATTGTGGAATGGACCCAAAACTGATCATATTAGGCCTTTATTAATGGATGGACTTGCTAATTTTCCTTACTTGATGATAGGCTCATCCCTGGAAGTGAGTCTTACTGTTATGTTCGAATTCGGGACCCCCAAAAGACCACCAGAGACCAAGATCGATGTAAACAGCAAAGAGGTGTTTATTGCGAGCTAGCTCTGTCCTCCGTGCGAGCACACACAGCCACTGGTGACGCGGAGAGGCCCCGAGCCCAGTGTTTGCAGCAGTTTTATACATTCTTTGGAGAAGGCAGGGACCCCCACATACATCATAGCATCTCTTAGCAAATCATCACACACCTCGGGAAAATCAAATAACAACTCTAAAACATGATTAGCACATTCACTGGCGGGAACAAGTTGGGTAGGGGTGATTGGTTAGTACAAGAGGGATATTCATTTGAACTGATTGGTTTAAACCAACCATGTGTTCATGCTGAATTACATGGTTTCCCAACACCATAAACTACTGGGAGGGTCATCTGGCATCCCAGGTATTTTCCTGTCTCACGCTGATTGGTGGCTGTTAGGGGGTTGCTATGGGTCCCCACCTAGCCTGACTGGTCAGGGACACCTGGTGCAGCAGATCTCATTTGTAGATAAACAACTTAGCTGGGTGGGAATGTGCCTAGGAGTGTTCTGTGGGTCTTTCCAAGGACAAAGGTCATGTCCCTTCCTTGGACAGGCTTTGCTCTGAGATAGAAGCTGGTTTTTCATTACCTATCTTGGAAGGAATATTGCTTTCCATTTACCAGCTTCTCCATAACTATATTTAAATAAATTTCCTAGTAAATAAATTATTATGATCACATACCTGTCACACATTTCTTCAATTGGTTTAAAAACTATTACAGTAAGAAAGTAATAACAGCATTTATCTGTTGAAGGGGCAAAGGCTAGGTAGATATGAGAACTTTTCTGTGTACCCTTTCATGCTTTTTAATGTTTGGATTACTTGTGTATATTGCTTAATTAGTAATTAACTTAAAATTAAAATATGTATTTGGAAATGTGCTTTTTAATAAAGGCCTTATATTTAATTTTTATGTTTAAACACACAAAAATGCTTATGGTCCAGTATCACATCTTCTTGGGAAGTTTGCATACACAATTTCTGAGAGTTGCCAATCCAATTAACAGAAGGAGAAAACAGAAATAAATAAATCGCTTTAATAAATATCTATTTAGATTTATTCTACTGTCAAAGAATACACTAAAAAATATAAAATCAAAGGCTTCAGAGATACAGACTATCTCAAAAACAATTTTATCATGATTAGGACTAAACAGCCACAAGAAAAAAGATACTAGTGACGTTGTCAAAAGGCACCAACAACCTCTGTTTGCTTTGACTTCTTCATTTTGTTTTTGATATTTAATAATTCTTATAGATCTGATTAATAAACTACATTAAGATTTTCCATTTACTGAATCAACCTTATCTATCCATGTGTCTGTTAATTTTAATCAATTGATTTTCCTGAGTCACAAGGTGCCTAGATAAGATAGCATTTCTGATTCTAGCAGTGAAGGTGTTTCTGGATGCCATTAGCATTTGAATTGGTGGACACAGAAAAGGAGATTGCCCTCCCCAGGGCGGGTGTGCATCAGCCAATTTGTTCAGAATAAAAAGTGGAGATTATCTTCTCCTGCCTTTGGAATAAGGCTTACCCCATTGGATACCTTGGTTTTCAGGCTTTTGTACTTGAACTGAATTACAACACCAGCTTTCCTGGGTCCACAGTTTCTCAGGCTCCATAAGAGCCTGAGCTAATTCCTCATAATCTCATAATAACAAATCTCTCTCTCTATCCATTTGTGTGTATGTGTGTGAACCTGTTATTTTTAGCTATACTATTAGTTCTGTCTCTGATGAAACTAAACACAGTCCATTATTCTATTGATGAGCAGCAAGGTTGTGTCTTCTGTCTCTGTTATAAACAATGATACAGTGAAGAATCTGGCATATGTCCCCCATACACATGTGGATCTTCAGATAAAAGTGAAAGTGCATAACTCACCAACAGCCAGAAGCAGAGAATGCATATATCAGTATCAACCATCTTTTCAGGTCCTATGACCTATGGAAATACATCTTTTCATTTATACTGGGTTGTCATGGGAAGGCAGGGAGGCTCTTCCTTCCTACTGTGTCCACACAGAAACTTGAAAATAATGTTGAGTGAAAGTCCCACAGCCTTCTCTCAACCTTGTTAGAGTCAGGGTTATTGATATATAGTCTACCATTTGGTCACATCTGACTTTACTGCCCAACCTTAAAACTTCACTGTTTTTCACACCTTCTTGAAAAATAAAAATACATATGAGTAAGTCCCAGAGTTTACTGTGCTTTAGCTGGTTAAATGGAGCATGATCTAGTGAGAAGGGGTAGATCAAATATATTGAAAATGTGCCACTGACTTCCTTTGTGACCACAGGAAAGTCATTGTACCTTTCTTTCTATGGCTCCATTACCTCATGTATGAAATGAACAAACTCCTATTTGACTTCCTGTAAGTTTAACAAATAAAATACCTGAAAGTGTCAACACTGTATGATTTTGTTCAAGAGTAAATCCATTGCTATTACTTACTTAAGCAGTCTTGGAAAGATCATCCTACCTTATTCAGTGCTGCTTATGTTAATCTACAAATTATGTTTAAGATAATACTTTTAATCATATTTGTATACATTTCTTATTCTTGATGAGAAATAATTGTGATAATTTTACATGTCAGACAAAGTTATTCATGGACCAACACTTAATCAAGAAAACTACATTACTGCACATTTCTGATACTTAAAACCACTTCAATTACTTTAAATTTTATTAAAATTTTTAAAGTCACACTTGATAACAGCAAATAGAACATATCTAGCCTGACTTCCCAGAAAATTCAGAATATGAAATTTTTCATTTAATACTATTCTTTGCATAATCCAAATAAAACTTTAGAAAGGTTCGGCCAACCTCCTTTCTCTAGAAGTTGAGTAACTGCGAACTTCAAGGAGAAAGTACCTAAATCATCTTAGTTATTAACACTTTAAACATACTAGCTTATTAGTTCATTTGGCCAGGATGAGGATCCTTCTGGAAGTGGAACACTAGCAAAGGAAGTCCAGATCTCCAAAAATTACTTGAGAATCCCAATACAGAAGGGAGTATTGCATGAAGAAGGTGCTTGGCAGATGAAAACTTTGTAAAACAGAGTAATGACGCTGAAGACACTCCTTCATTTTCCCTACATTTAAATTTTACCACTTTTGAAAACAAACATCTGGGAGCCCTAAGGTCCAAGTACCAGACACCAAAGCAAGTTAAAGAGGCTCCTTTAACTTAAATACAAGAAAATAAGCAAACAAAACAAAACTGAGAGAATGGCCCAGACATACCAACTCTTTTACTTTCAAATCTGTGAGGTCCTGAGAATAACTATAACCCAAATAAGAGGACAACAGACAACAGGGACACGGAAGAACAGAAAATAACCACTGATGTTTCATCTTTTTTATTCAAATCTCTCTTCAATTGAACCATACCCTTTCATGCAGTTAATAAAGTCCCAACTATGGGGATATAGGGACATAGAATTGGTCTGTGAAGTGCTATGGGATTATTAAACCAAAATATTAGCCATTTTGAGCCATGAGTGTGCAAACAGACATTTTTCTTACTCAATTCAGAGATTTTTGTTGTCTAGCTTTTTTTTTAAGTGAATAAGCTTAAGTCTAATATTCTAATGACCTTTTAGTGACATAGGAATAGTCACTATTTTCAACTCTATGCCTTTCCCTACTTCATTAAACATATATATGTCCTAAAATATTAAACACTTTTGTGTTAAAATTCCAAAATAATTCTTAGCCACAAGTTAACATTCATTGTTATTACATTCTGCTGACATTTAAATATCGCACAGACCTTTAATGCAGAAGATTGTGGACTGTATTTGCAAGACTGTAGCATTGATATTAAGTCTTAATTTTTCTAGTGCTCAGTTGAATTGCAATTTACAATACAGTTGACCTTTGACTTTCAAGGATTTAACATTTATGGCTTCAAGTATTACAAGTGACACCAAAGGTCCTTGAAATGTAATAATTTATCATTTCATTTCACTAGATTCAAACACAGAAGTGCATGCCTTGAGGTTGATATGTGCTTGCCACTCTGAGCTTTGTGGTCTCCTGATTCTATGTATTTGGCTTTCAGAACATATCTGCAGTGAATGAAGACAATCTGGATCACACATTAAACAATATGTCAAGATTAGGACCAGCCCCTATGGAAAGTCTCTTTCTCTCTTTTTTTAGGTCTTCCCTCCCCCCCACTTCATTCTCTCTCTTAATTCTTCTATGTGTATCAGAAATGTATCCAATAAGAAAAATTTTACAAATTAGTTAGTGACTTTATATTGAAACCTATTCAGGAACATTTTCACTTGAGCAAGGCCAAAAGTAATGTTAATTGTAATGAAAGGATAATGCTAACACAACTACTACTAGGTATAACTAAAATATTCTGCCCGGGTTCGATCCTCAGCACCACATACCAACAAAGATGTTGTGTCCGCCGAGAACTAAAAAATAAATATTAAAATCCTCTCTCTCTCTCTCTCATAAAATAAATAAATAAATAAAAGAATTTAAAAATAAATAAATAAATAAATAAATAGTACAAAAAAGTAATGTTACTTAAAGAGAAATATCCCTCATGGGATGGAATAATAAGCTCGTCACTTAGGTCAGTATTTCATGGCAAATGATAATTTTAAAAAAATGACAAAAAAGTTTATACATAGCCACATGGGCCCTACAAAGTATCTGAAATTTGTTATAGTAAATAATTATTTCTTGCCAAGATTGAAAAGATCATTTGAGTTAGTGGTTTTCAAATATGGCTGTGCAACATATTGTCCTATGAAACTTTTTTACAAAATGTATATTTCACATCTACTCAAGTATCATACTCTCTGATTCTTGAACCCAGAAATATTTTCTTCGCAAAAATTACCAGAAGTTTATAAATTATATTAGTCTTTTTACAGAACCATCTTTTAGCTTTATTGAATTCTCTCTGTTGTAGGCTTATTTGATGTTTTATTTTTTGTTCTCATTTTTATTTTTTTCTTTCCTTTTACTTTCACTGATTTCATTTTACTCTTCCTTTACTAATATGTTGAGTGAATACTTCATTAATTTTCAGTCTTTTTCATTATGTAGATTTTAAAACTACTAATTTCCCTCTAAGATTGACACTAGCTGTGTTCTACTAGTTTTAAAATATAGTATTTTAAATGTCATTCAGTAAAAAATGTTTTCTAATTTCTGTCATTGTTTTAGTCAGCTTTTCCAAAAGACCTCACAAGTACAATTTTAGAGGAGCAAAAGTTTAGTTTAAGGATCACGATTTTAAAGCTGGCTTTATTCCTCAGGGGTTGAGGTGAGGCAGAACATCATAACAGAAGGGTGTGGAGGAGGAAGGCAACTAAGACAAGGCAACAGGAAGGAGAGGGAGGGGGGAATGAGGGAGGAAGAGAGAGAGAGATAGAGAAGGAGAGATAGAGACTGAGAGAGAAAGTGAAAGAGAGAAACTCCCTTCACCAGGGACAAAATGTACATACCCCAAAAGCACACACCCAATGACCCACCTCCTCCAGCCACACCCTACCTGCCACCCAGTTAATTCCTATCAGTGGATTAACACACAGATTAGGCTAAAGGTCTCAGAACCAATCATGCTACCTCTAAACCCTTTTGCATTGATTTACACATAAACTTTTGGGGAACATTTTATATCTAAACCATAACAGTCATTTTTTTTCTATTCAATTGATAAACATGCTTCTTAGTATTCAAATATCTGGGCTTTATTGTCTTTAAATTATTTTTTGTAGTCTGAGAACATGAACTATATGGTTGTGTAGCACTTATAATCCATAAATAAATAAATCTTTTAAAATTTACTTTATAATGCTTACAAAGCAGTCTTTATTTTTAGCTATGGTACACATTTACATAACAATCCTTGTCTGTTAAACCTAATATCTGAGGTCTCTCTTGTTTCTTTTATCTAGTATTGTGTTGTAGTTTCACTGATATTTCCTTCTTTCCTTTGTGTGCTTCATTATTTTTTATTTTGGGCTTTGATTTTTTTTAAGTATTTTCAGAAAATCCATAAGGCCTATAATAAAACACTTCTTTAGTGAAGAGTTTCTTTAGCTTTACTACATGGTTTTACCAGCCCAAGACTATTTTAAACTGAATTTGGGCTTAAAGGTTTTTTTGAATCATTCAGGTGATAAGAATTTGGGCAACAACTCTACAAGAAATCAGGAAAACCAGTTTGTGGTCATGAACTCTCAGGGCCTTATTTCCCCTGCTGTTCCTGATGTACACATTCCCAGAGAACTTTCTTTTGTGTCTTTCATGATGGTGGTGAAAGCAAGGTAGTGGGTTAGGTGTATTTCCGTTATTCTTCCACTGAGGTTGTAGTCTTTGGGGACTTCTATGCCTTACCTTTATGGGAATGAATCCCTTATTCAACTCCTCACCTTCATGGACCCTAGGAATGGATTTTTCCCCCTGCATATTTAATTTAATAAAAATAGAAACTAATATTCTCAATTTTATAAATCATGTATGGGTTTAGGCAGATGTGGATTTCAGTTTATGTCCATTCCTTTCCATTTTCAGTTAGATTGTAACATTAAATTCTTAGCTCTTTAGTGACATTAAGAAAATGAAAAATGTATTTTACAATGTCCTTTATTTTTCAGTGAAAAAAAAAAATCAACCCCAATGGTGTATGCCATGTGACTCTTAATGGGAGTCCAGAGCTTCATCCATTGAGCCTGTCCTCTCCACAGAGCAGAGGACATGGTGTCCAGCAGGTCTGGATCATGACTAGAGCACAAAGGGGTTACTCTCTCCTTAGTTCCAATATGAGAAATGTCCCTGGAATACACTCTGATCACCCAGCTTAGACTAAATCACTAAATACCAGGAGATAAGTTATTAAACTAGCGACAGACTCTGTCACCAGAAGAAGAAAGGAAGGAACACTCGGGAGGCCAAGACAAAGGTGTGCACTATGCTCACTCTGTTTTATTGAATCCATACCCTATTAACAAGAGATAGGTATTCACTCTATTTACTTGGGAGGCGGGCAATGGCCTAGGCTAAGAAGCTTGTTCAACTTCCTATAACCAAGAAGGTCCAGAGCCAACTCAAACCTGGGTCTGTTTGATTCCATACCCCATGTTCCTAACCACTGTACTCTCCTGCCAAATACTCATCCTTTAACTGGCCACTCATTCATTCTGTATTTAACGGAACAGAACTCAGGACATGGTGTTCTGGTGAACAGAAGGAAAGATGCGAGAATGTGGGCCAGTCCAAGTAGGCAGTTTGGGAACTAGTGAAAGGTGTTAAGATAGATGAGGGAGAGATCACTGGATCAACCTAAGCACATGGGGCATATGTTACCTTTCCTCCAAGATGAGCGTGCCATCTAGTTGGATCTGGGAAGGTAAACTAATGCCACTCAAATAAAGCCAGACTGGGCTGCCTTGAATTTACCCTAAGAACAATTTTGGTATACCAGTACACATACACATACACAATAGCAAAACAACAACAACAACAACAAACAAACCCCCACAAACCTAACTCTAAAAAGCTCTGAAAGAATGAGTGTGTGTGTGTGTGTGTGTGTGTGTGTGTGTGTGTGAAGAAGTGGAGAGAGGTAGTATGTACAAGGTGGTGCACAGCACATACCACAGTATAAAGTTTCTACCTGGGGCCTTTAGAGCTCTCCCTCTCCCCAGAGCTCTACTGTGCTCACAGTTACCAGGCATCAGGTTTCTAGTTGCCCCCCATCTCTCTCTCTCTATCTTTCTCCCTGACCTTGTGTCTTCCTTCCCAGACAGCATAAACCCATTCTTAACATAGAACCTTGGATCCTTGTGTTTTGCCTTTAAAAACATTTTGTTTCCCCATAGTTCAATATACTGATCAGTCCAGTAAAGACCCAGTAGGCAAAGAGCATCAGCCAAGAAATGGAATTAGGAGTGGGAAGTTTGCACATACTTTTCACTTTAATTTTTTTTTTTGCTTTCTCCCAAGTTTTAAACATATAAAATATAACACTTTCAGGAATGGAAGATAAACCTAAATTATATGAAGTGGGGGGTGAAGAGTAAGCTTAATAAAACATTGTGGCAAATGATCTGCCTTATAAAAAAGAGATTTTATTTTCTCCATAGACACTGAAAACACTTATTGGATAACAATCCCATGTGTAGCTGCGGATGGAATTGTTCTTTGTCCTTCACTGTCTTTGTTTGTTCTCCGTGATAATGTCTCAGTAAAACACGATTGCTAATCTAATATTGCATGGTTTCTTAAGCCCGGGATCCTTTACGACCAGCTGCCATGTGAGGTGATTCAGTATTTATGTGCAAGTCATTTCAGGAGGAACTCTTCCGATGACACAATGACTTGCAGACATGCAGAGTTTGAATCAACTCCTCTCAGCAATAAATCAAACTCACTGGTAACTGACCTGGCAGTTTTTCATCTTGGATTTCTATTTTTTTTTTTTTTTTACCAGAAATATCCTTTTGGGAAAACTTCAAAAGCTTTTGAAATAAAAACAAACTAAATTGCTTCTTTTGCAAAAGATAACACCAGACTTTATTTGTTTAAAAAGAAATTAGTTGGATTAATTTGAATGCTATTTGTCTTGGTCCTTGGTTTTTTTGTGTGTGTTATTTTTATCACCTATGTTTATCCCTTAAGAAGTAAACTTCTTTAATAGCTACAAAATGAGTTTAAGGGAGGGAAAAAGCACAAAATGAGAGAGACTTATTTAGATAAAATCAGTTTTCACCCTACCCTCCAGCATACAAGCACTCAAAAAATCTCTATGGCAACCCCCCCCTCCTTTTTTAATGCCATTCCCATGAGTCATGAAACTGAGTCACACACTTTCACAGACACACCTGTCTGTACCCTCATACATAGGGACCAGAGTGGCAATGTCTGCCATCTGGAAATGCTCACTGTCATATTTCATTCATTTTAAGATGCATGTACTTTTCATATTTTAATAACTCTTAAATAAAGTTACTTCTTACAGTAAATAGTGAGTCTTGCTTTAAATGACAGATTTTTTTTCCTTAGTGGCATGTGAAATAATCATAAGTTTTCTAATTGACAATATCTGATATTTCACAAAATAAGGTTTTGAATGATACCTAATAAAAGATATTCATACAGGGTTTGGTAGACTCTGTTAGCATATTTTAGTTCAAAGTAAAAAGTGATCAAATCATCAAAATTCAGAAGATGGAGCAAGAAAGATGTTTCCTAAAAATGAAGAGATCAAAGTTACAATTTAAAAAGTACCTATTTATTGAGCATTTACTGTTTGCTAGGCACTACCCTTTTAACCTTGTGGATACAACAATGAACAAAATACCTTTTGTGGAGCTTACATTATTGTGAGGAAAACAGACAATAAATAAATGTACAATAAGTCAATTGATGATCAGTGCTATGAAGTAAAACAGGACTGTCAGGAAAAAGGTAGTGGAAGGAAGTGAAGGAAGAGTACCATTTTAGATGAGATGGTCAGGGTGGTTTTCTCTGAGGAGGTGACATTCACATAAAGATGGAGACAAAGATGTGAGTTATGTGTTTCCTGGCTGTAGAACATTTCAGAAAGGGAGGATATATGTTGGGGGGAGGAGGGGTATTCAAGAAGATTTTCACACTCTCCTTTCAAGAAACACCTAAAATAAGCTTCGTGATTATCTTTTCCTCATAAACTGCTGTTAGGGTACGATAGCATAAAAAAAGTGAAGACCAGTTTGCTTCTGACATCTGTTGTTTCAGGTGCACAGAATTGGATTGATGTAATCACTTGAATTCAGCAGCACACTCTCTTTACCAGTCCATACATAGCCTCCTTAATGACACTTAATTAGTCATTAATTGGTTTGTTCCCTTCTGTTCTGATCCCGTTTTCTTATTTCACCATGACTCCCACACTCACACATTTAAGGTGTTTTCCTCCAATACATATTACTACGTACCTTTATTTATAAAATAATAGTTATCTTTGGCTAGCGTGCTACAGCCAGTGAGCATGCATGTTCTAGAGGATGAGGCCAAAGAGATAGGATAGGCAGGTAGATAAGGATAAATCAAAGGCAGGTCCTGTAGGACTCTACAGGTCACTGTGAGGATTCAGCTTTCATCCTGAATCATTTGGGAGGTTAATAAGAATTTTGATCAGAGGAGTGATGTGGCCTGACTTACTTATGGGGTTTTGTGCTCCTATGTGTGGGATGGGGATGAAGGGAGTAGAAGAAAGGGGTTGGCAAGGATGGAAACACAAGAATGATAAAGAGGTCACTAGACTGTAGATCGGGGTACATATAGAGAAAGAGCCAGAACAGAGCTTTGAGGCCATCCATGAAGGACCAGGTAGATGAGGAGAAACCAAAGGCAACTGAGAGGAACCATCAGGGAGGCTGGAGGGGAATCAAAACAAGATAGCATTTCAGATACCAAGGGATGGAAGTGTTCCAGATCAAGATAGAAACCATCGGCCAATTCTGTTTATGAGATGGGTAAGATATAGCCATCTTATTTGGAGGCCAGGAAACTATAGAGGACCTTTGCAAGAGATGATCTGGTAGGATGTAAGGGTAAGAGTCTGATTCTTAAAAGTTAAGGTGAGAATAGAAGAAGAAATAAAAAGGTAAAACAGCATTTATAAATAATCTCTCTACAGATCTGGATGTCAACTCAAAAAGGATATAGGATATCGGGGAAGTTTTGTTTTTTTAAAAAAGACATAGCATGTTTATACTCATTAAAGAAGGGCCTTCTTTCTTGGATTCCTGACCCTTGGTCTCTCTAAATTAATTAATACAATAGGGACAGAAATACACAAATGAGATCTAAATTTGATATCCTAAGTTAAAATCTGAAAGCAATATTATTTACAGTTTTACTAATGACTGTCTCAGAGGGATACAGAGAATCAGTTTTTTTTTTAAAATATTCTGATGTGCTTTGTTTCTTAATAAGAAATGTTTGGGGGAAATAGCATTTTTATACACTTTTAATTAGCAATATAATATGAAAGAGTGCCTTCTGCCAGAAGAAGTGCATGCATCTCAATATTAAATCATTAACAATTGGAAAACAAGGTCTTATTCTGAAAAGAAATAATCCTATCACTGTGCTCCTCCTTTTCAATATCAGAGCTGACAGATAAGCGAGTCTCATTAGAAATATATAAGAGTCTCCTGACATCCGTTACAGTGGATGGCTGACAGTAACTCTAAACACTTTGACTCTATTTATTACAAAGAGCTAGACTGAATTAATGAGGATTCTAGCCCAGTGGTTCACCGACCTTGCTGCACATTTTATTTCCCAAAGCCTGTGACCCACCCCTAGAGACTGATTGATTCAATCTGCATTAGGAAGTAGACATAAGTATGTTTTAAGACCTTCCCAGGTAATTTTAATACGCAGCTAAAGCTGAGAGTCACTGCCTGGTATTGAAGCTTTCCATCTCAAGTGGAAGAACTCAGCTATGATGAAAAGGCTTGAAATTTGGTCTCATCTCAAAACTAGAACAGGAAACAGCCACCTCCACTTGAAGTCATCTTGTACCATGGAATTCCCATCTGCCACAGAGAGCACACACCCATAAATGTGCTTGTGTGGCAGCTCCAAGTGCTGCCCATTGAAGGCCAGAGAGGGGTGACTGGCCTTCTGTGGGCAGCCCCACATGCCTTCTCTTCTGCCCATGACTAGATGACTGTTGAAGGCCTGAGAGATGGCAGAAGCAAACTGTTCTTTACTTTTTTTTTAATGCTCTCATACCCTAACAGCAGGGTATGAGGAAAAAAATAGTCAGAAAGCTTATTGTAGGTGTTTGTTGAAAGGACAGGGTGAAAGAAGGAAAGGCAACTATAAACAAGAAAACACGGAGAATATATGAATGAAGAAGACAAAACTCAGCGGAAGCAGCTCTCTAGTGGCAAAATCACTTTTGGTTTCAATTGCCCACAAACTTAGGGAACAATTCAATTTTCTCTTTAGTTGTTGATGACAGCAGGATGTTCTCTCTCTAGAGAAATAGAATACTACAACAAAGATCTTGAACTAAAGAGTGTCTTTCAATGTTCACTCTGCATTGAGAAATTTGATTTTTTTGACAAATGATCAACAGAAGATAAATAAAAAGCTTAAAGAGCAAAAGAATATACCCACAATTTTATCACTGTAACTTATCTATTTCTTTGTTATTCATGTTCTTGTTATAAATACTCATGTATGGGTATAACCGTAGAGTAGATGGGCTTTTGTGACCATGGGTTC
Organism: Urocitellus parryii; assembly: GCF_045843805.1. Taxonomy (NCBI): domain Eukaryota; kingdom Metazoa; phylum Chordata; class Mammalia; order Rodentia; family Sciuridae; genus Urocitellus; species Urocitellus parryii. The sequence continues at coordinate 76,008,435 of NC_135538.1, read as the reverse complement.
TAGTTGGACTTCAGGTGCACAGAATTGGATTGATGCAATCACTTGAATTCAGCAGCACACTGTCTTTACCTGTCCACACATGGCCTCCTTAATGACACTTAATTAGTCATTAATTGGTTAGTTCCCTTCTTTCCTGATCCCATTCTCTTATTTCACCATGACCCCCACACTAATACATTTAAAAGGTGTTTTCTTCCAATACATATTACTGCTTATCTTTTTTATGAAAATATTGATTCATGAATCACATTAAGCAATTATGAGCATTATAAATGTACCTTTAAATTTATAGTAATGGTATTAAGTTACATATTGCATTCAATTTTTAAAAATCACTCCACATCATACATTCTGCATTGAAATATAGGTAGGTAGGTAGGTAAATAGATTTTTAAATCCTTTGACTGCTAAAGAGTATTCCATGGCTTGCATTCTATTGTAGGAATCCTTTTCCAGCAGTCATCATCACTTCTATTTTGATACTTGTACTGTAGCCCAATGTATTCATGCATCTATTAAAATTTATTTTGTGCTTTAATTATTTAGATCTTTTTTTTAGCATTGTACTTAATCTGAAAGCACACACACACATATACAAGCATTAGTTTTCTAGGAACGCTATAGCAAAGTACCACCAACTAGGTGGTTTAAGCAATAAAAATGTGTTTATTTTTATTGTTTTTCTGGAGACTGTAAGTACAAGATCAAGATATCAGCAGGGTGAATTTCTTCCAACAACTCTCGACAACTCTCTTCTTTTCTTACATTTGACCATCATCTCTTTTTTTTTTTCCTATGGTCTCCTCTTGGTGTATGTGTGTCCAAATTCCCTCTTCTTATAAGGACTATGGTAATATTGGATTAGAGAACATTCTAAAAACATCATTTTAACATAATTTCTTCTTTAAGGACTTTATCTCCAAATGTATTTTCATTACCAAATACCAGGGGCTAGGACTTTAACATGTGGATTTTGGGGGACACAATCTAGCCTTGTGTGTGTATGTGTGTGTGTGTTTGTGTATAATATATATTTTACATATAATATATCTAGAAAATATATAACACCTCTAGAAAATTAGAAAAATGTTATATATATATATATATATATGAAAATATACACACATAAAATCTATGTACATTTATATATACATATAGATATAAAAATACACACACACACACACACACATATATATATACACACACAGAGAGAGAGAGAGAGAGAGATAAAAAGAACAAGAGAGCATTTTCTAATTTTGTAGATAAAATCTGAAGACAAATACCTGGAGAGGGAATGTGAGTCAAAAGATAAACATTTGTGTAGATATATTTATGGCTAAATTGCTTTCCAGATGTATTGCACCCATGTGTATTGCCAACTTCTCTAGGTTTGTGCCAGTTTTACTGAGTATTGCCAGCATTGGGGACCACATTACATTTTTCAACAAACGTAAAATTAATTTGCTTTTTGAGTTTTTAAGTCTCTGCAGCAGTAACTTACGATCCCTATTCAGTACTAAGTACAGTGCCAAGTCAATACTGTACTTTAGATACCAATAGCACAGTGTCTATTGCAAAATGAAAGTGAGAAAATGTATTGCCACTGTTATGTCCTTATAAAGCATTTGATAACTTTGATGGTTTCTGATTGTATTAGGGTTCTCTAGAGAAAAAGAAAGTGTGTGTGCATGTGTGTACACCAGAGAGAGACAGAAGATTCCCCTTATACTATATCATATAGCACATAATTAATTAACTAATGAATGAATGAGTATATTAATTTCCTCTCCACTTACAGGACTTAGAAATCATTCTTGCCTTTTAAATTTTGTTTGCCTGGGTTTGAGATTCAAAATGTTTCACAAGATAAAAACACATATTAAAAACGTCAGCCTGAAGCAAACATTTTAAAGTATCTGTATTAAAATGTATGAGACAGGACTAGATAACTATGAAATAAAGCAATTTTGTTTTCTGCTTACATTTTCTGCACAATCTACCATGCCTACTGAGCATGATGAAGTTAGCCAGCATACCTTTAACCACTTCAGCCCATGCTAGGAAGAGAAACAGGAGGTGTCATGGCTTCCCAGTTTCTCCCTTTTTTGGAGCAAGGAATCTGCTTTTAGTTCAAGTTCCAACTACAAAATGCTCTTTCAACCAAAAGGTGTTTCAAAACCCCTTACAATCCCCAAGGACAGTAAAGAGTACAGAATGAAGACTGATAGAAAATATTTAATTCAGAGATAGGTCATAGACTACAGCTTCCTGCAAACAGAGAGAAAAGTCCTTTGGGAACTCAGTCTTAGAAGGTATTTCTTAAGAGAGAGAAAGAACTCCTTAGCAATATATTTTAGCATTTGTACTTAAAAAGACATTCACACAAGTACCTAAGGAAAGAGTAAGAGTAGGTTCTGAATATGAAACTTATGGAGTCTAGTTCCATAAGAATATTCTACAGAAGACCAGAAGGTCTTGGTGCAGCTTGAGGGACCATGCAATTAGTCCTGCACCCTGCTAGAGACCATTCCCTAGACTCACCAAGTCATAGAAGGAGAATGGGAACTTTGTGGCAAACACCACTGTTCTCTATTTAAGTTTCATTGTTCAATTAGTAATTTAGTGATCTATACAGCACTTTTAATAATATGAGTGGGCTCAGCCATTCTTAATTAATCCCTCATTAAGTCCAAAGTAAGCACAATCCTTTGCCATAGGTATTTTTCACAGGATAGACCTGCAGAGGAACGTTGGATCAAGACTAAGTTTCTATGCAAAATCTTAGATTCACACCTGTGTTTTGCTGAGTAAGAGGTTATAGCTTTCTTTAGACCTTCAAAAAAATCTATGACCCTAAAAAGTAAAGAACAAATATTTTGGAAAAATAATTTAAAAAACCTGAATAGGTCCTAACTCATCCTTTTAATCAAGAATTTGATGATGAGAGCAAGAGGTAAATATCCCACCTACATAGTATGCACTCACAGGCTTGTTTCTGCCTAAGTGTCTCTACATGTTACACTTATTTCATGGGGAAGAAAACATAGCAGGAGAGAAGATATGGAACATTCCATTACACTCAAGAAGTGGTCATCAATTTTGAATCTGTTCCAAATATTTCTACCCATTTTTTTCACCTGATCTGCTCCTTCAGACTTAATCTCTAAAGATAGATTTGAGGAAAGCTAGCCTAAAAAGAAGGAAACGGGGAGACCTGGAACATACAGGCATCTTCTAGGTCTACTGCATTATTTCATTAAAGTTCTGGGCACCAACTCAATAATTATTTTTGCAGCTACACAAGAAATACAACTGCTACAGCTTGATGTGCTGCTGAAGACTGTCCCGACAGTGCAGGGAGGTGCATCCTAGGGAAGGTAGGAAGCAAAAGAACAACTGACAGTCCTCACTAAAGACAAGAGAGCTTCACCAAAAGCTGTTAGAATCCTAGAGTTAACATGATTCTCATTCTAACTTGGGGAAAATACTGAAAGAGAAAAGTTTGGCAAAGGAGAGAGAATAGAGAAGGAGGGTGTGTGTGTGTGTGTGGGTGTGTGTGTGTCTGTGTGTGTGTGTGTGTGTAAAGGACAAGTAACCAGGGAGAGGATCAAAAGGAAGAAAGGTGACAAAGAGCTATGTGTGCTTAGGGAAGTAAATGCCACTTTACCAAGTGAGGAACACAGTCCCTGCTTCCTGTGACAAGGCAAAGTAATGGTATTTGGCCATTGCCATAATTAGAAATAATGTGGTTATGGATTACGTATTTAGGATGATCATTTTCAATATATGCTTCTGTGGCCTTTGGGTAACTAAGGCACCATGTGTACAGTGCTGTGTATATAGAAAGGCTCTGGGAACTACTTTCAAATCACATGCTGCCTGAAATACCACTGGGAGTGGGAGACAAGAAAGAGGATGCAGACATTTGTTCTTCTGTTGAGCTAGATACTGTGGATATAGTGATGGACAAGTTGCCCTCGGGTAGATGATGTTCACATTGAGCTGAGCATAGTAGTTAACCTATGGTTAAAATCAAATGTAAACTAAATGTGATGGTAAACTTTATGTGACAACTTAGGTGGTCTGTGATGCCCAGATATTTTGTTAAATATTCTGGATGTAAGGGTGTTTGAGGATTAGTTTACATTTAAATCAGTGCACCCTGAATAAAGTAGATTGTCCTCCAAAACATGGGTGGGTCTTATACCAACACATGAAGGCCTGACTAGATCAAAAGACTGACTTGCCCTCAGCAAGAAGAAATTCTGCAGCACATGGCCTTCAAACTGGAACTGTAGCATTCATTCTTTCCTGAGTCTCCAGCTTGCTGGACTATCCTACAGATTTTGGACCAGCCAACCTCCATTATCAATTGAGCCAATTCCTTAAAATAAATCTCTTCATTTTATATACATAGAAGAATGCAAAGACTACCTATTCTATGGCTTTAGTTTCTCTGGAGAACAATGATTAACACAATAAACTAAATTGAAATAAGTATAAGGTAATATTTATGATGTTATACAGGAGACACTACAGATTTTTAGTTAAATCACCCAGCAGAAACCAGACTTCTCTGTAATTGTAAGGGTCCAATAGGCAAACTTTGAAAGGGCTACTTTCTGCTGCCTTCTGAGAGTGTGGGATATTGCAGTGGAATGTTCATCTGTTATATGGGATTGCTGAGCTGTCTCAGCTGGGCATTTCTAATGGGAAGTACTGTTCCAGCCCTAGCATGTAGCCTTGAAAACAAGGGGTTTACTAGCATGGGTTGTTTTACTGATTATTTTTCTTCTTTAGTGCTAAGGATCAAGATCTGGACCTCATGGTTGCTAGGCAAGAGTTCTACCACTAAGCTATATCCCTAGCCCTGCTTTATTTTTTAAAGATCATTATACATTTCATTACAGAGATAATAACACTTTTCTGGATTTGGAGACTCAGAAATTCTGAAATCCCAGAAATTCTGATAAGAAAGAAGACTACAGCTAGAAATTCAGGGACCTGGCATGGTCTGGTATTTTCCTTACTAAAGAAGGCCCACCATGGTATAAAGGACTTAGGAAAATAGAAGGATACATTGTTCAATGAGCACAAAACCTTCTTCAAGAGGAAAATAGAATATTCAAATGCAAAAGCACAATTCAAGAGTTTTAAACTTATATAAGAGTAATAAGTCACCAAACTTAGCAACATGATTCTCAGGGGAGCCAGTTAGAAAAGAAGGTCTATATGTGATCAGTAAAAGCTGTAGTGCTGATCATAGAGAAAATGGAATAATTTGACCAGAGACATGGAGACTTATATTGTGGAATGACTTCACATGGGGTGAACATATAGAATAGCTTTTCAAAGAGAGAGAGAGAGAGAGAAGAAAAAGAAGGAGGAGGAAGAAAAGGAGGAGGAGGAAGAGGAGGGGGAGGAGGAGGAGGAGGAGGGGAGGAGGAGGAGGAGGGGAGGAGGAGGAGGAGGAGGAAGAGGAGGAGGAGAAGAGACAGAAGGAAGAATAGGAGAGGGAGAGGCATAGAAAGTAAAAGGGATAAAGATACAGACCAGGATAGTCTGTCAATAAAATTTTTACACGTGATACATTTTGTTACCAGACCACAAAGTACTTTCGAGTCTTGGAGATGGTTAGAGATGACAGTCACAATTATTTCTAAATCACATTACCAAAGCATTTCTACTGGGAGCTAGCAGAATTTAATCACTATTTTTAAAAGCTCTTCCAAAAACTAAATCAACATTACCTGTGAGAGACTAAGAAAGGATATTAACATAGGTTTAGTTTATGGTATTTCCATAAATTCCAAAGAAGGCATTGGCCATGTTCGATAAAGAAATTCTCTTCTACAAGAATAGCAGGGTCTCCTTATCACAATTGTATCAAAGACCATACTCTTGGATACCATACCTGCATTCTTTCTCTTCCTAAAAATTTGCACACCTCCCAGATTTTTTTCTCTTGTATTCTAAGATTACTCAATAGGGTATATGTCATTGGTACCAGCTTTTCTTTCCTTCCTTGGCTGTTGCTGGTTGAATTATTTAAGCTATGAAATTCCCTTAGGAAATAACTATCGATCTCCTGTTTGAACATGAAGGTGACTCTCAAGCACCTTTTCCTCAAACTTTTGAGAAACATTGTTAAAGAATGCAAGGTCATAAGCCCCATTTCAAACTGAAAATCAAACAAATAGTGGATCATATCCTATCAGGACTCATTGGAGTCTCTTTAGACTGCAGAAGCATTACTCAACTGCCATGAGTTCTAATTTTAATTTGTACATGCCCAGAGCATGAATTTTTCTGAGACTGTGAGTCAGTATTAAAGGACTTGAGGTCTATTCTAAGTAAACACATTTTTTCCATGATATCCTACAGACCTAGAAGGATTCATATGCATTTCAAAATGCCCTTGTTCCTTCTGATCTACCCTTCTTCAGATAAGGTAGGCTGAGCTTGTTATCTTTTTCTCAAAAAATGACAATTCCACTTAACAAAGCTTGTTTTTCATTATGCAGAAATGGTGAGATTCCCCCTCCCTTTGCCCCAGGTTATTAAAACTAAGTTTGATTTTTTTTAAATGACTTTGCTTATAAAAACTCAAGAAAAGATTCATGCTTCTTGGGATTTAGAGATATGAGAAATGAAAAAGGAAGAACAGACCTTCATTATAGATCTAATGAAGAAATGCTGGTGATGAATCACACGTTTCCAGGGCATTGGAAAAAGCAAAAGAATCATCCAGACTATAAAGTGAACCTCAAAATTAATATCAATGTCTACAAAATAAGAAGTTTGGACACCAGACCACCCAAGATTTTCTACTTTCTCTAAAATATTTGAGTATAAACATGGCATCTTTATAGTCTCTGATCTTGTGATGCTGAGTCCTTCAAGAGCCTGCGCTTACTCATGCTCTTTTCCTGTGCTTCCCTCTGTCATCTCATTTGTAAAATACAATTATAAATGATATCTTCCTAGGAAAATCCATTATCCATCATTTCTTGTTTTCTACTTGGTTCATAGAAGAAATTGATACCTTAAAATTCTCTGGAGACTTTATGAATACTTCTCATTGTCCTCGGTCCTTTGCCGGGGTACATACAGGTTAAAACAAAGAAGTAGGATTGACTTCGGCTTCAAGTTAGGATGTAGAAGGATGCAGAAGGCAGACCATACTTTTCTAAGGGACTGGTGAAGAGCAGTGGCAGTAAGGAAGCCTTGATAAATTATATCACAGAGAGAAATAAGCCCTTTACAGGTGGGCAGAGAATAGCACCTGCTTTCATCCCTGGACCCCAGGCCCATTGGAGCTGCTATAGGTCAGGAGACTATCTGGGGAGAAAGGAAATAGACAGGGCTTCCTTGAATGAATAGGCTGGAGGGCTGAGCTGGGAATCTAAAAAAAAACCTCAGCCCCCAAAGTCTATTCACCCAGCTTTCTTCATTAGGAGAAAGCAGCTGTGGAGGAGGGGCTGCTGAGCAGAAGGCAATCACATGGTCCTGGGCATTTTACAGGGATTTGATCCGGGGCCATCCAAGACTGCAATCAACCTTTGCCATCACTAACTCCAAGATAAAAAAGGCTCAATATTTCTTTATCTGCAATATCTGGAATCCTCTTATATACAGATATGTACATACTATTATACATACATATATACACATATATAATATTGTAATGTGTATGTGTGTATATACATATATACACTATATATGTTGTGTGTATTTTATGTATGTAATATATACTATAATGTGTATACATTGGCATATGTATGCATTACAGTATTATATATGTACATATTATATTGTCTTATAGAATACATACATACATGTGAGAAAACAGGAACCTGTGATCATCAATAAAAATATTAGAAATAAAGACCCAGAGATATATATTTATTGAATTTAATAGAGAGGAACTTTAAAAAACAATTGTAAATTCATCAAGGAATTTACAGGAAAGTACATATTATGGACAAAGAAAAGAAATTTTCCCTTGATTTTATTTTTTTGAAACCCCACATAACAATATTTTGTATTGGTGTATATTAATTATATGGATCAGTGCGTTTCATTTTATGTCTGTACATGTAAATAACATAATTTAATCAGTTTTCCTCCTCAGTCCCTCCTCTCCTGATTTTCTAACAAAAAAAAAGGAAACACTATGAAACAAATGAAGATTTTGAAACTGAAAAATACAATATTAGAAGTCAAAATTTATTGGATGACCTTAATAGAAGATTGAATATTACAGAAGTGGATGAGTGAGCCTAAAGATAATTCAATAAAGATTACAAAACAGAGTGAAAATGGGTCAGGAAGCATTTTTGAAGTAGTTTTTTTTTTCATAGCCAAGAAGTGTTTGTTTTCTCCTGTTGTCTCTCTCTCTCTCTGTCTTCTAACTGCCCTCCCTCTTTCAGCTTACCCTGGGCTAGACATGGTATAGGCACGTGGGCAGTGCTGTCAACTTGAAGCATTACAGTAACTAAAAACGCAGGAAGGGGGCTCTAAGATGTAAGGTGTAGTTATCTTCTATTCCATGGAAGACAATGAACCAGTAAGTTCATGAAGTCATAACCACTGTATAGCTCTACTTTTAGTTCAAACATGATAACACCCAAATCCTGAATTTCTAGTGTGAAAAAAAAAACTTTAAGTATAAACATTTCATTTAATCAATTTATAATAATTCTTCTCTTTCTTCTACATGGCATTTTAAAAATACAAAACAGACATTTCAGAAGAAAACAGAGTAGTGACATGGCAGGTAAATCTAGAAATGCTCCATTTAATGATTTATTCTGTAAAATTTAAAGTGACTAAGTATGAAGAGACTATTAGCCAATTAAATCCCAAGATTTCAGTGCTACATATATTTAAACAAAATTGATACATATACAGATACACTAAAATAGGCCCAAAATAATGATCTAGAGCTTATATACATATCCCTATGTAAATTAATATTAATATCATTATATTATAATGCAATTATATCTTATTATCATGTACTTTAAAATTACATAACTATGTTATATGTTATATGCTGTTTTGAAGTGTTTTTTTTAAAATTCTAATTTGTTATATATGACATCAGAATGCATTACAATTCATATTACACATGTAGAGCAGAATTTTTCATATCTCTGGTTGTACATGTACTTAGGATAATGATGTCCATCTCATTCAATTGTCTTTCCTATCCCCATTCCCCTTCCCTTCCTTCTCTTCCATTTGCTCTATCTAGAGTTCATCTAATCTACCCGTGCTCCCCCCAACCCCATTATGAATCAGCCTCCTTATATCAGAGAAAACATTCAGCATTTTGTTTTTGGGGATTGACTAACTTCACTTAGCATTATATTCTCCAACTCCATCACCATGATTTTATTCTCTTTAAATGCCGAGTAAAATTCCATTGTGTACATATACCACATTTTCTTTATCCATTCATCTATTGAAGGGCATCTCGGTTGGTTCCACAGTTTAGCTATTATGAATTGTGCTGCTATAAATGATGATATGGCTGTGTCCCTGTAGTATGCTGTTTTTAAGTCCTTTGGGTATAGACCGTGGAGAGGGATAGCTGGGTCAAATGGTGGTTTCATTCCCAGTTTTCCAAGGATTCTCTTTACTGCTTTCCATATTGGCTGCACCAATTTGCAGTTCCACCAGCAGTGTATGAGTGTACCTTTCCCCCCACATAATTACCATCACTTGTTGTTATTTGTATGCATAATAGCTGCCATTCTGACTGGAGTGAGATGAAATCTTAGAGTAGTTTTGATTCGCATTTCTCTAATTGCTAGAGACGTTGAACATTTTTTCATATATTTGTTAATTGATTATGTGTCATCTTCTGAGAAGTGTCTGTTCAGTTCCTTGGCCCATTTACTGATAGGGTTATTTGGTTTGGGGGTGTTAAGATTTTTGAGTTCTTTATATATCCTAGAGATCAGTGCTCTATCTGATGTGTGTGTGTGGTAAGAATTTACTCCCAAAATGTAGGCTCTCTATTTACCTCACTCATTCTTTCTTTTGCTGAGAAGAAGTTTCTGGTTTGAATTTAACCCATTTATTGATTGTTGGTTTTAATTCTTGTGCTATAGGAGTCCTATTAAGGAAGTAGGGGCCTAATCCCACATGATGGAGATTTGTACCTACTTTTTCTTCTAATAGGTTCAGTGTCTTTGATTTAATTCCTAGGTTCTTGATCCACTTTGAGTTGAGTTTTGTGCATGGTGAGAGGTAGGGGTTTAATTTCATTTTGATGCATATGGATTTCCAGTTTTCCCAGCACCATTTGTCACAGAGGGTGTCTTTTCTCCTATGAATATTTTTGGCTCCTTTGTTTAATATAAGATAACTGTAGTTATGTGGGTTTGTCTCTGTGTCCTCTGTTCTGTACCATCAGTCTACAAGTCTATTTGGTGCCAATACCATGCTGTTTTTGTTACTATTGTTCCATAGTATAGTTTAAAGTCTGGTATACTGATGCCACTTACTTCACTCTTCTTGCTAAGGATTGCTTTAGCTACTCTGGGTCTTTTATTTTCCCAGATGAATTTAATGAATTCTTTTTCTATTTCTATGAGGAATGTCACTGGGATTTTGATTGGAATTGCATTAAATCTGTATAGTGCTTTTGGTAATATGGTCATTTTGACAATATTAATTCTGCCTATCTGAGAACAAGGGTGATCTTTCCATCTTCTAAGGTCTTCTTTAATTTCTTTCTTTAACGTTCTGTAGTTTTTGTTGTAGAGGCCTTTCACCTCTTTTGTTGATTCCCAAATATTGTATTTTATTTTATTTGAGGCTATTGTAAATGAGGTAGTTTTCCTTGTTTCCCTTTCAGAGGATTTGTCACTGATATACATAAATGCCTTTGTTATATGGGTGTTGATGTTATAGCCTGCTACTTTGCTGAATTTATTAATTAGTTCTAGAAATTTTCTAGTGGAGTTTTTTTTGGGGGGTCTTCTAGGTAAATAGTGCTAATTTGAGTTCTTCTTTTCCTATCCATATCCCTTTAATTTCTTTTGTCTGCCTAATGGCTCCGTCCAGTGCATAAGAACTATGTTAAATAGAAGTGGTGAAAAAGGCCATCCTTATCTTGTTCCAGTTTTTATAGAGAATGCTTTCAATTTTTCTTCATTTAAAATGATGTTGACCTGGGGTTTAGCATAAATAGCTTTTATGATGTTGAGATATGTTCCTGTTATCCCTAGTTTTGAACATGAAGGTGTGCTGTATTTTGTTGAATGCTTTTTCTGCATCTATTGAGATGACCATATGATTCTTATCTTTAAGTCTATTGATGTGATGAATTACATTTATTGATTTCTGTATGTTGAACCAATGTTGCATCCCTGGTCTGAACCCTACTTGGTCGTGGTGCACTATCTTTTTGATATGATTTTGTATTTGATTTGCCAGAATTTTATTGAGAATTTTTGCATCTATGTTCATTAGAGATATTGGTCTGAAGTTTTCTTTCTTTGATGTGTTTTTGCCTGGTTTTGGAAGCAGGTGATACTGGCCTCGTAGAATGAATTTGGAAGTGCTCCCTTTTTTTCTATTTTACGAAAATGTTTGAGGAGTATTGGTATTAGTTCTCCATTAAAGGTCTTGTAGAACTCAGCTGTGTATCCATCTGGTCCTAGGCTTTTCTTGGTTGGTAGGCTTCTGATGGTGTTTTCTATTTCATTGCTTGAAATTCATCTGTTTAAATTGTGTATATCATCCTGGTTCAATTTGGGTAAATCATATAACTCTAGAAATTTTTCGATGCCTTTGATATTTTCTATTTTATTGGAAATAATTTCTAATTATCATCTGTATTCCTGTAGTGTCTGTTGTGATATTTCCTTTTTCATCACATATGTTAGTAATTTGAGTTTTCTCTCTCCTTCTCTTCATTAACATGGCTAAAGGTTTATCAATATTATCTATTTTTTTTGTTTTGTTAATTTTTTTCAATTATTTCTTTTGTTTCAATTTCATTGATTTCAGCTCTTATTTTAATTATTTCCTGCCTTCTACTAATTTTTGTGTTGGTTTGTTCTTCTTTTTCTAGGGATTTGAGATGTAATGTTAAGTCATTTATTTGTTGACTTTTTCTTCTTTTAAGGAATGAACCCCATGCCATGAACTTTCCTCTTAGTACTGCCTTCATAGTGTCCCAGAGATTTCAATATGTTGTATCAGTGTTTTCAAATAACTCTAAGAATTTTTTTAATCTCTTCCTTGATGTCTTCTGCAACCCATTCATTCAGTAGCATATTATTTAGTCTCCAGATTTGGAGTAGCCTTTATTTCTTATGCTATAATTGATTTCTAATTTCATTCCATTATGATCTGATAGAATGCAGGGTAGTATCTCCACTTTTTTGTATTTGCTAAGAGTTGCTTTGTGGCATAATATATGGTCTATTTTAGAGAAGGATCCATGTGCTGCTGAGAAGAAGGTGTATTTGCTCATTGAAGGATGAATTATTCTGTATATGTCAGTTAAGTCTAAGTTATTGATTGTATAACTGACTTCTATAGTTTCTTTGTTCAGGTATTATTTGGAAGATCTATCCAGTGGTAAAAGAGGTGTGTTAAAGTTGCCCAGAATTATTGTGTTCTGGTCTATTTGACTCTTGAACTTGAGAGTTTTTTTGATGAACGTAGATGCTCCATTGTTTGGGGCATATATATTTATAGTTGTTATGTCTTGTTGGTGCATGGTTCCCTTGAGCAGAATGTAGTGTCCTTCCTTATCCCTTTTGATTAACTTTAGCTTGAAGTCTACTTTATTTGATATGCTTACTTCTGCAGGTACATGTGAATGGTATGATTTTTCCCAACCATTCACCTTCAGTCTATGAATATCTTTTCCTATGAGATGAGTTTCTTGGAGGCAGTATATTGTTGAGTCTTTTTTTTTTCATTTTTAATCTACTAGTCTATGTCTTTTGTTTGGTGAGTTTAGGCCATAAACATTCAGGGTTATTATTGAGACATGATTTGTATTCCTAGCCCTTTTTGTTTCTTGTTGGAATTTAGCTTGACTTGGTTTCTTCCTTGATTAGTTTTTCCCTTAGTATAACCTCCTTCTGTTGATTTTCATCATTGTTTTAAATTTCCTTTTCATGGAATATTTTGCTGAAGATGTTCTAGTTCAGGCTTTCTAGTTGTAAATTCTTTTAACTTTTGTTTATCATGGAAGGTTTTTATTTCATCATCAAATCTAAAGCTTAATTTTGCTGGATATCAAATTCTTGGTTGGCATCCATTTCCTTTCAGAGCTTGGTATATGTTGTTCCATGATCTCCTGGCTTTGAGGGTCTGGGTTAAAAATCTGCTGAGATACGAATTGGTCTCCCCCTATATATGATCTGATTCCTCTCTCTTGCAGCCTTTACGATTCTATCCTTATTCTGTATGCTAGGCATTTTCATTATAATGTACTTTGGTTTAGATCTGTTGTAATTTTGTACATTTGATGTCCTGTAAGTCTCTTATATTTTTTCCAATTCATTCTTTATGCTTGGGAAATTTTCTGATATTATCTCATTGAAGAGATTGTGCATTCCTTTGGCTTGAAATTTTGTACCTTCTGCTACCCCAATAACTCTTATATTTGGTCTTTTTGATGCTGTTCCATAGTTCTTGGATGTTCTTTTTATGTTTTTTTTTTTGTTGTTTTGTTTTGTTTTGTTTTTTACCATCTTCGCTGTGTGATCAACTTTATTTTCCAGATTGTGTACTTTGTCTTCATTATCTGACATTCTTTCTTCCAAGTGATCTAGTCTGTTGGTTATGTTTTCTATTGAGTTTTTTATTTGATTTATTGTATCCGGCATTTCAAGGATTTCTATTTTTTTTTCAGAGTCTCTGTCTCTTTCTTGAAGTAATCTTTTGATACCTGTATTTGCTCTCTTATCTCTGTTGGAATGATCAATTTTTGCCTATATTTGCTCATTTAGGTCATTCTTTAGTCCACAGATCATTTTAATTATGAACATTCTGAACTCCTTCTCTGACATTTCATCAACTTTGCTGACCATGGGTTCTGTTAGTGTAGTATCCTGATCTGTTTGGGGCACTTTCCTCCCTAGTTTTTTCATGTTGTCTATGTGTCTTCCTTTCTTACAGTGTGGATATGAGATATTACAGATTATACCCTATATTCTTGTAGTATCCATGCAGATTGTCTGTACCTCACCTTGATGTTGGCCTTCCAGACCTTGCAGGTGTCCCTCAATGTATGCTACGGCAACTAAAGGTGGTGGCAGCAATAGTGGACGTATCTTGAGATAGCAGTGGAGGTGCCTGAAGATGGATGCAATATCTTTCAGAGATGGGGCTGAAATGGTGGGCTTTATACTGTGTTTGGGATGCTTGTTCCAAGATGCAGCTGCTTCTAGGCTCTGTCTATTGTCAAAAGGTAGAAGATACTGCAGGGGAAAGGTTTTGGCAATGTCCGCAGTGTCCCAAGATGGAAATGGGTTGGGCCTGAGCTCCCAGGTGTGTGTGTCGGGGGAGGGAGTGCACTTGGACCTACCCTGGGCCTGGGTCCCACAGAGGTCCATGTAGGCGGATCTGGGCCGGGCCTGAGCTCCATCGGGGGTCCATTGGTCAGAGGACGTGTTCCTATGCTGGAGCTGCTCAAGTGGGTATCTGCTGGTGGTGGGATGGATCTGGGCTTACCGTGGGCCTGGGTCCCCTGCAGGTGAGTGTAGGCAGATTAGGCTGTTTTGAAGTTTTTAATACCTGTTTCATAGCTGAACTATGGGACAAAATGGATTTCCTGGAGCAAAAGTTCACCTGTGAAATTCATCAATGAATGTGATTGTATCAGATGAGGTTATAATGTTGTCACCAGCTTCACCAAGAGGCCAAGATGGTAGTGAGGAATTGGGAGGGCCACATGGGTTCTGGGCCAGGGTGGGAATGTCATGTCCTCCAATGGCAGGAATGATGGGGAAACCATTACTAGTGGACGCCACTGTGGCATGCCTTCATCTTCTGCTGGCATATATCTGAAAAAAAGAAATAAGGCTACAGGAAAGGGGATAAAACCAAAGTTATTTCAATCTTCTATAATTATTATAAGACTAAGTAATGAATTTTTGTATTTCATTCGATAGTCCAAATTTCTCAGTCATTATTTAAGAATTTTTTGGCACAGTAACCTAACTTTCCTGCTTTTGAAAACTTCTGATTATATATTTTGAATTTTATAAATATTTGTTATGATTTTGAAATAAATACTCTTGTTTGATGGAGGAAAATTGATGACATTAATTTATTTGATCAGTAATTTTAGGTGATCTTTGGATGTAACATTGTCCTTAAGTAAATGAGGGTAAGAATCAAAAAGAACAGCTTTGAAGATTTTTGAGGCTAGTGATGAACCAAAAAGGCATACTGAGCACATAATTCTCCTGTAGCAACACTTTAGAATGAAAATAAACATGGAAACGTCCAAGTGGGATGGAGATAGAGGTTAGTGAATGGTGAGGGGCACAGTTTGGAAATAAATAGGTCTAACTGAATGACTGTGCTATGCAGAAAAAGAGGAGGGATAAAATTAATAAGGAAAACCCCTATTAGTAAGATTCAAGGAGATACTCTTGAGCAAGTCCCACATATGGTCAGTTCAGCTTATGTTTGTATAAAAGAACTTGCTTCTCATTCTGAAAAGTTTCTAAGTGCACAGTCCTTCAACTTTTCCCCTTGGACTTTTAGATTCCCTGAAGAATTTTTTTTTCTTTTTGAAAAGCTACAGTGAATAAGACTCCTTTTTTGTTTCAAGCTGAGATGAGAAAGAATCAAAAAGAAAATTCTTTCTTTCCTTCTCCTAGGTCATCCTTGTTTCTAGTATCAGCAACCACTCTTCCTAGTTCTGCAGCCAGACACACATGTGCATTAGCATCTTCTCATTATCATAGTTCCATTCTGAAACTGGGAATTCTTTTCTAGCAAGAGAATGTAAGACTAGAAAATCTATACTAGATATTTAGCCAAATAAATTATTTATTTTTCTAGGAATACTGACAATCCTGAAAAGGTTAATTGATTCTTCATTGTTTCATACTCTTCTTAAGATCCTACATGAGTTTTCCACAGGTCCAAAATAAAATGTCAATAAAACGTGAAAGTCTAGTTAAAAAATAAAATTGAAGTGACTACTCAACTTAAGTAGCAACTAAATTTGTTAAAAGTTTGATATCCAGCATTGCCATGACAAACATACAGTGTTAAATGGCAAGAACTGGTAGAAAAAAATCTGGAGAAGAGTAATAAAAGTCTTAAGGATTCGTTTCCTTTTCAACAGAATTATTAATGGCCACAGGAAATTGAAGTGATTTGAGAAGAGAAGCTTGCTGAGTACCAGCTGCTACAGAAGTCAACAAATTACAACATTCCACTTGCGCACCAGATACACATGCAGGAACAAGAAGGGTTTCAACACTTCACAATTAGACTTTTAAATTCTCTTCTGTAAGACTCAGTTGTAGACAAAAGTTATTGCATGCATAAATGACATCAATAAACACATAACCAGCTAAATTTCATACAACCAGTTTCAACATCCTCCTTGATGTCACAGACACTGAATCTGGTTCTCTTCCTCTGTGAAAAGACTAGGCTGTTTTTAACAAGAAAGAGTAATTGCTACTGTCAATTTAATAACCTGTTCACCTGTCTAGGTTGTGAATGGCTCCTGGGTAGGGACAAGGAGTTTTATTTTTGTATCCTCTGGAGCCAGCACAGAGCCCACCATCTGGTTGGTAAATAATTGCTTAGTAAGTATTAGTTGAATGGATACCAAGGAGGATGCAACTAATGACATGTCATGTGTGAAAGTGGTGCCCAGTGACTCTGGGCCTGTCTTCTTTGGACTTGAATGTTAAGGGCATCTCCTGAAAGACACAGAAGCAGACTTGAACAAATAGAAAGACCTCCCCTGCTATTGGGTAGAACATTATAAAGATGTCAGCTCTCCCTAAGTTAATGTATAAATTTACAACAATGCCAATAAAACACCAACACAGCTTTTTATGGAGTTAGACAAGTTGATAATAAAGTTCATGTGAAAAACAAACATGCAAGTATACTCAGGAAAGCAGTGAAAAAGAAAAAAATTGTGAGAGGAAACTAGCTCCGTGGAAAGCATGCTGCGTTATAAATTCTCTGGGATTTGAACATTGTGGTACTGATGACACATGAATAGAGACCAAAAGAACAGAATATAAGATCTATCAACGTAGGAAAATGTAGTATATGATAAAGGTGAATCTCAAATTACTGAAGCAAAAATTAACTTTTTAAAAAAGGATAGCCATCTGGAAAAAATAAAATTGGATTCACAGTTCATTCTGTACACAAGAATAAACTCCAAATATCAGGAATGGTAATGGAATAAATGAAACTATGTAAGTTTTAGGGAAATTGGGTGAATTTATTTTTAATCTTAGTGTAGGAAATAGCTTTTTTAAACATGACTCAAAATCTAGAGATAAGAAAAGGAAATATTGATAAATTTGATCACATAAAAAATCCTTAAAAAATTATAAATAAGGATAAGGAAGGCCCTAGGATGTTAAATGCAAACCAAAGGTAGTATGAAAAACTGGTATTTAATAATATGTAAATATGGACATATAAAACATGTTCATCTGTGCACATATAATTAAATAATTATACAATACATATATATATTCACATATGTGTATGTATATGTGTGTATAATTTTTCCTCCAAGAAGGGTCTCCAAGTAATAGTACTCATATCTTGACTTCTAAATATCACTCTCCAATAAAAGGAACTAGGGATTTTTGGAAATGTTTCTGATTTCAATCCTACTGCAGGAATATTACAAGATAAGCCTGGAACACCTTGTGGCACACAAAAGTAAGAAAGTGCTCCAAAAAATGTTAACAATGGAGGCATGTCAAAAGCATTGAAGGGGCCTTCTTGAGAGAGCTCAATTATTTATTGAAAAATAAATACCAGAAATGGATTATAGTCTAATAAAGTACATTCCCATTAATCTATACCATTATGATTAAATAACGCATAAATAAAGGAACAGCTGTTTCAAACAATAAAATTCTAATTGGTAAACGTGAAAGAAATGAGTGAAATAGAAACAATAATAACTGGCAAACACCACAGTAATACTTGTAGGCAAGAATCATTGACAGATGCATAAATAGTAGACAACAGATGAGAAGACAGATACTTGCATCATCTCAAAGTAACTCCTTCACAAAATACCTATTAATTACAAAGGGGAAATTGGTGACTTTACAGTGAAGAAACTTGGCAGATACCATCTTAACCAAGAGACAAAGTCAAGGTCACCACTAATTACATAACACTGACATCATGGACCTCCTGATATGATGAGAGGAAACACATTGCTTCTGTGTATTCCTAAGAGAAAAATGTATAACCTGAATTTAATCATGAGAAAATATCACAGAAATACAAATTGAATGATACTTCACTAAGTAACTTGCCAGACTTTTCCAAAGTATCAAGATCATGTGTTAACAAGAAAATCTAAGGAAATGTCCCAGATGTGAAGAGACTAAAATTCATAACTAAATACAAAATGAGAACAGATTGAAACCTCCACCACATAAGAACATAAGTGGTACAACTAATAAAATTTGAATAAGGTTTTTAGATTTATTAATAATGTTATATCTATATTAATTTCTTGGTTTTGGTAATTATATCTTTTTAAAGAGAGAGAGAGAGAGAGAGAGAGAGAGAGAGAATTTTAATATTTATTTTTTAGTTTTCGGCGGACACAACATCTTTGTTTGTATGTGGTGCTGAGGATTGAACCCGGGCCGCATGCATGCCAGGCGAGCGTGATACCACTTGAGCCACATCCCCAGACCCTGATAATTATATTATGTGTGATATTAACATTGTGGTAAGCTTACTAAGGTATATATATATATATATATATATATATATATATAATTAATTATTTTTTAATTATTATAATTATTTTTTCAATTTTTTTGGTAAATCTAAAATTATATCAAAATAAGACAATTTTTAAAGAAATGAAAGACATACTCACATTTTTACATAATGGCATATTAGTGAAACCCAATAGAGTCAAATGTATGAAAGATGATTTATCAAGAGCTCTGTAATGTTTGGAACAATCAATTAAAAAAAAACATACTTATATACAAAAAAAAAAAAGAAATGAAAGACAACTAAAATCCAAAATTTTATAAATACACCAATGACAGCTCTATAAATACAGACAGAATCTGGGACATATAATGTGTGAAGTTCTTATGGTTTACTTTATATTGTAGCTTGAATCAGTCTATGAGTTACCAAAGGAGCAAAGTTCTGAAGAAATTAGACACCGGATGTGTACTTTTGGTTTGGATAAGAATAAGAAGGGTCAAAATTTTCAAACTGAATTTATCTCAATAAGGTTATAAAATAAGTCTTTTAATTTCAGGGGTGATTTGGAGGGCCTAGAAGTCAAGAAACACTAAGGTAAAAACTTAAATGGTGCCAGGGAGAGACCTAGATGCACATGGCCAATTACCTATTCAGGGCACTGTTGTCAGCAAACACTGGATCTTACATCCACCATGATGTGTGGGCTTTTTTTTTTTTTTTTTTTTTGGTACTGTATTGTTGTTTGTTTGTTTTGTTTTTGGAAGCTGAGACCTCACATATGCTTGGCAAATGCTCTACCACTGAGTTACAGCCCTCATGCAAATTCTGCATTTTTAACATCATTAAAAATTATTTTCATTAGAAAACAACTAAAAAACTATAGAATAATGCAAATCCAAAGGTACTAGTTATAAGTGGCCATTACCTACTTATTATAGGATTTAAAGGGAACAGCTTTCCTTAACTATTTATTTTTCAATTTAATTAATATCTTAAATATCTACTATGGCTCTTTTGCACTGCCTTTAATATATCTGTAGTTTTAATTACTAATCATTAAGATTAACCTTCTAGTAAATTATTCCAAATCAATAAAGATACATATAAATGGATGGCATTTCTATCTAAGGGGGTAAAAACACTGCTATTATAATATTTCTAATACAATTTTAAAATTCAGGAGCAGACAAAGGGCATTTTGCATTCTCAAAAAGTAAGTTTAATAATGACAAACAGTAATAATAACCACTATTTATCAAGCACTTGTGGTACACTTCACCACGTACTTTTCATGCAGTATCTCATTTTAAGTTATCAAAACAGTATTTTTTATGCTGCTTACAGATCAGGAAATGGAGATAGATGTCAAATAACTGCTCATCAATGAACCCCAAACAAATACAGTCATCATTCCAAGTCATTCAAGTCCAATATTAGGGTTCCCTGATTCCTAATGTTTTATTTTCCCACATTCTTCTGCCTTATGATTACCACCCAGCAAGAGTAACTCTAGACTGCCATCAGGAGAACAGCAGGATATGGTTATTTATTTTTCTTATCTGAATGGAGACTTGAGTTACTTCTCTTTGGTATTGAATTTGGTACTATATATATATTTCAGAACTCAGTTCATTCAGTGCATTCTTTAAAGGAAAAGACAGAACATAATGGGAAAAAGTATTTCTAAGATTCTACCAAAAGATTTCAGAAACTGGAAAAGATTATATCTTTTAGCAGAAGGTTTATTTTTAAGTTTTTGCTATCATCAACCTTTAACCAATCTCCAAACTTATAGTTACTGTAGCTATAAGTAATCCCTAATGTGTTGGATTTGCAGGAGGTGAATGTTCTGATCACCCAGGGCCCAGGCATGACTACAAAAACCTTGAATTTTTTGCTCATTTTCACCCTTTAGACAATTTCCTCCACTTCTTCATCTTTTTCTTTCTCTTGTCACTCTCTGGCATACGATGAGACTTGCCAAAGAGAAGTCAAGTTACCATTCCATTCAAGATACCATTTCTTTAATTCACAGATTGTAGAAGAGAAATTCAAAGTTGAAAATCATTTTGGCTCAAATGACACATAAATGAAACAGCGAAATGTAGACATCAGAAGAAAAAATGTTATGTTTGGAAGAACTCCTGGACACCTTGTTCAGTAAAAATCCTTTCTTCACCCCAATTTTTCCTTTCCAACAAATAAGCACACTCATTCCTAAACTGTGAAGAAGCTGTGGTACACCCTGTACCATAGCTTTCAATCCCTATCTCTAGAGGCTGCCTCTACTCAACCATTCCTACTGTGTATTCTCCTGGGGAAAGTCTGAATTTTCTGAAAAACAAACAAACAACAAAACAAAACAAAAACACAGCAGTGGTCTAGAACCTGTAGAGTTCTGCCCCAAATGTCAACCAGGCAACTTAACTGCTACAAAAATGACTATCTCAATGACTGAAGAGCCACATGGAAATATTTCAGTCCTAGCATGCAGCATATGTCTTCCATATCTTTTAGACCTTTCAGACATTAAATCTCTAATAGCAGAAAAAAAGTGAGATTTTCTTGCAAACTCTTTGTAATTACTCACACAGGATATTACACTACACACACTTGTAAGTATTTGTAAATCTGGACTTGGAACACATATTTGTTGAATTTCAATTTTAGTATATGTGCTGCCGAAGTGAGCACAATTTGTTGAATTTCAGATGCTGTCATTGCTGTGGGTTTAATTGTGAGGAGCTATGAAGACACTTCAGGTTGATCTGATGTAGCTTGAATCAAGGCAGATGAATTTTTTAAGAAATAGGACTTGCTGGCAATTCATCTATTTCTCAAAGCTGCTGCTATTATCAAAAGTTCAAGGTTCAAGATTATACCACTAGAAAATTATCAGTGTTATTTATTTAAAACTGCCTTAATACAAACTGATCAAAACTAGTTTATAAGTTTGTTCATAGAAATGCAAGTGTTGATGGGGTTGTGGCTCAGTGGTAGAGCACTTGCCTAGCATGTGTGAGGCACTGGGTTCAATCCTCAGCACCACATATAAGTAAATAAAAAATTTAAAAAGTACATCAACAACTAAAAAATATTTTAAAAAAAGAAGAAGAAGAAAAAGAAAAAGTAATGCAGGTGTCGAGGAGTTTCCGAATAGGAAAGAGGGAAACCACACAGTAAGTTTGGAAACTCTGCAGGCAAAGCTGGGAGAGATGATTCAACTGTGGACCTCACATTGCCATGACCATGGAAAATATTTATAAGCAGATAGAGCTCAGTCCCAATCAACATGATGATCACTTCAAAGATGTAACATGGCATCTCAATATGTAGAATTCAGCCAACAGGAAAGGACATCTCCTTGACTTTGTCCCCTTCTAAGCCGTTGTTCAGAGAAAGATTCCTCTGTAAATGAAACTCTTTGCTTAAGAAATTCATTGGTCAAGTATATCCACAAGAAATTAATTTTAAAAAAATAACTGTAGTTAAATGGCAGAAAGATCAATAGAGAAAGGAGTAGAGGGTGGGGAAGGAGAGATACTGGGATCTGAACTGGAACACGATATACTCCACGCTTTAATTTTTATGTCATACAGGATCCTACTATCATGTATAACTAAAAAGAACCCATAAAAATCAAACAATAAAAAGAAATGCATAGGAAATTTTTCTTTCTTTCTTATAGATTAAAACAGAAACTTGATCAGGGCTTCAGGTTAAAATTTAAATCTTTGGTTTCTTTTGGGAGGATGTTTTTAAGTTAAAAGTAGGAGAGCATCTTCCAAATATGTCTACCAGTCTTTTTTTCCCTCTTACATATTTCATATGAATACTCAGACCTCCAGAGAGTTTATTAGATAGCAATATTTTCTTTATCTGAATCCCAGGGAGGACATCATTAGCCTGGAAGCATTAGCATGTTATAAGATCAAAAAAAGATGAGTTCCATTAACAGATCTCTAATTGAAGAGTGAATGAATGTGTTGTCCTTGATTCCTTGGGAAATGGCTTCCACAAAAGCTCCTTAAAGAGAAACCAGCAAAATAGAAGGGCTGCAGAAAGTTCTACAAAACAATATAAGCTGGTCCTTTAGCTCCTCACAAAGCCCATTTCACCGTGGGAAGGAAATAAAGTGAGGAAGTACTCAATCTCCTCTACAGTCATTGTGCAACCCTTTTAAAAGTGAAATCATTCCAGTTATGCAAAGTGGTTTTCCCACTAGGAGCACAACAATCATCTATATAGTCTGTGCTTATAATTAGCTTTTTCTCCATAAGTGATTATAAGTGACATTATGGACCTGGATTACAGAATTGATTAACAGTTTCTATACCATATTTTATTTTATAAAATGGTTTAAAGTGTTATAAAATGAAAGGATTCTAACATCTGAAATAGAATTTTAAAACGCCACCCTACCCTTCCTACTAATCCGTGCTGCTAGACTGCTGTTCCGGTAAAGAGCTCTGCAGAGATGTTGATATTCTCTTACCTATCTGGGTCACTGAGCAGGGTGTGGGAGCTTCTGAATAGCTTCTCCAGCAAATAAAATCCATGCCAAGAAAATGAGAATGAGTGATTATTATTGCCCAGAAGACATAGGAAACAACTTTTCAGAAGCATGATCAATGGCCAGGCAGTGCAGTTTCATTGTGCACTTAGGAAAGAAAAAAAAAATTAGTCATGACTTCTCCTACATACTTCTTAAATAACATTCTGTACTCGAAAAGAGCTGAGAAGTTATATGAGGAGAATATTCTTTCATGTGTTTAACAACTACTAGGTATACATTATTAAGACTGTTTCCTGACACTAGGTTGAAGTGACTACTCATATTAGTTAGAGTTTGTGTTTATGAAACTAAAATCAGAGTGAATCCTCATGATTACTTACACATTAGAATCAGGATCTGGTGCAAGCAGATACAACAGAATTCAGACAAGGATGTGAGTATATTTGCTGAAAAGGAGTTAGCATGTAAGTAAGTAGAAGTGACATCTTACATGATGAGATTTGAGGCACCCATGGTGAGATCCTCAAAAATTCTCATGTCTCTTCTTGGTATTACTGTTCATTTCCCTAATAAAATTAAATAAAAACCTGCCTCTTTTCTTCTCAACCATTTTTGGGTAGGCTATATAATAATACATTTGTTTGCAAGGTTCACATATTGACTAGTTAAGAAACAGGTACAAGCCTTGGGTTGTTTATGTGAGAGATGGGAAGATTTAGGAAAGGGGTAGAACCAAGATGGGAAACATTATTGAAAATTATACCTAAAGGGCAGTTCCTCAGATACATATATTATTTGATAAGCAACAAAATGTTCTAGAAAGAACACAGGCTCTTTCATCACTCAGAAAGCAACTTCAATATGTTTTTCCACTTCTCTGAACCTTAGGGATAATATATGTAAAATCACCTAGCACAGAAAAGACCTTCAATAAAAAGCAGCACTTATTTTTGATTATGTACACATAAACATCGAGTGCACAATTGGTCATTTTGACATTAGTGTTGACTTTGTGAAGATAAAGAATGCAGATACATCAGTGGGGCGTGAAGTTTCTCCTCCATACAGCATTGGGCAAGTATTTTATGCATGTTTGTACAGCTGGCCTTAAAGCTGCCTGTCAGTGGAGTGGAGAGCCAGCCGAGAGCAGGTCTTTCCTGGCTCCTCCTATCCTCTAGTACAGAGTATACAACAAGGAGCATCGGAAAGAAATTCTGCCCTTGGTGCCACTGGAATTTTATAATCCCTGATCAATGTGATAATCTGAAAGATTTGCACCATATTATATATATATATATATATATATATATATATATATATATATATATATATATTTGGAAAGAACATGGAACTAGGAGTGAAAAAGATTTCATTCTGGCCTCAACTCAATCCCTAGTTCTCCATGCTACCTTGGAGGGTTCTCTGACCTCTTTACCATGTGAAAAGTGTCCAGGGAAGGCCTCCCAGAGGAGGTGAAATCTGAGCTAAAACTTGAACTACAAAAAGGAGTTGGATATGGGAGATTTTGGCAAAAGAGCTGTTAGGTAAGGGAAACGGTAATTGTCCTGGGGCAGGAGCAAGCTCGGAATGTTCAAGGAACAGAGAGAATGCCAGCATGCTCACTAAGGTATAATGAGAAGCACACAGAACAATCTGAGCTGAGGTCAAAAGGCAGCCTGGGACTTGGTGGGCCCTTGGTTTTATATCAGTGGCAAACTTCTAGCAGGTTAGATGTACATGGAGATCTTGAGTTGAGTAACTGCTTAAAATATCATTCCGGCTGCTGTTCAGAGAATAGTAGGAAGCAGAGTGAAAGTAGGGGGATTGCCTAAAGGTTACTGCAGCAGTTTAGGTAAGAGATGATGGTGGCTGAACTTGGGGGTAGCCTGAAAGAGAGAAAGAAAAGGAAAAGTTTTAAATATTGGAGAAAGATCAGTAGGGCTAGTTGTTGAGTCAGGTATGTGGGATAATGGAAGGCTGCTCAAAGACAGGTGTAGGGCAAGCTGAACATTGGGTATAACCAGGCTTAACTTTCTTCCTGGTAAACACAATGTAGGGAAGAGGGACAAGAGTAAGAGAATGACTTTAAAAAAAAAAGGGAAGAAGAATAGACAGCAAGTCTAGAATCTTAGAAGTAAGGACTCACTGAAGTATGTAACAGTGAAAAATGCAATGGGATCAACATATTTAAAAATCTCTATTATCAGTCAATGGAGAAAACATGCTAGAATAATTACCAACTATATAAACTTTGGGAATTTATTCAATTTTTTAAAACCTCAATTTTATCTGGAAAATATGAGTTGTAATTCCTACATTACAGAGTCATGGTGGGTATTCAATGAGTTCAACAGAAAGCACTCAGGGTAGTGCCTGGTACAGTTACAAAGGGGTGGTGCTCAAGAAATGGCACCTTCCATTATCATCACCTCCCTACCCCATCCAAACTCTCTGGGCCCGTTCCCTTGTTTTAAAAATAGAGCAGGGGGACATTGTACTGTTAGGTCATTTCCACCTCTAGCATTCTATACATATCACTTCATTTGTACTTAGCCTATGAATATTAAAATGTGACTATGGACTTTGGATCCATTCTTGCCTGTCTGGAGATTCAGCAAAGGTAAAGAATTCCAACACACACACAAAAAAATTAGCACACATTTTAGTGGTGAGAACAATTCTGTCCCCAATAAGTTCCACTTAACAAAGTTTCAGTGTGTCAAAAGAGGACATTGGGAATCATTTATCTCACATCTTCTCCTTGTAGGAAATAAGGCAAACCTTCTACCCAGGTCCCGAAAGTTACCATTTACCAGAGGAGCCTCACTGGCTTCATGCAGCTCTGGTCTGACTGGTACTTCAGGGGGTACTCCATGTTCAACATGGAGAATTTTTTTCTCCAAGGAAAGGCCCCTGGGATTAGGTCACTCATTTCTAGAGGCTGAATTAACCTTCAGGCACCATTTAGTGGATTAATGTTTTGACACACTAAATGGAACCCTAGTGGTCCATTCAGATAGGATGCAGCCCTTAAGGAGAAACTGGACAAAATACTTTGTTATTTCCATTGAAAGAAAGATCTACAATATTTGTATTCATCTTTACAACATTTCTCTAAGGACCTCATGATGGAATAGAACCCTATTATGATTCCGGTATCAAGAGACAGGAATAAAACCTGCATTATGGTTTTAAGAGCAATTTAGGAGATGTGATGTACTGAGTAGCCTAACAGGGTAATTTATAATGATGCTTTTCTAGACCAGTAAGAATTAGCCTTATTTCACAAACATAAATATGAAAAGATAGGCATGTTTAGGGACTAAAAGATGTAATTCTTCCGAGTAATTAATGATGTGTTTTCAATAGCTAACTCTTACCTTCTAAGTTCCAGACATATTCTAAGTGTATTACATGGCCTAATAATTTGCTCCTTACAGAAATCTTATGGTTCTACTCTTAACATTCCTGTATTACATGTAAATAGATGAGTGCAGAGGTTAAGTGACCAGCTCATATACAGTTAGCAGGTAGTGAAATCTTGAGTCAAATCCAGATGGATTTTATAGCCTGGGTTCATCATGCTCTATCGTTATGCTTTTCAAACTTTTAAAGCCATGATTCACAATAGGAAATAACTTGGCATTGAAAGTAGTAGAAAGAATCTTAAAAACTAGTATATATCCTAAAAATGTGGAACATCTTTCAGTATTTACCTATTTATTCTATTCCATTTCATTTTTAATTTTTTTCTTTTTCTTTCTTTTTTTTTTTTTTTTTTTTTTTTTTTTTTTTTTTTTTTTAGTTTTAGGTGGACACAGTAGCTTTATTTTTATGTGGTGCTGAAGATCAAACCCAGTGCCTCATGCATGCTAGGTGAGCACTCTACACTGAGCCACAACCCCAGTCCTCCATTCGATTTTTAATAAATACTGGTTGAGACTCACTGGATCTTATGACCCATTCTAATAATGTGTTATGCCCTTCTGTTTTTCAAATATGCTACACCCCAAGGGTGGTGGAGCACTGCGATTCATGAAGAATCTGCACAGGAATAAAATGTAGTCAGAAATTGGTGACACTCTAATTTACAGCCCATCCTCTAACCCCACCTGTGCTCAGTTAAACAATCAGTCAGCATAAGGTCAGGAAAAAGAGGTATAATTGTTTTTGCTGAAATGTCCTAATTCCTCCTCAGTTATTTTCTTTCTTTTGTTATACCATCCAAATTATGCCTGGACCATTTTAATAGAGAATTAAAAAACATCACTCAAAAGCCCAATTCCCCCGAGCCCTGGAATAATGGCATTTTTTACTAATGAAACATGCAAACTACTGTCGGGTCCATTAATAGTCTCAATTTTTAATCTCCCAGATGATGGAACATTAAGGTTTCCATGGCAGCAGCTTCCAGCTGTTGGGGGATTCCAGGCTTTCAGTTGTGTGACAATTAGGGTGAAGCATTGCTGAGACTTTCCAGTGTTTCTGTATCTTTATTATGCAGCATTCAGTATTTTTAAAAGCACTTATTATCATGATGTATTAGTTTAAAGAGCTTGACATGTTGGTACCTATCTTGGGAAAAGAGAGTAATTTCTTGAAGCCTATCACCAGGAGCTGCCTGACAGATCTGGATGATCTGTGTGTGATCATTATCTTCAATGTTTGGCTTATAAATTAATAAGTCTAGGTGAATTCAACTATGGGCAGTTTGGGTACCAGGATGCTCATGATCTGTGATGAGGACACAAGTCCAGGGATCTAAGAACAAGACCAAGATTACCTTCTTCATCTTTCATGTCCATATATCAGAAAACTGCAATGATCATGAACGTGAAGCCTAATTAGTTTGATATGGAAATTGACATGATTTTTGGAAGAAATATAGCTAAAGAATAAAAGACATTGAGAATATGAATACTGAATTATAATCAGTTACCATGTAATGCCACTGATCAGATGATGCCCAGTAAAAGATTATTAAGTTCTCACTTCACTAATGTGAAGGGCATGGCTGAAGTTACTTTTTATGAAGAACAGCAGAGTAGAGAAGAAGGAAGTAAGGGAGAGATGGCAGGAGATAGGTAGGATTATCCCCATGTTTTATATATATATGAGGAAGTGTACAAGGAACTTAAATGCTGCTTACATAAATTATAGCATTCACATATAACACCCTGTGAGGTAGGTTATCAACAGCCCAATTTTATTGATGAGATGACAGGAATTCAATGGGATTATGACAATATTAGTGCTCTCTATTAACCAAATCTACTTCTTTTTCCTCTTGAACCATCATACCCAGAGCTAGACCATACTTCTTACTCTGCCTTTCAATGAAGTAAAAGTATATTGAATTTTGGTCAGCAAAATGTAAGCAGAATTAATGCAGTCACCTGTGTTTGAAGATATTGATACCCAAGATGACCTTTTTAGTCGCAGATGGAAGATGGAAATGTGTCTATCATTCTGTTTCTCTAAACAGCTGTATGGGACAATTCTCCTGCAAATATATAATATATTTTAATGGGTTGTTACTGAGATTTTTACTTTGGGGCTCTTGTTGAGAATGAACAGCAATAATAATTATCTCACCTACTGATGCAGGGTGCTTCTGTAACACAAACTTAAAATATGTGGCATTAGCAAGGAAACTAATACTCAATGCCAGAACAATGGTAATTAATGTTATAGTGTGGAAAAACATTTGTGAATTACAAGAACATGGAAAACAGGCCATGTGCAGACTGAAGTAGCCAGTCTGGAAAACTGGTTGGAAAAATATAATGGATTAGCATGTGTTGGTGACCTTGACTGAGTTTGGCACAATAGTACAAGAACAAGATGTATTTAGGAGAGAATTGGCCAGTTTTGGAAAACCAACTGCTTCTACATCCCAATTTCAGATTTAAAGATTTAAGATTAATACAGCCATTGAGTCAAAGAAATCTTCAAACTCAAACTTGCAGAAAAATCAAATTAATAATGTTACTTTCCTTTTTAAGATGAATGGCTTCAGAATATCTATTATTTAGTTGGAAGAAATAAGACTAGGTAAGTATAGAGAAGAAAACAAAAAATAAAATAAATCTGAGAATTGTACCTAGTAAAAAATTTGTGATAAAGTTATGGAATGTGAAATGACTAAGTGTTCAAGGGAATTGTATTACCAAAGAAGTGTGGACTTAACAAACGTCTGACTTTTTGTGACTTATCCTTGAACCTTCTATTTTCCACATTCAAAGAGCTATAGTTTTCAGCAAGGGCATTCAAAACCTTCATTTCAAATATGTCTAAGGAGGAGGGAAAGAGAGGAAGTTGTTCCTAGAGAATGAATTCAGGGGCCAAGAATTCCCTGCCAGAGAGCAGAATCAGCACTACCAGGGCAGAGTTGCAACACGGAACCCGCAGGATTCCCACATTGCTCTGCATCAGTGACCGTTGTCTTTTTCAGATGGAGTGTTGACTACACCTATCTTCCCCTGCTCCATCATTGTATGATGGCTTCAGAGTTCAAAGGTCACCACACCACGAAGTGCCACATCCTGACTTCACACCAGCTTGGGATCCTAAACTTGGAACTGGATGCAGTAGCTAGATGTGACTTTTAGATTTTGTAGCTTGGGAAGAATGTAAGTGTATTCTCTGCAGAGGAGGAAAAATAAAGCAGATATTTGGTGTCCAAATAGGGGTACTATGGCAGAGATAATTTTACATATTTGCCAAACCTATTTTCCTCTTTCCTGGATGTATAATTCAGCCTCCTTTACAGTAAATAGGGTCACTCAACTGAGTTCTGATTAGAGAGATATATGCAGAACCGATATGTGCCCAAAATCCAGACCTGTCTCAGAATCTATGGAACAGATTTCTACTTCCTCTCTGCTACTCCATTTCCAGTTGATTGACAACAACCAGGGAAATCTTAAGAGCTGCACTCTAAATATGGCAGATTATTTATCAACCTGGATCTTTGAAAGATAGTATAAAGAAGAGTTCCACCACTACCACCCCTACCCAGCCCACACTGAACTGCAGAAGAATGATCATAGCACTCTTATTTGTAATTCTCCAGAAACTGGAAGCAGACAAGAAGTTCTCCAATAGATGAATGGATAAATGAACTTCGGTATATACATATAATGGAACACTATCCAGCAGTAGACAAAATTGAGCTATCAAACCATTTAAAGACATGGAAGAATCTTAAATGTATATTGTTGATGACAGAAGCCAGTTTCAAAAGAGAAGTCTATACCATTCTATTTATGTAATATTCTGAGAAAGCTAAAACTATAGGGATGATAAGCAGATCATTAGTTTCAGGGATTCGGTAAGGGGTAGGGTAGACAAGGGTTGAATAAGTGATGCTTTGGGATGTTTTAGGGTCATGAAACCATTCCATATGATGCTATAAAGTGGATACATGACTCATTGTATTTGTAAAAAACCTATAGAATTTTATAGCATAAAGAGTGAGCCTTATTATATGGAAATTTTAAAAAATCATTTATGAGGTTGAACTATCTCATGATGAAACACAGACTGTAACAAAAAATATATCTATCCAATACCTAAAATAAACTCACTGATGAGAAAAATGTTACTGCTTTATGTAATTTTGGAAAATAGTGGAGTCTATAAGACTGAAAACAGAAGAAAATGCACAGTCCTACAGTTGATAAAGTTGTTTGCCCCATGAATATGGGTTAATAATTCTAAAATCAGTATAAATGAAACAATTAAGTACATGTATGGCAGGCGGTAGAAGCCATATTTATCAGCTGGAATGGAAGGTTACAGATACACAATTTAAGAAATCTAGAACTATGCATGATGTAATGGATTAGAGTTGGAGATATCAACAGGAACTTATGTCTAGCTTAATGTAGATATAGAAAATAACAGAAATATTTGTAGATATGAGTATAAACACACAGTATGCAAACACATACTTCCTTAATCTTCCAGGTGTGTGTCTAGAATTAACTAGAAGCAATGACACTAGTAATAATGAGTAAAACTGGTGCCCATATATAATTTTCTAACATCATTTTCCAATAAGGGAACAAGAGATACTTGAAGACATAGCTAATTTTAAGATGATAGCAGATAGTATGCAAAATGAGCCTGGAGCACTTTGTAGTACCAGAATGTTAGGAAATGCTCAAAGACTGAAGCCCCCACAACAATGGGATTATATGAAAAGGGCACAGAAGCCAACTGAAAGCAAGCTCTCAGTGGTCAAAGGTGAAACAATTTAACCAACAAAATAAATTAAGTAGTAATGGGTAATAAAAGAGTATGGATGCATAAATATACTGATACAAAATGATAGATTGATAAGCAAATGAGAGAGAAGAGACAAATCTCCCATGCAGAAGAATTCCATGCAATCTATGTAGAGAGATGCATAGTGACTTCCTATCAAAGTGCACAGAATGAAAAGGGGTAGAAATGAGCAACTATAATGGAGAAACTTGACAAACACTCATCCAGCCAGGTGATCAAGGTCAACAGCAACAACACTAAACCATTTCGAGAGTATGTGTCTTTCATTTGTGCTAGAAATTATTTCCCCCAGCTGGGCATGATTGCACACACCTGTAATCCTAGTGGCTAGGGAATCTGAAACAGGAGGATTGTGAGTTCAAAGCCAGCCCCAGTAACTTAGCGAGGCCCTAAGCAACAGAGCAAGAACCTGTCTCAAAATTTTTAAAAAAAGTTGCGGGGGCTGGGGATGTGGCTCAGTGGTTAAGTACCACTGGGTTCAATCCCTGGTATGAAAAGAGAAAAAAAAAAAAAAAAAAGAAATTACTTCCCCCAACCTGAGAAAAAGATTAAATAAACACCATTAAAGACATTCTATAAAATATCTGACCAATATTCCTCAACACTGTCAAGGTCATCAAATACAAGAAAAGTCTGAGAAATTGGCATAGTCAAAAAGTAGTCTAAGACATGATGTCTACATGTAATATGGGATTTTGGAATAGAAAAAGGACATTAGATAAAAACTAAGGAAATCTGAATAAAGTCTTTATTTTAGTAAATAATAACATATCAGTATTGGTTTATTAGTTATGACAAGATATTAATAATAGTAAATTATATTGGGGAATATAGAAATTCCCTATTATTTTGCAAATTTTGTAAATCTAACCAATTTACAATGAAATGTCTATTTTGTTTCTTCAACCTTAAAAATAAAAGAAGTATAAGATACTATTGAGAATATTTATTTTATTAAATATTTCTCAAGCTAAAATTGAAGGAGCTAGATAACAGGGTTTATAAGGCCATTTCTTGACTAAGATTTTGTGATTCTATGACACAAAGCTAATGAGAAAGGTATCTAAAGCAAAAAATCCTAATTTTATTGGCATTTCCAAAGGTCTAGTTTCTCAGTACACAGACCAGTAGTTTTATATTTTTTCAATTTAATACCTTTATAATAATTACGTAAGGGAAACCCAATAGTTAATCTTCATATTTTTCTTAGAAATAATAAATATGTTGTTTGCCAAATTGTTCCTTATACAATCATTACAAAATGAAAATTCTTTTAAAAACCCAAAACAATAAAAACAAAACAAAACAACAACAACAACAAAAAAAACTTTTCTCACGTAGAGTGTTTACTGAGAATGAACTAGCACAGCATGGGAAAGGGTGGTTATTTTTAAACAGGCCCATTATATTTCTCTTGAGAGCAATGGTGTACATATTCCAATAAACTCGATACAACCTGGGACTGATGATGAAAGAATATAACAAAGGCACTGCTGTGGTTTCACATTAGTAGACTTGATGATCAGTGGTGGGCCAACCTATGGGAACACCAAGTGTTGGGAAGAGGAGGGGGAAAAAAAGGAACTTTTTATTTCTTCCCTAAGATGAGAGCTATTGTTTCCTATTACTGAACTGTATGTGATGGTAGAGAAGAAGCAGGGGGTGTTAATTAAGAAGATTCTTGGTTGGTGGTTGTGGGGGTTGGCTGATATGCAGCAAAGACACAGTGGGTTACAGATTGCTGAGTAGCTGTATCTGAACAAAATGTGTCACACATTTATCAGTTGAACAGCAATAAAGCTCAGAAATGACTAACTTATAAATAATGATCTACTGAGTGATGGAGATGAGAATTCAGTGAGTTCATGTTAGTAACACTCTTCTGGGAAAAAAATGGAGGTCTTTTTTTTTCCCCCAAGAAATTGATAGTTTAATAACCACATTTTTTTCCCTTAAAACTCTAAAGAAGAGATAAGCTAAAAGGATAAGCTAAAAGAATGAGTTAAAAGTCCGAAGAAACTTGTGCGGTTTATGTTATTAGATTTTTTTAAATTCTGAGGAAACAATACATCTTTTTATTGAGCACTTTTATGTTCCTGTTTTATATGCAGCTCTTTGGAGAGTATAAGAAGAATGTAAAACAAAGACTTACTACTGTGAAGTAACTTGATCCTAATCTTACATCAGTCAGAGTAGGTAAGTAGACAAGGAAAATTAGGAAAGAATGAAGGACTCAAATATTTGGAAATTTTGGAAAAATAGTCTAACAGAAAAACAAAACCAGTAAAAAAAAAATCTAGTCTGATTTCTAAAATATGTTGAAAGAAATGCATGTCATTGTTTGTGAGTGCTTAAAAAGTATTATGTAATAAAGGATACTTTGAACAACAAGGCAAATATAGCTCTGTCAAAATTACCCACTTACCCAGAAGTTCATGCCAGTAATTTCAGGATCAGAAAGAAAACAAACTTACAAACAGCCAATTGCAAATATTCCATATTTTAAAAATAGTCAAAACATTCCTCTATTGTTCTCTTTTGGTCCCTGTCAGATTGTTCATATTTATATAGGGTAGAGAACTGTCAATGTACAAGAATTCAACAAATTGAGTTAAAACTCTAACTAGCATTTATTAGCAATTCATGAGTTGGGCGGCATCTTGTCTATGAAATAAAAAGATGCTCTACTAGGCAATGGGCAGCTTCCTATTTGTGACATAGAAAGACATTCCACCTTCAGTTTTTATATAAAAAAAAGAAAGAAAGAAAAGAAAAAGAAACAACATAGTGTAAAAAACATAGTAGTTAACATCAGGCTACTTCATATTACTTTCCTTTTATAGATAATGCAGAGGGAATATTCTTATCATCCCAGTTAAGGTTGACTGGATTCCTTTTGATGATTGGTTGCTATGAATTTCCTATTATTTTTTAAACTGGCCCAATTTGAAGTGAGTTCAGTTTGATTATGTGGCACCTCGCACAAGTAATTCCATTCTGATTTGGTCTAGTCTATTGAGGTCTCATGCAGGAGCTCAATCCAAAATAATGCCCTCCCAAATTGTAATTTAACAGCACCCAAAAAAATATTTCCACTTCATTCTTCAATAGAATCTTGGCTCTCTCCAGTTCTCACTTATTGTTTTCAAATCATGAAAAGCCATTCCTGAATCCATTTTGGGAAAGCACATGTTTACTAGACTATTAAAAAAAATTAATCACTCTTCTCTTGCTAATCTCCATCGCCTCTCAAGGTGCCTATGATGCATTATTTTACTAAACAAACAAACCACCTTCTCCCCACTCATAATGAGAAAGGAAATAAATAGTGGGGTAAGAGGGACATTATGCTACAATATGTGTAGAATATATGGGTTCATGATGCTATGGTACTTGAAAGTGGCCATGATATAGACTTTCATTTATTCTACCTCAACTATCATATTTCTACTCTTAATATAAAAAGACTTATTCTTTTACAGACATCCATAAGTTATTCTAATTCCATTAGAATTATCAAAAACTTCTTATAAAATTTTGATTTGTGAGATGGTATACTCTTTAGATACCCTTTCTTTAACTTGGTTCTTTTGAATCATTGTCATCTCTTCATCTGCTTACTTTCTGCATCATCATTTCTCTAGTATCTAAATTTGAATTTTATTCATTTATTTGTTTGCATTTAGTTGTTCTTGAGATCGTGGAAAGACAAACTGATATTTTATTCTTTCACTCTGTAGGCAGAGAATTAAACTAACAAACATGTTAGTAAAGGAAAGAGATGAGGAAGTACCTCCTCAGACAACACTCAAGCCTAAAGATATTTTTCAAATAAATTCATCATCCATCTCTCCAACAAATATTCATGTCAGATAATATATTAGAGAAATAAAACTAAATAAGGTCTAGTACTTGCTCATGCTCTCAAGGAATTTACCAGCTGAAAAAGAAGACAAATATCTAAACAATTATATAATATAATGTGGCTGATTCTATCTCGTAGGCATAAAGAAATATTCCATGATTACAAAATCTGACAAGAATACTGGCTTAGTCTATTCCTGCTGCTCTAACAAAGTACCACAAACTGGGTGATTTATAAATAATATCAATTTATTTCTCCTGGTTCTGGAGGCTGGGAAACCCAAGGTCAAGGTGTTAGCAGACTTGGTGTCTGGTAAAGGATAGCTCTGTGCTTCCAAGATAGTTCCTTATTACTCTATCCTCACATGGTAGAAGGTAGAAGGTCAAAAGATGACAAACATTATGTGAAGCTTCTTTTATAAGGACAATAATCCCGTTCATATTGGTACAGACCTTATTACCCAATCACTTCCTAAAAACCTCATCTCTTAACATTATCACCTTGACAATAAATTTCAACATATGAATTGGGGATAGTCAGACCATAGGATACATTGAACTCTGAGTGTCATGATTGCTCAAAAAATTAGTAGCTAGACTATGTTGATGACAGGTTGAATTCTTTTATATGGAAATTTGATAGACATTGGTTAATGAATGGATGAAGGTTGATGTTTCAATTAGGGATTCTTAGTTCCAGAAAACAATGTCTTTAGTCTGGCAAAATAGAAATTATGCTTGTAAATACTCCTTAGCTCCAGAGTTAAATTGTTTTAATGTTCTTTGAGTTCTTAATGAGACAGTTAAGTTTATAGGGAAGAGTCATCACATTAGGTTAAAAAGTACATGGCATTCCTTGTCCTGGATAGTTAAAACACTTGCAGATATGTCTAATGAGTTTAGAACAGCAAGAGCCGGAGGTTCCTGGTTCTGCCAAGGACTAGCAAGGGTCCAATAACCTTCCTCAAGGGAAGGGGTAAAGAATGACACTGTTCCTCAGATCGGTACTTTTAGAATCCCATGCACCATTTTTAAATTAACATTCCTGTTTATGGGCTGAATTGTTTCCTCTAAAATTCATAGGTTGAAACTCTAAGCCCCTCAGAATGTGACTCTATCTGGAGACATCCTGAAAACTTCCCCATTGTGACCCTCGAGCCCAAATCTCATGTAGACACTGCTGCTCTAAAGTTATTTCCATGTGGCTGTGCCTCTCTCTCTTGGGGCTCCTCTCAGTTCTCTAACTCTGGGTTGTAGTTAAGTTTATCAAGCCCTGCTGGAGAAAAATCACTTCCATTACCAGCAAAGTTCCTGTGGAAAAAGTTCTTTTATAGATCAGGGTCTTCACAATATATTACTGATATAAATCTGACACTAATGATGTAAACCTGTTCCAAGCCACGGAGTGAGCCCTCAAGCAAAATTGTGAGCTTGGAGGAATTCATCTTCAAGGATTTAGCCTCTTCTGTTTCCCATTATCTAAGTGAGGCCACTAAGAGACACAGGCATCTCTCCTGCATTTTATAGACACTTAATCTGGAAGAAGTTCTCCTAATATTTACATAATCAGTCATTCACTCCTATAAATACTTTTTTTGTGTTTCCTCATTGTAGTTGTTTAACATTGGAGTATATGCTCCTCAAACAATATTTTTTGCTTTATTTCTGGGGAAAACAGGTAGAAGGAATTAGTCAAATCCTCCTATTAAAGAAGATTTACTTACATATAAATTAAGGTAACTAGGGAAGAAATAGGGGCCATGAAGGTGCAACCCAGAAACCCAACCAAAGGAACTTTCCTAGGGAAAGGAGAAAAAGTCCATGTTCAGACTCTTTGAATGTGGCTAGTTCAAGAGGCATTAGTGGGTGAGTTACCGCAGAAGGGGCTGCAGACAAGAAGTCTGGATCCTGAGCAGGAGGAGGGAATGAGACTGTGCTGGGGGTTTCAGTGGAGGAGGGATTGCTTCTTTTCTTTGTATCATTTGATTAATAGGGGAAATAGACAAGGAATAGCAGGGCACAATTTGGACTCTGATGTGATATTTAATAGCCAACATAGATTTTCTGACCAAGTAAATTTCAAATTCCTATTCTAAGCAGTTATAAAGACTGGCTTGTTGATATGGCCTTTGTTTAGAGCAGAAACAGTATTTGCTATTAGCCCCAAAGCATGACAGGCTTTTCTTTCTTAAATTAACTATCCACATGAAACTATTTTCATTATATCAGATGTCACCAGGATGATATCCTTTTATCCCCCATCCAAATGAAATAATATTTTTTTCAGCCAAATTTAGCAACTGGAAAATTTTTATAAAAAGTATTTGGTGATGCAACTTATCTAAAATAGCAATACTGAAAGTGGATATGTTCTATAGACAGGACTCCTAGAGGACATGTCTGTACATGCCTGGCTTATCTCTCCCTGGAAGATGAAAATAAAGTCAATCCTGGAATAGGAACTATTTCAGAGCTGAATGTACTCCACTCCAAACTCTTTTTCTCTTGGAAAGCAAAACTATACATTTCTACACAAACAACAGCCAGTTAGCAGGCACAAATGCTATGTGGGAAATTAACTTAGAGTGGGTGAGACAGACTACTAAAATTTTGACTACCCTGCTAAATTTAGGCAAGGAAGATCCATCTATGCCAATTTAAAATGGTTTCCAGGGGCTGCTTGATCGCACATTTCAGCAAAAGACAGAGGACTAAAATAGAGAAAGGAAATATAGTTATCCCTGGCATTTAGATGAACTTCTAATTAAAGTATCTATCCACACCCTGCCTTACAGAAGAAATAAATAGCTCTTTTCTGCTGGACAAGAATTACTATATTCTTTGATGAATTCTTCGCTCTGCTGGCTCATTCCCTCTTTCATGCAGCCATAGAGACCCAGATGAGCTGGAGTTGCAGGAGAAGGAAATCCAGAGCTTTCATTTATGTCAATGGGAGACACTGCCAAGAATATTTTCTCGTGAATTTCAGTTAAATATTAAAATATATCAGGGATGAATTTGTTAAATATATTAAATTAATTCTTTTCCATGATACCTCGCTCTCCAGCCCCTTTCCAAAAGCTGCTGTATCAACACAATGAGTAGTTTCCTTGTGCAGACACATCTTCTTTCATGCTTCAACTACTACCAGCATAATATTGTTAGAAATAAGTGATCACACAGGTGTGACATTGATTTGGAGATTTGAAAAATTTACATTTGCATTATTCTATTTTTAAAACATCCACCACATAGAGTATGTTCTCAGTTATCTTTGCCTTGCCAGAATTATACAATATCTGATTTTGGAATCAATACTCTGAAATAAATGTCTAGTTCTGCCTGACTTTCTATATAACCTTGGCAAAGACATTTACCATGTTTTGGCTCAGTTCCTCTATCTGTAAAACAGGGATAAAAATATTGACTTTACTAATAGGGCTATGGGTCAGATTAGTTATCCCAGCTTTGCAAACTGCTTTAAAAA